>NC_064285.1:43155901-43418267 GCF_019186545.1 Solanum stenotomum | reverse complement strand
TATATATAATGTCAGGTTAGTTTAGTTAAAATTAAACCAACCCAATTATAGTCGGATTTTTTGCAATGCCAAATTCTCTGTTTGGTTCAGTTTGCGGTTCAATTTTGTTCACCAGTGGCCCATGTGAGTAAGGTACGGCAAATAAAAAGAAATGATTGACCATATTCCTTTCCACTTGGGTTATAATAATCAAGAAAAGCAAACGTACACGAAAATTGTGTTTAGTTAAATGAGGGATAGAGAGAATAATGATGTTTTGGAAACACAGCATATTGAAATTCTCTTTTCCACTTGGGATTACGTACGGGGAAAAGGAAAACACTTTAATAGAATGGCTGCAGATTTACAAAATTATATTTTCCGGAGGAATCCACGAACTTCAGTAAGAAAGTTATGCAGATTCTTTCTAAACTTCTGGTAATTTGGCCGATCAAGTGTCGAAGACAGACTGTTGGAGCTTGTGAGTGATTGGAGTGCATTTGTCAACCTTGATCTGAAACCTGTGTCACACTGCTTCTCTATCAGTTCACTTCCCAACTTCTGCACCAAATGTCAACTTGTTTCACTCAGTAACCAGTTTAATATAAAAAAAAAAAAATTAACTATATACAGTTATTCAAGATTGTGGATTATGCCTGGTATAAAGTTTGTTCACAAAGGATTAATGGAAGAAGAGCATCCGCAGCTGAGCCAACCAGATCAGTGCTGAAATTTAAAAATAAAAAAGAAGAATCAAATACTAGGGCATAGCAACAGTTTCCATAAACACCCCAAAATTTGTGAATGAAATACTATGGGCAATCACATCTAATACATTAACTATGGATCATATACTAGTCCTCCAAACATTATATCCTTCAGCCTCTGCTGGTTACGTTTTTTTTTTTCCAACTCACCTGTAATCCTGAAAGAGGAGAAACTGTAGCAATGATCGAAGAAATTGGCTCAGAATCCCTTCCTGAAAGTTTCCTGTCTGATCCTTGTAACCTGAAGCATGGAGACCTAACCCCACTTCTCCAGCACTTTTTTGCTTGTAATGGAAAGAAGCAAGCCCTTTTATAGCTCTTAGACATAAATCAACGACCTCTGCATCCTATCACACAAACAACAGAACACAGTGATCTTGGTTTCTACCTCTAGTAGTATCATAAGGCACAACACAACTAAGTAACTATTTCTCTTTTTTGAAGTAAGGGTAACTAAGGAACTATTTCTTGTTCATCAGTGAAGTAGCATGGTGGACAATTAGACCAACTTCATCTTGAAATGATGCCCAGACTCACTTAAGCACTTCCCAGCATGAAATAGTATATAAAATCATAAACCATAGACATCTTATTGTGTGGGAAGGTTACCTGAGACAGACCGAAATCAAGAGTCTTAATGATATGAACAAAAGCTTCTCCATTTAGTTGTGTAATCATTTCAGGATATACCTCCAACATATGTGATAGCAGCGAGAAGTACTGTGCAGATGAAATGGATTATTTATTTTATTATATACGGTTATTATCACTCCAGAGAAAAAATAGAAGGGAAAAACCTACATCATGACAAAGCTTGGGGTACTTGAGCAGGTCCAAACTTATCAGAGGGGTAACTATGTGAAGGCCCATATATACCACCTGCAACGGAGTAGCTTTGAGATTATTTTACAGAATCATAAGGTTGAGAATGTACCTTGGCAGGAAAAATAAGTAAAGGAAGAAACTGCATGAACACCACCTGACAAATATTTGTCCCCTGAGCTTCAATGGGTTCTGATGAGAAGTCAACCTGCAAATAACAGTTATACCCAGGTCACCTCAGACATAGAGAACCTACACCAAGGCAAACGGTGACAATGGAAAAATAACGATGATAAGATCAAGGTTTGCAGACAACACCAGATCTTTTGAACAGAGACTAGCAAGTAATTGGAGTACAGCACGTAGATCCTTGTATCTTTCGGTATCAGCTTCACTCCGCAAGCTGCTTGAAATGCTCAGAGATATCTGAAGGCACATTGGTTATTCAGTACAGTATCTTCTCATTTTCTATAGAACAGAATATAAATTGCACACACATCGTCATTTGTACAAAAGAGATGTTCTACTTTTTCATTTCCTTCTTCATTGAGATAACATGATGATTGACATAACTCAATGAGCTAGTGACTCACTCCCTGCCAATTTCTTTTACCGAGATTGCAGTGGACGCCAATGAGGATATTTCCAGCTAGACAGCACGAACTTACAATTCTTGCGAGACCCGCATTGGTTCTGTGGGAAATGTGTTCACTTTTCTGTTCTCATCTTTTATTTAAACTCTTGGAGTTGCCTCATTAGTCAGTTTGTTAGCATTTTCATTATTATAGACTTGTCACTAGTGTAAGACTTTTCCTTTTATATTTTCGAGTACTGTATTTTTTTTAAACTGGTAACTTTAAACATTGTATTACTGTGTTTTAAACAGATGATGGATAATGGCGATGACTTGTTTTGGTTGGATGTTGTTTCTTGTGTGCTTTAGTTGAGACGGCAAATTTTTTGGATAACACTAGAAATAGAAAAAACCGGCTCATTTTCTAAAAAACACCGATATGGTTTGCTTGAGGGCTCTACCCCAAAATGCCACTAACGGCCTGAGATTGGATTGTGACATATTCTGTCAACAATTAACAAAATCACTTATGTGTTTTTGTTTACTGTGCCCTCATCAACATAGAGTTAAAAGCAATGAGGTGCATGCCATACCACCTTGATACCGGCAGCGAGGTGCAGAGCTCCATAGCATTTCACCCAACTCCATACTTTAAGCAACTTAAACAGGGCCATTAAGAACACAATTCTTTCTAATCTATTCTCTACATACAGTGAAAAGTTCAAAATATGTTTCTTACGAACAACTACAGACTTCACACATGAGGCAAACAGTCAGAAATTAGAACTCATAAAAAATAATAGTATTTTGGGTCGTAATCACAATTGATCTTAATTCTGAAACTAAAAGTATACCAAAGTGAAAACATAACAAACTACTGAATAACATCAACAGATATCGCACAGCTGATCAGTATTATGTTTGTGTTGACTTAACTTATATAAAACAAGATATTGGAATTGTAAATAGCATGTCACAAAATCAAGCTTTGTGGATTATTAATTTTTTAAAATATGTGGAGTAAGTTTGATGGTTACATCCAACAATTCTAACAATTGAGGACAACATGGTAGTTTTAGTATCAGACAATTTTGTGACGCATCTTCTTCCCATAATAGCCTTATAACCACCCACTAGCAAGAATGTAGAAGAGTTTAACAGGTAAAATATAAAAAAATTTTAATTCCACTGTTCCACTTTCTATTCTGAGTATGTTAAATTCTTGCTTTATCTCCAATTTACATCTTTTTTTTTTTTTTTTATGACAAGGGAAACCCGCCAATTTACATCTATTTTTCACGAGCTTTTAACATATATTTCAATATTCAGACTAAAGTGTGTGCCCAAAAAATCTAGTTTCAAGTACTACAGAATAAACTTAAAAGACACTAACACAAAAGAAAAGCGCAAGGGAAAATATATCATATAAAATCATTTCCCAAAGGGCAATGACTGCATAACTTAGTCAGATGAATAATATATACTGATCAGCTATTGATGAAAGTGATGATTGGTAAGACTCACTAGAATGGTAAGCTTTAAAAAGAAATTTGTGATTAGGTTTATTTAACCAACTAAACACTAAGGGCCCGTTTGGACATGCGATATGAAATCATAATATGAAATAAACTCGTTAAACATTTAAAATTATAAGTCCAAAATTAATTCTTATATATCTATATCTATCCATATCTATATTTATTTATACTACCTTAAAAGCATGAACTTCCTAATTTGAATGTAATTACTATAATACCCCCAACTTAAAACACCCAATTTAGTATATAATCTACATTTTAATTTATTTATTTATTTACTCTATATATATTAAAAGCTGACATCTTTTCACATTGATGGGTAGTGACTTTTTTTATAGAGTTGTGACTTTTTCGATAAGTTATGACATTTCTGAAAAATCGTGATTTTTCAGAAGGGTTGTGACTTATCTGATAAGGCACGATAAACACCTTTTCATACTATCATTTGTTGTCTATACATAGAGGGGTTTTCTCACTTTTAAACTACGAATTTTGCAAGTTTTCTATTCTTCCTCTTAAAACAAGGATGATTGTAAGATTTGTTCAATTATGCAATTACAATATTTTATGTGGGTAAATTAGATAGATCAACAAAAATTGATGCAACAAGGAGAATGAAATAACTAAACTTCAAAGGAGAAGACTATCTTGATAATTAATATGTACTCATTTCATAGCCATAAATATACTTTTGTAGCAACTTCTACTTGACAAGAAGTTCAATGATTTTCCATTGCACAAACTACAACTTGGTGTTTAGGTCAGTGTTTTAGACAGTGAAAGGCGATAACAGGAGACAAGGGTCTGGCGAGTGGCGAGGCACTCGCCTTTTTGAAGTGCGGCACCAATTAATACCAAAAAATTAAAATACTAATTGCATATGTAAATAATCAAACTCTCAATAGCAGTAACATACTAGCAAATATTTTAATCCAAAAACTGAAAATAGATAGTACATACCAAAAGTCTAGAACTTGAATGAGAAAAAACAAAACAAAAGTTAAAGCAGAGGTAGGAATGACTCTGAAGTCCGAAGAAGGAAAAATCTGAAGAAGAAAAGAAGAAATATGTATTGGTTAGACTTTGGAGTAGCAGAAAAGTTTGGCTGGTCGACGGAGGGGTCTAGTCATAAACACTAAAATTACCTTTTAACTTTTAAAACCCTAAATTTGTCACCTTTCGAAGATCGCCACGCCACAAAGCTAAAAGGCGATGAAGGGTTGCCTCGCCTCTCGCCATTGACGACTAGGCGATCGCCTTTCACAACACTGGACTTAAGGTTCTGAAAAGTCTCATATTGTTGGAGAAAAAACATTTGATCAAACACTTGTTTGAAGAGTCCAAACTAGATTTAACAAGTACTCCTTCGTTTCCAATTTATTTGTTGCACTTTTTTTTAATTCAGTTTAATATAGAATGTTCTTTTTTCTTGGGGGTGGGGGCACATCTTTATGACCACAAAGTTAAAAGATATTTTTATATATTCTACATATGATCCTTAAATTAAAAGTCTTCTTTATTTTTTAAAATTTCAAATAAAATAAAAATTAGACAAATCTATATCTATCTTTTTTTTAATCTATCTATACTACCTTACAAGAATGAACTACCTAAGTTAAATGTTAAATTATTATAATACCCCCAACTTAAAACACCAAATTTAGTATATCTTCTATATTTTATATATATTTTTTTTTTGAGCAAGATAAAGTTGTATTCCACAGCAATGTGGGTATGCTGTCAACTATCAAAAAAATTACAGTGCAAGTAATCATAATTACAGAGAGCCTAAGAAGTCTACTAGCTGTTCTACCTCATCTATACCCTCTTCTTTACACCAAAGATATAAAGTATTAATGCAATTTTCTTTTACTTTCTGCATTGGATTAGTAATATTCTCAAAACATCTATTATTTCTTTCCTTCCAGATTGACCACCATATGCAGCTGTTCTACCTCATCTATACCCTCTTCTTTACACCAAAGATATAAAGTGTTAATGCAATTTTCTTTTACTTTCTGCATTGGATTAGTAATATTCTCAAAACATCTATTATTTCTTTCCTTCCAGATTGACCACCATATGCAAGAAGGGACTATGCTCCAACATTTTTTCTGTTTTTTACTCCCACCTCTCCTCATCCAGCAGGTTAGAAGATCTGCCGTATGCTCAGGCATCACCCATGGTTGTTGGAGGATATTAAGAAACATATGCCACACCTGAGAAGTCACTCTACAATGAAGAAACAAATGACTATTTGTTTCCTCCTTTTCCTTGCAAGAGAAGCATCTTGAGACAATTTCAAACTTCTCTTTTTCAGTTTCTCCTGAGTCAGACACGCTCTTCTACATACCGTCCATGTGAAACACTTGATCTTGGTAGGAATATTAGATTTCCATATTTGTTTCCAAGGTCCAGGGGTGTTCTCAGGTTGTGAGGATAAATTTCTTCTGTACAATCTTCCAACTGAAAATTTTCCATCCCTAGCATGTTTCCATCTGATTGTATCAGGACTGGTATTTAAACCAGAGAAATCATTCAACCTTTGCAGTAAGCTGGCCACTCTCTCAACCTCCCAGTCATTTAGAAGCCTCCTAAAGATGATATTCCATCCTTGGTTAGTCCAGGTCTCAGCAATAGATACTTCAGGGCTGCCACAGAAAGAAAATAAATCTGAAAAATC
Organism: Solanum stenotomum; assembly: GCF_019186545.1. NCBI lineage: Eukaryota > Viridiplantae > Streptophyta > Magnoliopsida > Solanales > Solanaceae > Solanum > Solanum stenotomum. The sequence continues at coordinate 43,411,904 of NC_064285.1, read as the reverse complement.
CTCCATGAGTGAGTTCTGTCCGATCCATTTGTCTTTCCAGAATAGAATTCTAGTCCCTTCACCCACCTTGTAACCTATGCTCCCGGACAATTTAGGCCATAAATTTCTGATAGTCATCCAAACTGAGACCCCATATGTATTAGTTACAGTATTGGTTGTCCATTGCTCAGTCTGTCCATATTTGCTAATGATAACATCCTTCCAAAGAGCATGAGCCTATAATTTATATTGTATTATATTTATTTATTGATATTATATTATATTAAAGGTAGACACCTTTTCACATTGAAGGGTTTTGACATTTTCAAAGAGTTATAACTTTTCTAATGAGTTGTGACCTTTTCGAAGGGTTGTAACTTTTCTACAGGGTTGCAAATTTTCCAAAGAGTTGTGACATTTTTGAAGGGTTGCGACTTTTCCAAAGAGTTGTGACTTTTTCGATGAGTTGTGAGTTTTCTAAACCCTTTCTTCTTCTTCTTAAAACACACAATTTAGTATATCTTCTATATTTTATATTATATTAAAAGAAGAAACCATTTGACATTGAATGGTTATAATTTTTCCAAAGAGTTGTGACTTTTCCGACAAGTTGTGACCTTTCTGAAGGGTTGTGACTTTTATGATAAGAAACAATATGCACATGCTATTTTTTTTTTTTTGATAAAGAACAATATGCACATGCTATTACTACACTTTTTAAACTATAAATGGAGGGGTTTTCTCATATTTTTAAACTACGCTTTTCTAATGTTTTCTATTCTGCTCTTCTTATAAACTCAAGTTTGATTTACAGACGTTGGCAATCTCAAAGTTCAATAATATGGAACACTCCCTAACATGAATGTTAAATTAATCTAATACTCCAACTAAAAACATCCAATTTAGTATATCTTCTATATTTTATATCAATATTTATTTATATTATATTATATTAAAAGTTAGAACTCCAACAAGACAATAATAACTAAGTAATGCACTATGGGGGAAGGGAGGAGAAAGTATTTTTAAGAGGCGTAACTAAGAATTTTAAGACTGACTAACTTTCAGTAGTAATCATAAGAAAATTACATCCACTATTCATACGAACTTATACTTTATCATTCATTTTATAATTGTTTCCTTAATTTTTTTAGTTCATAATATTCACATTATTTTTAAAAATAGTGTGGTACATGAATTGATATTCACGTGCAACCCACATGCGTCAAAACAAGTATATATATATATACAAATATATATATATATATATACATAATCTCGGGAGGAGAGCATGGGTTCATGTGAACCTTGTGACCCCTCCTAGATACGCCCCCGGGTTTGGATATGTGAAGAGGAAATGCGTAAACGCACCAGTGAGGAGGTGTGAGAGGTTGGTTATAGAAGGTATGAGGAGAGGCAGAGGTAGACCGAATAAATATTGAGGAGAGGTGATAAAATAGGATATGACGCAGCTTAAGGTTAACGAGGACATTACCTTAGATAGAAGGGTGTGGAGGACACGTATTAGGGGAGAAGGTTGATAGGTAGTGTAATCTTGTCTTGCTTAGGGTGACTAGTATTTGACATGGTACTAGTTGTATTATTGTAGTTGATTTTGTATTGTTGTTTTCGACTCATTTCCAGTAGACTCTGCATTGTTACCTTGTTACTTGCTTTATTCTCTTCATTGTTTCCTCCTCCTTTGTACCTGAATTTGTTGCACTTGAGCCGAGGGTTTTTCGAAAACAACCCTTCTACCTCCACGAGGTAGCGGTAAGGTTTGCATACATTCTACCCTCTTCAAACTTAACTTGTGAGATTTCACTTGGTATATTGTTGTTGTTGTTGTTTTTTCATATAGCATGTCCAAACGTAAGCTAATTAATAAAGAATAAATGTTTTTGGTTCGATGACTCACTTTCTAGTTTATGTTGGAGGTGTAACATTGTAACTGTGAGAAATATATACGAAAAATATTATTGAATTGTGTATCTAAATAGTTACATTGAGACCCTATTTATAGACACTACATTGGAATCCTTTTCCAACTAGGATTCCTATTCTTATTCCTATTCCTATTCCTATTCCTATTTCTATTCTAAGTAGGAAATACTTATTTCTATTCTAACACTCCCCCTCAAGCTGGTGCATACAAATCATATGTACCTAGCTTGTTACAGATGTAATTAATACGAGGACATGTGAGGGACTTGGTGAAGATATCTGCAAGCTGATCATTTGACTTCACAAATTTCGTAACAATATCTCCCGAGAGTATCTTTTCTCTGACAAAGTGACAGTCAATCTCAATGTGCTTAGTCCTTTCATGAAACACTGGATTTGATGCGATATGAAGAGCCGCTTGATTATCACACACAAGTTCCATCTGATCAACTTTGCCAAATTTTAGTTCTCCCAGCAACTGTTTGATCCAAACTAGCTCACAAGTTGCTGTCGCCATTGCTCGATATTCTGATTCTGCACTAGATCGAGCAACCACATTCTGTTTCTTACTCTTCCACGACACCAAATTACCTCCTACTAAAACACAATATCCGGATGTCGAACGTCTGTCAGAGGGTGATCCTGCCCAATCAGCGTCTGTATATCCAATGATATGCTCATGGCCTTGATCCTCAAAGAGTAGTCCTTTACCGGGAGCTGACTTTATATATCGTAGAATACGAACAACTGCTTCCCAATGACTATCACAAGGGGAAGTCATAAACTGACTTACAACACTCACAGGAAAAGAGATGTCAGGTCTAGTCACTGTGAGATAATTCAACTTTCCAACAAGTCGTCTATACCTTTCAGGATTACTAAGTGGCTCCCCCTGTCCTGGAAGGAGTTTAACATTCGGATCCATAGGAGTGTCAACAGGTTTACATCCCATCATTCCTGTCTCCTCAAGAATGTCTAAGGCATACTTGCGTTGAGAAATAACAATACCTGATCTAGACTGAGCAACCTCAATACCTAGAAAATACTTCAATCTGCCAAGGTCTTTAGTTTGGAAGTGCTTAAAGAGATGTTGCTTCAAATCGGTGATACCATCTTGATCATTACCGGTGATAACAATATCATCAACGTAAACAACCAAATAGATACATCGACTTGGTGCAGAATGCCGATAAAACACAGAGTGATCAGCTCCACTACGAGTCATGCCAAACTCCTGAATTACTGTGCTGAACTTCCCAAACCAAGCTCGAGGAGACTGTTTTAGACCATAGAGTGACCTGCGCAATCGACATACAAGGCTACTAGACTCCCCCTGAGCAACAAAACCAGGTGGTTGCTCCATATAGACTTCTTCCTCAAGATCACCATGCAGAAAAGCATTCTTAATGTCCAACTGATGAAGAGGCCAATGACGAACGGCAGCCATAGATAGAAAAAGACGAACAGATGCAATTTTAGCCACAGGAGCGAAAGTGTCACTATAATCTAGCCCAAATATCTGAGTATACCCTTTGGCAACAAGGCGAGCCTTAAGTCGATCAACCTGACCGTCTGGACCAATTTTGACTGCATAAACCCAACGACAACCAACAGTAGATTTACCTGCAGGAAGGGAGACAAGCTCCCAAGTACCACTCTTATGTAAAGCAGACATCTCATCAACCATAGCCTGCCTCCATCCAGAATGAGAAAGTGCTTCACCTGTAGTCTTAGGAATGGAAATAGAGGACAAAGACGACACAAATGCATAATGGGGTGATGATAGACGATGATAACTTAAGAAGGTATAATGTGGGTTAGTATTTCGAGTGGATCGTATACCTTTTTGAAGTGCAAGCGGTTGGCTAGGAGGAGGCAAGTCCGCAGTAGGAGCAGGGTCCGGCGCATGACATGAATCATCTGGGACTAGGGTTGGACGTGGACGGCGATGATAAGTTAGTAGTGGTGGCACTACAACTGGAGATGTAGAAGTAACCGTAGATTCCTCAAAGGTTGGCACAGGTAAAACCTGAGGTATGGGTAAGACCATAGAGACATCAGGATGATCAGAAGATGTATAGTAAGGCTGAGACTCAAAAAATGTAACATCAGCGGACATAAGGTATCGATGAAGATCATGTGAATAACAACGATACCCTTTTTGGACTCGAGAGTAACCAAGAAAGACACATTTGAGGGCACGAGGAGCTAATTTATCTTTTCCTGGGGCTAAGTTATGAACAAAGCATGTGCTCCCAAAGACACGAGGAGGGATAGGATAGAGATGTGACTGAGGAAACAGTATGGAATGGGGAACCTGATTCTGAATAGAAGAAGAGGGCATTCTATTTATCAAATAACAAGACGTAAGAACTGCATCTCCCCAAAAACGCAGTGGAACATTGGATTCAAGGAGAAGAGTACGAGCGGTCTCAATAAGATGCCGATTTTTTCTTTCAGCTACACCATTTTGTTGAGGGGTGTATGGACAAGTAGTCTGGTGAATAATGCCTTGGTGAGTCATAAACTCCTGAAATTGGGAGGATAAGTATTCTAAGGCATTATCACTACGAAAAGTACGAATAGAAACACCAAACTGATTTTGTATTTCAGCAAAGAAACTTTTGAAAATAGAAAATAACTCAGAACGATCTTTCATTAAGAAAACCCAAGTACATTTTGAATAATCATCAATGAAACTAACAAAATAACGAAATCCTAAGGTGGAACTGACTCTACTAGGACCCCAAATATCAGAATGAACTAATAAAAAAATAGACTCTGAACGACCCTCAGTACTACGAGAAAACGTAGCACGAGTGTGTTTCCCAAGTTGACACGACTCACAATCTAATGTGGATAAACTAGACAAACTAGGCACCATCTTTTGCGGTTTCGATAGACTCGGATGTCCCAAACGTTTGTGAATTAAATCTAGGGAATCTGTAACGGAGCATGCTGCTAAGGAATTTGAAGAGGTAAGATAGTAAAGGCCTTGTGATTCATGTCCTGTTCCAATCATCTATCCCGTACTGCGGTCCTGCATGAGAAAAAAATCATCGAAAAAAGTTATGCTACAATGTAGGGCTTTTGTCAAACGACTAACAGATGCTAGATTAAAAAGAGAACTAGGGACATAAAGAACAGAGTCTAGGGTGACAGAAGATAGGGGTTTGGCTTTTCCAACCCCTTTTGGTTTGGTTTGGATCCCATTGGCTAAAGTAATAGCTGGAAGAGATTGTGAATAAACAATATCGGATAAAAGTGATTTATTACCAGAGATATGATTAGAAGCCCCAGAGTCCATGACCCATGTTCCAAGAGTACTAGATTGCGACACACAAGCAAAAGAATTACCCGCAACAGAGACATCAGGTTGTGCAACCGAAACTACTTGTGGAGACGTTTGCTTATTTGCACGATACTGAAGGAACTCGTCATATTCTGTCTGAGCAATATGAGCATTATTGGATGGTTGATTAGGTTGAGCACCATATGCAACTGGTGGAGATGTCTGTTTACTTGCGCGATTTCGAAGGAACTCATTATATTCCTTTAGAACAATAGGATCATAACTGGGTGGTGGACCATGCAAAATATAACATATATCACGAGTGTGTCCAGGCTTATGACAATGACTACACTTGGATCGAGGTTTCCCAAAACGCCCTCCCCCTCGCCGATTCTCCATAGATTAATATGTACGCTTTTCAAAGGTTTGAGATGCGAGAATAGATGAGTCAACAGTGGGTGATGAAACTACCTTGTGACTGGGAGGTGCCGCAAGACGAAGGAGACGAGAGAATAATTCATCGATTGTAGGAACTGTAGGGCTAGCTAAAATCTGATCACGTACAGAATCATGATCAGGAGGAAGTCCAGCAAGTGTAAGAACTAGAAACAATGTTTGTCTGTATTCTTGTTGTTTTTCCACATTCGTAGTAACTGGCATTAATGTGTCAAATTCCTCCATGACTGCCTGTACCTGTCCCAAGTAAGTAGACATATCGGATTCTTGTTTCTTTAAGTTGGTCAATCGAGATATCACATCATAGAATCGAGATATGTCATTAGTGTATAAAGCACGAGCCTTTTCCCAAACTGTATAACACGTCTGGAATGGGCGAAACAAGGGCATCAACTTGGAATCAATAGAACGCCATAGGAGACTACATAATTGAGCATCTACTTTCTCCCATTGTGCTTTGGCTTTTCCATCTTCCTCACTAGTCTTTGCCTTTACATCTACCTCATAAGCCTTGTTCATTAAGTGATCTTGGACACCTTGACCCTTGCACCACAGCTCAACCGAGGAAGCCCAAGATAAATAGTTTGAACTTCCCAATAAAAGTTCTGAAGTGATTATAGGGCTAGAACTTCCAATCCCCATATTTTTGGAACCAAAAACATCACACCCAAAAGACATTATGCTAAATTTGTCTCGGAAAATTCAAATCTCAAAGAAAAGTCGCCGGAAACTGCCCGGAAATAGCCGGAACCCTAATTCCGGCGATCGGATCTGGTCAAAAACAGTATGGGCCTGGTCGGAATGGCTGGACGACCCCAACTGTCAAAAAAAATCTCAAAAAATATGATCAGAAAAGGTCTCACGCGCCGGCGCGTGAGACAGAACTCGCCGGAAACTGCCACCTCCGATCGGCGCGTGAGAGCGCGTGGGGTGGTGTTTTCCGGTGGTTTTGGCTGGGGTTTGGTCGCGAGGGCTTTCCGAGCCTCGTGGTGGTGTTGGTTTTCGCACAACACCCACAGAAAGAAAAAAGAATAACAAAATCAGACCCAACAGTCACTGGAAATTGACATAGACATACGGTGACTTGTTTGTTCTCACCAATGCTTTGATACCATGTGAGAAATATATACGAAAAATATTATTGAATTGTGTATCTAAATAGTTACATTGAGACCCTATTTATAGACACTACATTGGAATCCTTTTCCAACTAGGATTCCTATTCTTATTCCTATTCCTATTTCTATTCTAAGTAGGAAATACTTATTTCTATTCTAATAGTAATAATCAGGGTTATGAAATAATTACATAACTTATCACCGGTCAATACCTCTTCCAACTTCTGCTAGAACAATTTTTGGGTAACATGTTATAAAAAATACAAGAGTGAATGATCAAAAATTACCTTTGCTTATATTGTGGGAAGAGTAAAGCAGAAATAGGCGCTTACAGAATTCAACAGCCATTATTTCACAAACAAATAGTTTTGGTTGAGTGACAAACTTTAAGGTGTATGTTGGAGGTGTAACATTGTAACAACCATAGTTATGCAACAATTAGACTACTTCTCACAGGTCAATATCTCTTCCAACATCTGCCAGACGAATAGGGTAACATGTTTTTTAAAAAATAGAAAAGTTAATGATCAAATTACCTTGCCGATATTGTGGGAAGAGTAAAGCTGAAGTAGGCGCATACAGAATCCAACAACAATAGCCGTTTCACGAGCTTCTAGGTAAATGATTTGTCCATCAACCCAATCAACCACAAATCTGAGTAACAGATACACAACTGTGGACTACAAAAACTGGAAGATTAGATCATGTAGTTTCACATTATGATGTCACACTAGGTTAGCTAAAGCTGTTCAAAAATTAAGACAGGCTTACTTATTGCATTAGAATTCATAAAAAGAATGGCATGGCCGTTGATAAAAATCATTGACATGTTAGGCCAATCAGCATCAGTAATCAATTAAAGTTGGTTCACTTAAATTGAACTGGACCCATCACATAGGTAGAACGAGAACTTGAGCGCAATATAATACCTTTTTTTTTAACCTTTAATAGAAAATAGCCTTTTCTTTAGCGATACACTACGAACTATTAAATTAAAAATCGAGTGGTCCTAAATATTTTGGCATCTGCTTAACCCTAAAATTACAACCCAACTTGCAAATTTAATTTTCAAGCACCACTTTTGAAATTGAAATATTGTTCTCTGGTTTTTAGCTGCCCATATCAGAAAGTGAGAAATTGAAGAATACCAATCTGAATGCCTACTGGTGTTGGAAAACCCACATGTAACATTTAATCTATAGTTGTGCTGCGAAGGGCCAGTAGCGTAAGAGATGCATACTGGAAAGAAAAATGATAACAGGCAGCACTCAAGGTTTTATCTCAATACAGAGGGATATAATTTTAGGATAACAATAAATCAGCACTGTATATCTTTAACAAGTTTAGCAACACGGAAACCTAAGCAACCATATAATCCACATAACCTTCTGGTATAATGACAACATGTTCAGCTTAAGGGAAAAGCTCAAAACCAAGTCTCCAAAGCACACACTTGAATCAACAGCTATTATCTCATACAGTTTATACCTCATGTTTGTAAACTTCCATAAACATCAAGAGTGGATTCAGTACTGAATAACCCATCTCATAAATAGCTCTCTGAGTTCGAGGTTCTGTCGCACTAGCAGCACCACGAAGTCGCTCCAACAAGCAACTGACCTATGCATTATCACAGATTTACTAAGAAACCAATGTTAAAAGCTATAATCTTTTCCAGACTATTCTTACCAATAAAATAATATCTGGCTGTTCAGCTACACATTTTAGATCACTTCGGCTTGAGAGTTCCACCAGATAAGCTGCCATATGGTTTGTCAGATTTCTCACATACCTAAGAACAATTGCAATGACAAGTCATCCAGTATTAGAAGTTCAACAAATTAAAATAACAAAAATGTAAAAAGAAAAAAAAGGAAATAACGGAGAATATCTACTTACTGGCTGGAGGCCTCTAGAGTTTTCATGCCAGAAGCTGAAAGAACAAGGGTTTGAGCAAGCGAACGCTGTAATAAGACAAAGAACAGTTCGAATTGGCTGGAAATATTACATTAGCAATTTAAGGGAAATCCATATTTGGTGTAGTGGTATGTTGGTAAATGAAGCTATGAGAACCTACAAAAACATCCCTCTCCACTCCAAACTCAAAGGATGGAGAAGTCTTTGAGGACTCCCTTTCCTTCCAATATAGGGGTCGTTTGGTAGAGTGTATAAGAGTAATGCTAAACAGAGTGTATTAGTAATGTTTGTATTAGTTTTGCTTGCATTAATTGTGCAAAGATTATTTCTTATGCATTGCTTGGTTTGGTGTACCATGCATTGCAGAATTTTTTTTAAAAAATATTTATTTACAAAGATACTCTCCTCAAATATGGTGGAAAAGATGTAAAAAAGGTGCTGAATTTCATGCTTAAAGAATAAAAAATTGGTACCACAGCTAACACGTTTGGGTGGTGAGTTTTACGTAGCTTATGATATCAAATGTTATTAAACTAAAATAACTTATTTTATAAAAATAAATATTTTAATTGATTTATAACATAAAGTGAGTTGAAAGACAACTTAATTCGTATTTGAATTATTCTACAAATATAAGGTCATTTTTAGTGTTAACAGCTTTAAGGGCAGTTCAGTCACTTTAACAGGAATTCATCTGATAAGCACTTTTCCATCAAACACATCAACCACTTATTTTCTGTTATAACACTTCTAGACAAACATGTAACTAGTTTTTAAATTCAGATCCAGCACTTCAAAAGTGCTTTAAATCCCAAGTACTTTAAAGCTACTTTTATTCAATACAACTAATCCAAACGGGCTCCAAGCCGATGAGCTCTCTTCTATTTTCACACGGTTTAAGAGCCTCTACGATCTTGGTAGAAACTCAAATGGATTCTGCTACCGAAAGGCGGTACCGCAATACATGCCACTTGGCAGACCAATATTTCATTTGTTCTCTCTTTTTGTGTTCAACAACGATCCTCTCTTCGACAGCTGGTGCCTTCATCTTCAGGCAACTATTCAAGTGCCACTAATCTCTCTAGGATTTCTTCCGCACCATTTGTTTCCAACAAGCAGCCCAGCTACATATTCATGAGCAACAACCTCTGACATTGTTCTGCTGATACAAGTTACATTGATAATGTCTTTGAGATTTCAACTACCATATCTCTCAATCAATAGATTCCTTTAAGTGTATATTGCAAGAAACACTTTATTTCGTTTTGCAGTTACCAGCTGCTAACAGGGGGAAAGAACTCTAGAACCAGTATTTTTTGTGATTGTGTACTACTCCAACAAGATTTAGGCGTGACCCTTTCCAAGTTACAAAAATAAGCAAATTCAATTTGGTTTCAGCACATGAAGTCTAGGAGAACCTATGAGAATATAAAGTGAATTTATGTCTACATTCTTAGAAGTCATTATACTAGAATTAGTAAAATAAAATAGGATATTTTATAGGATACCGTAGGATATTATGTATTTCATTATAGAATATTTTATAACCCTAGTAGTATAGGGTTTGATTGCCTACCGTATTATAGTATCCTAGGACAGTAAGACTCCTATATAAGGTGCACGTTTGTACATTGTCAATTAAGTCAATGATCTATTTTCACAAAAAAAGAAATCACACCTATGGATTGGTACCTGGTGAGCAGCATTTAGTGAGAATAGAGTTTGCTCATTTGCAAAAGCATTTGCCAACTCACGCCAAGAGTCCTGCAAGACAAATAATGCAGATTGGGATAAATATGATATTCCAATCATTACTCCCGACTAAGAATCCAGGATGATATTACCTGTTCCAGCACATGGAAATTAAGTTGATCATAAATTCCTCTCTAACCATTTAAACCTTTTGTAGTTCGACAAATAATATAGAACATAGATACTTTTTGTCGTAATCAATATCTCTATGTATTGAGGATGAGATAGGACTAAACAACAACAATAAGCAAAGCTCAGTTCCGACGGCAGATAAGATAGAACTGAGAACTAAAATCTCTATCCACAATTGACTGACAGAAAGATAAGCACTAAAAAGAGGAAACATAATTGGTGTGGAAGATACCCAATGCCATGCAATCTTATCTGGAACCCTCCATGCAAAATTAAAACCCAAAGAAAAACAGAGCCACCTCATCAAGGGTTCAAACATGATATGGAAATAGTACTACTCGTCTAAGGACCCACCAATTCAACAAGGTGCACACAAACGTTCTTCCGCCGAACAAGTCCATGAAGCAACTCATGACAAGTTAGTGCCTATCAAAATGAAAGGAGAATGTATCAGAGCTGCTGCAATGAACAGCCTCAATAAACAGCAAGGAAATAACAGATTACCGGAAACAACACTAGAGAAGTTCAATCATAGTAGCAAGTTCCTAATATAACATTGATGTGCTGATATTGTTTATCATACTGACAAAAACTGATTATTGTTTCAGATGGAATGCTCTAATTGTAATTAAGAACAGTGCTGCATTTACCCAAATTCACAGACAGTTTCCATGTATTTATGCTAAACCACTTTATCAATATTTTAATGGAGATACTTTGATTGTTTGTTATATTACCTGGAGTCCATTGATGAGAAGGGGCTGGGGAAAGCCTGGCTTGAATTTCACAGTTTTATGTAAAATTAAAAAATATCACCAAATTTAAGATAATGATACTTTATTTCGACATGATCGAGGAAGAAGAAATAATCTGGATATAAGTAGCAGAACTAGAAAAGAGACGGTGAATCAGGACCTTGTTGGATAATAAAGCATTCCACTTCATAGGCTAAAAAATGTATTGAACAGATCATGGATTCCATGAAAATAAAATGTATTTGGATCACAAAATCCAAGAGAAGCAAACCGATTCATGATTTACTGATTGATAAACAAGAGAATTCTCTTAAAAACGTTGTTTCCAAGCCTTTTGCGATTTTTTGGTTAGAAAAACTTTACCTCCCTTGATAATATTAGTCATCCAAAAATGAATGACTTCATATTGAGACAATATTAAACAAGAAGAAAAAGAATTCACCAACCATTCCAGTAGCATAGAGAAGTTGTAAACTTTAACGATGATTAGTCAACGTAAGGATGATTTCAGCTGTTAGCTTTTACTTTGAAGCTTTAGTCAAAGGTGCTATTGACATACTGGTCCCTTATGGCATCCTACACATTCTGATGATTGCCTCACATAACAGGTCAACGTCACGCTTTACCTCCTCTTCTTCTTTTTTTTGTAGTCTACTTCAAGCTTTTCTTTTTTTTGAGAGAAAGGTAACTTTATATTCACAAAACAGGCTCACATCCCAAAAATAATGAGGCTGATCAGCTAAAATCCCATTCTGGGCAATGCAAAAAGCATAAACACTAAACCATGGTTCTTTACAGTTTTCTAATAAAATCCACAAAAAGTTCTATATCCCCCACCATCCTGTTCACACAAAAAATAGAGTACGCTAAGGCAATTCATCTTGATTTTCTGGATGTTGTTACTCTTGTCTTCAAAGCATCTCACATTCCTTTCCTTCCATGAGGTCCACCAAATGCATTCTGGGATCAGTTCCCACCAGTCCTCTTTTCCTCTCCTCCCAATCTCCTTCCAGCTAATACTTCAAGCTTTTCTTTTACTGATGTAATTTTGTTACGTCATCATTTTTATTTTTAATTTAAGGTTATCATAACTCTTTACTACACAAATTGTCTTTTACAACTCAATACCTCTCACTTGAGAACCTGATGATTTCTTACATGGTATTTGGTATTATTGCTTGACATCTACTTCTCCTCTAATTTGAATTGATTTAAACTTTTCTCTTTCTTCTAACCATTGTCTTAAAATTACTCAAGACATACATGGCATATTCGACACAATTTGGAAAGAAGTGGCAGCTGTTGTTAAACTATTAGTAAATTAATGGGAAAATATACACAAAAAAACTAAACAGTTCACATATACTATCCACAACTGCTCACACATTTTTTTAATCTCCTATTTGGTTTGAGAAAAAGGAAAGAATGCATTTGAAAGAGACCCAGTTTAAGAGAGAGCAGTCCCTCTGTCCCACTTTATAATAGTACACTATATATATATTTGGGAATCAAACTTTTTTTCATATGTAGTTTTTGTCTATGTAAAATGTTCTTCAAATATGATATAGAATTTAGATACATTGATGTGGTTTGCGAGCTATTGCATAGGAGCGAGGGTTTTACCCTGTGCGCACCCAAAGGGTAGCGGCCACGGGCTTCCCTCGGGAAAATTTGAAAAATAAAATCTTAAACAATTAATACACATTGACCACTAAGAAGAGATATAATGATAAGCCTCAAGTTATAAAAACTTTATTCCAGAAGGCCAAAATAAACAATTAAGAAATTTAGCAACTGTCATGAGACAGTTACATATGTATTGGGTGGTTTTATCTATAGAAATAGGGACAGGGCAGTTAGGAAAGGGTATTCAAAAATAAAGAAAAGGGAATTCTGGGATAGTTTCTTGCCTCTCGAATGTCTAGAAAGGTTGTGATTTTTATGATTATATAACTAAAGTGCATTATTGTCTTAGGATGTGATTTATTATGTCAATAGTGTACTCGTGATTGTTTTGTTTTCAGACTTCTTGTTGTAATATCACTGTATCTAGTGCGAAACAACATATTTGTTCCTTTATTTACTATTTCAGCAGTAAAGTCTATCAATTTGGTATCAGAGCAGTAACAAGTGGAGAATAGAATTTGACTGGGGTCAGGGGCAGATCTATGTATGGCCATGGGGGTGCCACGGCACCCAGTGATCTCGGTTGAAATTTCATTTATACATGTATATATGTATAGGATATTTGATAAATATTAAACTTGCCACCCAGAGAACNTAGGATGCAGGTGGGTTTATAAAGTGAAACATAAGGCAGATGGGACTATTGAAAGATTCAAAGCTAGACTTGTAGTGAAAGGCTACACTCAAGAAGCTAGGATTGATTATACAGAAAATTTCTCACCAGTTATAAAGATGACAACTGTGAGGGCTCTATTAGCCATAGCTATTAAAAAGGGCTAGAATATTTTTCAACTTAATGTAAACAATGCATTCCTTCATGGGGATCTACATGAGGAGGTCTATATGAAAGTTCCACCTGGCTTGGTAGTGCACAAGCCAGGGATGGTATGCAAGCTAAATAAGTCCCTATATGGCCTGAAACAAGCCAGTTGGCAGTGGTATGCCAAATTGACTGAGGCTTTGTATTCAAAAGGTTACACTCACTCGTTAAATGATTATTCATTGTTTCATAAAAAGTCTACAACCTCTACCATTTTTGTTGCCGTATACGTAGATGATGTGATTTTGACAAGCACATGTGTTTCTGAGATTGAAGAACTCAAGACCTTTCTCCATGATAAATTTAGGATTAAGGACTTGGGAAAATTACACTATTTTCTTGGGATGGAAGTGCTTTATAAAGATGATGGACTTATCATCTCACAAAGGAAATTTGTCCTAGACATGCTGAAGAATTACAAGGTTGCAGGGCTAAGAAGCTGCACATCTCCACTGGACCCTGCAGTAAAGCTCCATGCCAAGGAAGGAACACCTTTGTCAGAACTTTTGTTTTATAGGAAGCTTATTGGAAAGTTGAACTTCTTAACCAACACTAGAATGGACATATCATACAGTGTACAACACCTTAGTCAATTTATGCAGGATCCTAGAGAGCCACATTTGCAGGCAACATTCCATTTATTGAGGTATCTCAAGGTTGATCCTACTCTAGGAATTTTTATGTCCAAAGACCAGTCATACAATGTCAAGGCCTATTGTGACTCTGATTGGGCTGCATGCCCTGACTCTAGGAAGTCAGTGAGTGGCTATAGTGTACTGTTAGACAATAGTCCACTGAGCTAGAGATCCAAGAAACAAGAAACTGTCTCTTTGTCTTCAGCAGAGGCAGAGTAGGGCTCTAAGAAAAGTTGTAGGTGAGTTGGTTTGGCTTAGCAGATTATTGACAGAACTTACAGTGCCTCTGCCAACACCCATTGAAGTATTTTGTGACAGTCAATCAGCTCTTTATATTGCTCGTAATCCGGTGTTTCATGAAAGAACCAAACATATTGAAGTTGATTGTCACTTTGTACGGAATTTGTTTCAAACTGGACTTATCTCACTACATCACTTAAGCTCTGATAATCAACTTGTAGATATACTGACCAAAACTTTGACTGGGATCAAACATTATACAGCATTGAGCAAGTTATCAGTGTTCTCCACACCTCCAACTTGAGGGGGGGGGGGGTATTGTGATTCAGCTAATTATGTACTAGTCTAATTAGTTAGTTAGTTAGTCTTGTCAGATTAATTAGTCAAGGTAGTTAATATACTGTTAGTGTTCTGTTAATATGTCAGTTCAATTGTTAGTTAGTTTTACTATTTCCTCTTTGTATAAATATACACTCTTCTCATAATGAAAATCCGTTAAGAGATTTTCCCCAAATTACTCTCTTCCTCTCCAGTCTTTTTCTCTCACGCATTGCATCCATGGATGGTGCTTAGCCATGGTTGTGCAGTATTATTGACAATTTCTTCACTCCAGTTATTTTCTTGAGCCGAGGTCTATCTTAAACAACCTCTTTATCTCCCAACGCCCAGGTAAAGTGTCAAGCTACACAATCCTCCCCAGACCCCCTAATAGAATTACACCAAACATGTTGTTGTTGTACCAAACACACCCCAAGTATTATTTTATTTTATGTGTGTGAAGGAAAACACACCCTAAGCAAAAACTAGTCTGGTGCACTAAAGCTCTCGTGCTATATGTGGGGTTCAGGAAATGGCCGAACGATAAGGATATATTATAAGAAACTGTTTTCATGACTTGAATCTGTATCCCTGTCGCATTCACATGATGCCCCAGGAAAAAATATTACTAAAACCCTAAACTTACCCCTTTTAAGCGTAGACGGTAGAACCCTAGGACAATAGTATAAAAAGAGAGCAATAATTTATAGAAGATCATATACAAACGATTAGATGATTTGAATACAATGAACAAGAGAGATGAGTGAAAGATTGAAACATTTTTGTATATGGAGAAAGAGAGCTTTGTAGCAAGAAGTTGTGCAACTTCATATGAATGACTTTGAAATTTATATTACAAAAAAATGTCCACTTTTGCCCGGGAAAATATGACATAGCCGGGCCCAATTAAAAAAGAGAAAAATACATTTTATGCACATTGGTATAAAATTAGGGAAAAATATATAAAATAGACCTTAAATAAATTAGGAAAAATTATCTAAATACACAATTTATTTTATTATATTCTGTGAAATTTCCTACCATTAATTTTTTTTTATAAAAATTCTTATTTTCCTCACACACTCTCTCCTATTCACAGTATATCACTCTCACGCAATGTATCAGAATGCGATTTATTGGGGTGCGATATCGGGACAAGTGTGTCTTGTATCAACAAAGGTAATGTATCGGGACATTGAGAAATGTATTGGGACAAGTGTGTCTTGTATCAACAAAGATAATGTATCGGGACGTTGAGTAATTTATCTAAAATCCTTAAATTTTAAGAATTTTTTATAATTTGAAAAAGGATAGAGATATGATGTAATTAGCTCTTAACATTGTGAAATTTATATAATTTTCACTAAAAAAAAACTAACTACTGATTTTTTTTATTTTACATTAAAGACCCATTGAACCACTTTATTGAAAAAATAAATTGTGTAAACAAATAGGATCAGCACATAAAGTCAAACCCAAATTTGTCGCCACCTGAGCTTACACTCGCGCCAGAAATGCGCCAGGATGGGGCGGCGTGCCACTGAGGCGCCAAGAGGGTTGGCGCCCCGCGCCTTCACTACGCCAGGGTCGCCTGCCTCCATTTCTCTTATGTCTAAGTTCTTTTAAATTAATTGTGTCTTCACTCTCTTCTTAGGTATCACTATCAAAAACTTCTTTAATCATTGAGAGATCCTATATATCCTGATCATAACTCTTTAATTCACATTTCAAATTCAAGGTAGAGTTAAGAGTAAAGTTCGAGGGAGTCCTCTGAGTCATTTGAGAAGTCTTCTACAATTATTTATAACTTGAGTAAATGAGTATGATAATTAGGAGAGTTTGAGTTCATATTTCCAAATGAGTATGAGGGACTAAGCATTCCCAAGTATACAACACATTTACATTTAAAACGAGAAGAAACCTTGATTTCTAAATAAGTTCATGAAGAGTTTTTGAGCATTATCTCTTTTAAGAGAACTTTTTGAGCAATTATCTCAAATCGAGTAGGAGTTACGTTTTTAAACATATGAGCATGAGTTATATATTATTGGGAGTAGTATTGAGCACTGATATGGGGATGAGTTCAAACAACTCAAAAAATCCTCATAAACCATGTATGCCAACATGGGTAAAGGGTCATACTTTTTAGATGATTTCTTATTGTTTTTAAGCATAGCTTAGCGGATCCACTTAGTTGAGGGTGCCCTATACTCCGGTAAGATATAGGACAGTTCTGGCAGCGTGGGCGAGACGTTGTATCATCACGTAGCTCCTAGTGATGGTTATCGGTTAGAGAAATCTCTCAAATAAGAGTAAAGAGTTTATTATTGTATTTTTATATACATTGAGTTATTATTTACTGTTTTAAAAGCTTTATATATATATACTTTTATCATTGCTTTCATAATGAGTTGAGTTGAGTATTATTGAGTTGAGTTGAAAACTTTTTCCACCAAAAATGCATTTTATTCATCTTTGAGCAAAAAGTTACATATGATATGAGGGAGATTACAATCAGTGATTACTACTCCCTATTAAGAGAAGAGTATATCAAGCTATCCTATTTGAGATGAAGAAAATGCAAGAGGTGGCTTTTTCATTTGGCTATAGTAACCAAGTGAGCCAATACGCCAAACTCATGTACTATGTGTACTGTCAATACACAAAAATGCCTCAAGGAGGTTCCCAAATCAGATCATTCCTCCTCTTCTTCATGGTTCTAAAGTTAGTCATCTCCCACCTATCCATGTTCTTTAGTCCTTTTACTCTAGTTGGTAATTCTCCAAAAGCATCATAGACCATGTTGTTAGGATTGTCGTAACTGAGAGATGCCAGAAGATCCGCAACTTTGTTTGCCTCTTTGTAGCAGTGGCTTAAAATGAAGCCATTAGTCTCCATATGAGCTTTCAATTCTTGCACTACATCATAAATTCTCCATGGTGTGGAGTTGATGTCATTCACACAATTGTCTTCTTTTCTACCAGTTCAAGCTTATATGTTATGTTCCAGTGTTTCAAGGGTGTACACTCGGAGCGTGATAATCACTTTCCAAGTTTTTCTCAAATTTTCCTCAAGTTTTCCCAAGTTTTTTTTTGGGCCAAACGGGTCCTAAATAAGTTAGGGCTAATTATATGAATTTTCACTCATTTTTTAATCATATAAACCCAACTCACATCATTGTGTCAAATAAAATAAAAATTTATATTTATAATAATAATAATAATAATAATAATATTCTTATATATTACTATTATTATATCATAGTGTTATTACTCATTATTATTATTATTAATATTAAAGGTTATCTACATTAATTACTAGTATATCAATTATGTTAGCATTTAATAACTACTTTGCTCATATTTACTCCCTTCTTTATTTTGTTTTCTCCATCTTGTAACGTCTTTCACCATTCTTAACTATTATTCACGTGTTACAATCTCATTCATCAATTATATCTATAAATAACCTCATTTTCCCCTCCCCTAACATAACATTCTTCTTCTATTCTCCTCTTTCTTAACTCTTGAGATTGATTTTTTTTGTTTCTCTATATATACATACATAGAATAGAAAAAGAGGGACATGAAATATGAATAGGCAGATGAGCATCTATCGACTATCAATGTAGACGAGTCTTTTTCATTTTACGTAGTATCTAATTTGCCTGGTGCAACTCGGGCTGAGTCGGGCACTAATTATTAACTTTACGTGACCTAGCTTGTCGATGACGAGTTTTGTGAAGAAAAATTTATGTCCGACTTACACAGGCTAATTGGAGACTACAGTAAAAAAAAATAAAATAATTTCTTCTGATCCATCTAATAATGCCCACTACTCGTGAGGTTTGGATTTCACTCAATCAAATTATACGTATAATCTGGCATGCATGTTATATCCTTTTTTATGTGTATTTAATACAGAATTATTAACATGAGGATAATTAATGTAGTCTTAAATTACTAAATAACATCACTAGAAATTTTACATATTTGGCAAATATATACTCATTAACATGAGGGATAATTTCTGAAATATATACTCATTAACAGTTTAGAAAGCTTTACTGTGATTTGTCTATTTATGAACTTGAATAGAAGAGAGAAATAATTTTTCACTAAAATTTTAGGTACTGAATATGAAATATATGGGTTAACACTGAACCATAAAAGTGGATTAATATAATCCCAATACCTAAATTTCAAATGAAATATGTAATGTCTAGAGTGAAACATACAAAGGCTTCATGAGAACCAAATATCTGATATGCCACAAATTCCAAATCACATCTGCAGTATATCAAAAGCTACATTTTAAGATAACATTTCTAGTGCTTTGACATAATCACTTCTGTCATGTAAAGCAAACTCTTTGTAAGTAATCACAAATTTCTTAGATGATCTACAGTTGTCTAACAATTTCTTAGCAAGTCCTCATACATATCGGGAGACACAGTTCTCTGAACAATCCAGGCATTTTCTTCTCTTTGCTATGATAACAAACTCCTTCAAAACCACTGCATTCTTCAGTAGAACCTTCGAAAGTTTGAAAAGCTTGTATTTGGACCAAAACTTCGAACATCCCCATGTACCATCGACAATCTTAACACTTTTGATATTGGGAAACACAATGTTAGAAATCCAACTCTGCAAATTGCTATTTTTTGTTTTGACCAAATAGATCTCAAAGAGAAAATGCACATCCTCAACCTGGAACTGAGAATATAATCAGGACCTGATGCAGGTCTACGACATAATGAAAATTATTCTACAAAAGACAATAACATGATTTCACAGCATGGCTGATATAGAAAAATTTTCAAAATCCAATCTTGAATAGTTTTCAGCAAATAATTACAATATCAAATCCGTTTTAGAAATACGCAAACAGTATATAAACCAAGCTGAAAGAATCAGTTGGTCACCAATCCTCCTATCCAATTATTTATACAGTAGCATTATAGTGACAAATGATTCTTGTTGAAAATTAATGTTTTGGTTTATTTACGTTTCTCCCTAAGAAACTCAGTAAAAGCAGTGGATGTAGAAAGAAAAGCATAAATCAAGAGAAATTACGATCCAAAAACCAAATGCATGTTGACGGTCTCCAAAAGTGGTGTGGCCTGCAAAAGGCTAGCTATTCCATAAAAGGTATGATACATTGGATGCAACTCCAGCGTCAAGCATTTGCATCTCAATTCTGGAAGGGAAACTCCATCGAGTAGCAATATGAACACAGCCTGGTGATATAATCCCAACAAAAGATAATTTTATCAAAACTTAACCATAGTTATCACTTTAAGAAAAAACAATGTATGAAAGGCTAGTTTCTAAAATAATCTATTGTCAATAAGGAAATACCCATCTTCAAAAAGTACAAGGGAAGATCACAAATGGTGAAAGAAGACGATCGTTTTGTAAACATAAAATAATTTTCTTTTAATAATTCAACCAAAAAGGAGTTTCACTGAAATTCTCAGGTATGTAAAAGTTCATAGTTCATAATGGTATGAGATTTTGTAGGCAGAATCTTTCTCAGGGTTACATCCTGCAATTCTTAGCAAAAAGTCGATAGAGAATAAGATCTTTTGACATAAAAACAAACCTCTGTTAACCAATTTCCAAATGTTAGCTCAGTCGCATAACTCAACTTTAATTTAAATATAGTCCAGTACAAAGTTTCTGAAAACTTGATGATAATCACGACGGCCAATGTCATAGGCAAAAGCAATATTGTTAAATTGACAAGTGAGGCGGGCTGTAACCAAAGAGGATACATTTAGCAGCCTACACTTGAGATACCAAATATCTCCTGAAATCTCCAAATATTGGGGCAATTATTTTCAAAGAAAGGCCAGTCCCAGCATCAGGCTTCCAATGGCCCGCCAATGTTAGTCTTTTCAAATTTGAAGAAGCAATATCAAGGCAACGTAAACCCCTGAATAGTGACGACTGACAACTCCAAAGTTTTCAAAGCAGGACAAACTGACAGTAAGTTCACGATATCATCATCGTTTAACGTTATTAAGTGAAATCTTAGTCTCTTTAAAGAATTCCAAGCTATATCTCGTCCTTTTACAAACACCCACCGACTCAAATGATTTTTTTTTACCAAATCACGTTACTCATAATAACGTTTTAGGAGTAAAACGAGCCTCATATTTATCTCAGCTTTGATGTCCGCCTTTACCTTATTAATCTAAACCCTAGCTTTGGAAATATTCAAATTAGATTACAACTTTCCCAACTCACACAACTCTGTTTACAATTCTCGCCACTAGTTTTGTTGGGTCTAAACGAGATTCACGACATGCTTGGATTGTCGAAAAGCTTGGAAAGAAGAGATTCACGACAAGCTTGGATTATCCAAAAGCTTAGTCTGTTCTTGAGGTATGTTTTTTCTTTACAAAATAGTAGAAAAATGCTTGAATTAGGTTTTAATATTCCCACAAACTTAAGAAATCATAGTTTCAATGGTTTCCTACAATAAGATAATTTTATTTTTCCTATCCGTATAAGGTTAAGGAGGTCCATTATAGCCTTGGGTAGTACAACTTTCTGTATCACTACAACAATTAATGTCAATTCTTGTTTGAAGTAATTGTTTTCCTAGCCTAGAAGACAGCGATTTTCCCGTGGGCTAAGCTATTGAGTTGTATATAGCAGCTTGTGGCTTATGTTTGACATTACAATCTAAGTATTGATTTTACTTGTGTTCTTACATCAACTGTATATTTTTTTAACAAAGTTGATGAGTGATTTTTCCTTGAACACACTGAAGGTTTGATCCTGCTTATTTGTGTAATTGCTCTTTTGTTCCCTATAATGTTATAGCACTTCTTCTATTTAATAATTTTATTGTGATTTGCTTGAATAATTTGTGTCATATCTTTAAATAATGGAATTGCTAACTGGTTACTAAAGTAATCTTGGATTTAAGTAGGACAATAGCGGCTAAGTTTCATAATATGCAATGAAGAAGTGTTTCCAAGCTCTCACAACAAGTTAGACTTTATTGGTGAACCATTCCTATGATATTCACAAAATAATCTTGTGTTTGGTTGCTTGTTCATGAAGTGCTCTAAGAGTACCTATGAGCATAAGTACAATTATTTGCGATACTTTTCAGTACTTCCAGTGCATTTAACTCTTATCCTTGAAGCTTTTCAAGCAAGTTAATTCTTTCATCGTAAGTTAGTTGCTACGTTGTTCAATGATTTTGCCATCATCAGTTGGTGTTTTTTGTTCATCTATTGTTTTTATTGTTGCCTCTATAATAGTGGTTTACTTTGTATAGGTGAGTTGAATTCATTCGATGGTTGATAAAGTAAAATCAATCGGTCATCAATCATCAATGGAGGAACTTTACATATTTCGTGCAATGGTTCAGAATGAAGGAGAAAGATGTTTGACATATGTGCACGAGGCTGATAGAATTTATGTACAAGCCGATTATAGAAGAGATAGAGGTACATGCTAATCATTTACATCGCTCTGTTTATAGGTGAGGAAAATGTGGCATTGCTGGTAGAAGGGCGCGTGCTGTTGAAAGAGGACGAGTGTCTATTGAAATGGACGAAGCGGATCGTGCCACATAAGATGCCCAAGCACTCTCGGAAGATAATCAAGCAACAACCAGTTGTGATATTGGTTCCACTTTAAGGGGCCGGGCCACACACAGGAATTCACTCATATGGCATCACGTATGACATATTAATCAAGAAATAGTAAGATTGTTCATACATGACGCCGCCACAAACTCCACAAATATCAAGGGATTCAAGTTTTTCGTATCTTGAAAATGTTTTTGATAGTTATCGATAATAACATTTTGAGAATGTCCCAAACTTTACCTCATCATTTGTGCCAATATCCATTGAGATCCCTGAATATGCCTTTAATAATTTAGAGGACTCCTACACTGAGATAGAAGATAGTGAGTTAGATGATTCCAACGATGAAATGAATGGTGATGATTCGGACTATGCAAGCGCAGGCGTGAACCATTAGTGAAGGAGAAGCGTATAACTTTTTTTAAGCTTTGTGGGACTAGTATTTTAGCATTTTTACATTATTATATTTACATAACTGCTTCTCTTTTTTTTTTAATCGAATAATTGAAAATTTACCTTTACTTGTTAGGGAGTCACTATCTTCACCAACACGTCAAGAAGGAAAAAAGCACTGGGCAGCAAGGACTGATTTGTCTTGAGCTTTGTTATCAACATATTTCCATTTGTATAGCTATTTGACTATTAAACTTTTAATGAACAGGTAAAAAATGAGGCCAAAAACTACCTGGGAATTTTTTTGAGAATCCGACAGTGACATGAAGGTATCTTTCGTGTTATTCTTAAAATTATTATCGCTATGTCTAATAAGCATTGTGTTGTGGTATCTTTCATATTTTCGTGTTGATTATAGGATGAGCTATTTAGCTATTCGATAAATATGGCGAGCTGATCAAGTTTTCTAGCAGCTAAGCTTCTTGGATTATAGTGATAAATTAGTTAAATCTAGCATAGGTGAAAAGGCTTTATACAGTGAAGTTTGTTGGCTGTGATTTTGTACAAAGCTTACATTTGAATTCCTATACTTTTTGCTAAAAAATAAAATGTTCATCGCCTTATTGACAAAGGCTTTGTCATTAAAAATATTCATATGTTTTTTGGTTCTTTACTTTTTATTCCTTAATATTCTCAACATGTATAATATTGGTTTTCTAACTCGAGAGCAATTTTCTCTTGATAGGGTAATATCTGAGATTACTATAATTTATCGAACACTAGGTGAAAAATTGGAAGAAAAATCATCACTCTCACTAGTTTGTTTTATCTTTTTATGCACTTGATTTTCACAAGAAAAATCCAATATAACATGGTTATTCCCACAAGCATAGTCTGTTCAAAAGGGACAACGAGAAAAATAAACGTCAGTGTATTGTTGATATCTAGGATTGAAGTTACCTTACAACAGCTAATTGAAAGGATATTAACACAACTAAAACCCTTTGAACAATTAAAAAGCAACTAATACATTAACAAGAAACGTACTAAGCAAACAAAAAGTCTATGTCCGTGATAGTAACCTTTTATAGATAAATTTGCAGGATTCAATTATAAATTTATAGGGTTCGATGGTCTGTGAATGGATTTTGAAGAAACGATACTGTGAGTAACGTTTGAGCAACGTTTTAGCTCTAAAATGTGTCTTCGAGTAACGAATTATAAAACAGTAACGTATTATGCTTAAAACGTTACTATCAGTAACGTTTCTTTATTTAACGTCATCAGCCCATATATTTTACACGGCAGATTCTTTTAAAGTAAAATATAGCCTAAAACGTTATACATTTATACTAGTTCTGTAAATTTTCAAAAAAACATATTATTTTGATGAATTGGTTTAAATAATGGCTTACTTTGGTCAAAAATTCAACTCAAATTCAACGAAATCAATGATGACGACCAGTAAATAGATAGAGGCAATTCGTAAGTGAGATTCTCATCATGTCTATGCAATACAATATCTTCCACTTTTCTCTCCACAGCAAAATTAATCCATCGGTTAATTTCCAAGTAATAGTTAGATAGACTCGGGGACGGATCTATGTATGGCCGTGGGGTGCCACGGTATTCAGTGATCTCGGTTGAAATTTCGTTTATACATGTATATATGTATAGGATATTTGATAAATATTAAACAATTGCCACCCAGAGAACAAATGAACCGCATGGTGCCAACGGTGGAAGGTTGAGTTTTACTCCCCAGACATGCGGGATCGAATCTCCATCGATACGCTGCAATTTTTTCTTTTGCAAAAAAATAAGTGTTCTCTACCACGATTCGAACTTGCAATGTGATTAAAACTACTATTACCATTAAGCTATGGTCATCTATGATGTTATATGCTTTACTATATATATGTTAACATGACATAAAACTTCTAAATTTGTATTTGTTGACTTTTTTTTCTCTTTTTTATTTTAGACATAAAATACTACTCTTTAAATTTAGATTTATGTGATACACTTTCTTTTTTAATTATTTCAAAAGATATTACTTTTCTATTATTAGAAACTAGTTTAATTTGTAATTTTCCTTTTGCCATAATGAAATAATTTATGGTCATATAATGATTAAGATTTGTTTTAGATATTCTCCCTCAAAATTTCCTTTTCTTTTTGTCAAAACTTTTGAAACTCAATGTCAAATTTCTCTTACCCTTTGTTCTATTATCTAAATCATTTGAATGCATATGAAAAAAGAAATAGTTTAGAATATGATAATTTAAATCTTATCGAGAATTTAAAATTACAAAATAAAATGCATATTGCATTAAAAGATGACATGAGATTATACTAAAATTTCATATGAATTCATTGGTCTTTAAAGTTTTTTATTGTTGCGAGTCAAAACAACTACATAAGACTTCATTTCTGTTATTAAAATTGTGCATGTACAATAATTAATTCCAACCACTTTATTTAAGTTTGTTACATAAAGCGTGAACTATTAATAAATATAAATAACTATATTATTATTGAGTGTATTTAGAGTGTGAAAATTCACCAAGTGCAATCATAGAGGATATTGTTGAAAGTGTTTTTCTTTGCGCCAAGTTATCATTATTTATTTATTTATTTGATTCAATTGTCTTTATAAATTGAAAAGCTGAATAACTAAACAACAATCCCAAGTAGCTATTTATAAGGTCAAAATAAGTCAAATATGTGATCGATTTAATGAACACGTCAATTTAATGGCGATACGACACCCACCACCTTTAAATCCTGGATCCATCTCTGAATTGGGTAAGAGAAGATGTCAGGAAACTCGAAGGATGATTTCAAGAAATGAGAGTCTCTTGCAAGAATTGAAGCACAAGGGGGAACTGTGATGGCAGAAGCATCCCACTCTCAAACCAGATCTGTCGGAAACCAAGAAGAGGAAAACAATGTCAACTGGGCTGCAGAAAAAGATGGGAAGAAGTTTCAGAAACTAGAACTACCGATTTTCGAAGGAGACGATCCTTTGGGATGGATTTTCAGAGTGGAGCGATATTTTGCTGTGAATGAAATTTTTGAAGCGGAAAGATTACAGGCAGTCGGTGTTTGTTTGGAAGGAAAAGCCTTAAATTGGTATTATTGGATGGAGTCTCTGCAACAAATGTTAACATGGGAAGACTTTAAAAGAGAGTTGTTGAATCGATTTCGTCATTCTCAAAAGATCAAATTTGGATCTTAAGTCAGGTTATAATCAAATTTGCATTCAAGCTAGAGATGAAGAAAAAACAGCCTTCTACACTCATGAGGGACATTATGAGTTTATGGTCACGCCATTTGGTTTGACCAATGGACCCTCAACTTTTCAATCACTGATGAATGATATTACCAGGGATCATTTGCGAAAATTTATTTTAGTATTCTTTGATGATATTTTGATTTACCAGTAAGGATTATGCTTCACATCTTGGGCATTTGAAGGTTGTTTTGGATATTCTCAAACAGAATCAACAAGAAAAAATGCATGTTTGGTCAACTTAAACTTGAATATTTGGGTCATATCATCTACTCTGCAGGAGTGCAAGCTGACTCTCCAAGATTGAGAGTGATATCTTGGCCAATTCTTAGAGATATAAAGTCTTTGCGGGTCATTTTGGGACTCACTGGATATTACAGAAAATTTGTCAAAGATTATGGTAAGATTGCTGCCTGATTTACTAAAAAAGGATGCCTTTTCATGGGAAGAACGCGCTCAACAAGCTTTTGAGGCATTGAAGTTGGTTATGACTCAAACGCCCGTTCTAGCGATGCCAAACTTTTCTCAACCCTTTGTAATTGAAGCTGATGCTTCGGGATTTGGTGTTGGTGTAGTTTTAATGCAAAATGGTAAACCTATTTCCTATTTCAGTCGAATGCTTTCTTCCAGAGCAAGACAATGTTTGATATATGAACAAGAGCTAATGGCTATTGTGTTGGCTATTAAGAGATGGAATCACTTCTTGCTAGGCCATCATTTCTTCATAAAAACGGACCAAAAAGCCCTTAAATTTTTTCTAGGAAAGAGGGTTATGGATGAGAATCAGCAGAAATGGGTTCCCAAGCTCATGGGTTATAAGTTTGAGATCAAGTACAAACCGAGTGTTGAGTGGCTAATGCTTTGTCAAGACACGGGGAATGTTCAGAGTTATACGGATTTTCAATTTGGCAATATAAAGACAAGGAGAATGGGACTAGGAAGTACAATGAGACACCAAAATGGCTTCTACTTTGCAAAAGTCAATTTCAGGACAACAAGCAGATGACAAGTACAACTACAGCTTGAAGAATGGATATCTACTATTCAAAAGACGCTTGGTTTTGCCAAAAGGATCATATCAAATACCTGGGCTATTGAAAGAGTTTCATTCTTCTCCTATAGGAGGCCATTCGGCTTATCTTCACACATATAAAAGGCTGTCTGAGAATATCTACTGGAAGGTATGAAGAGGGATGTGCAAGACTTTGTTGCTAGGTGTGAAATCTGTCAAAAGAACAAGTCTCAAACTTTGAGTCCTACGGGGTTACTCCAACCTTTGCCTATACCTCATCATGTGTGCGAGGATGTAAGTATGGACTTCATTACTGGACTTCCTAAATCCCATAGGTTTGATACTATTTTGGTTGTGGTAGATCGTCTTACTAAGTATGCACATTTTATTCCACTTTCACACCCTTTTAATGCGAAAGATGTGGCAGTTGTTTTCATTAAGGAAGTGGTTAAATTGCATGAATTTCCCAAGTCTATCGTGTTTGATCGTGACTGTGTGTACATAAGCCAATTTTGGAAGGAACTATTCAAACTAACAGGCACTACCTAAAGGCCTAGCTGTTCCAATCATCCAGAAACTGATGGGCAAACACAAGTGGTGAATAGGAGTTTGGAGACATATCTCTGTTGTATGGTAGGAAAAAATCTAAGGAATGGTCCCACTGGTTATATTGGGCCGAGTATTGCTTTAATACATCCTTTAATAGATCTGCAGGTATGACACCCTTAAAAGCATTATACGGAAGGGATCCATCATCAATTTTTCACATGGATGACACTACTTCAGCAGTGCAAGAAGTAAATGAGCAAGTACGCACTAGAAATCTGATCTTAACCAAACTCAAAGAATATTTGTTACAAGCACAACAAAGAATAAAGAATCAAGCTGATCGACATCATAGAGAACTGACTTTTGAGATTACATCATAAAGAACTGACTTTTGAGATTGCTGAAATGGTATATCTCAAACTTCGGTCCTACAAATTACGTTCTTTGGCTAAGAAGATCAATGAAAAACTCAGTCCCCGCTTTTATGGTCCTTTCCAGATTTTGGAAAAGATTGGTCCCGTAGCTTATTGGTTGGAGTTACCACTTGGAGCACGCATTCATTCAGTGTTTCATGTTTCACAGTTGAGAAAATGCTTGCTTCCAACTACTCCTGCTCAAAACCTACCTCCATTTCTTACCCAAGAATTGGAGCTTCAAGTTGAGCCTGAGGCAGTGAGGCAGATCAGGAATCTAATCAATGGTAAATTGGAAGTGCTAATCAAGTGGAAGACTCTACTAGAATTTGAGAATACTTAGGAGGAATATGCAGTCATCTATCAACAATTTCCGGACTTTCACCTTGAGGACAAGGTGACTCTTATAGGGAAGGGTAATGATGAGCCTCAAGTTATAAAAACTTATTCCAGGAGGCCAAAATAAAAAATTAAGAAACTTAGTAACTATCATGAGACAGGACAGTTACACATGTATTGGGTGGTTTTATCTGTAGAAATAGGGACAGGGCAGTTAGGAAAGGGTATTCAGAAAATAAAGAAAAAGGGAATTCTAGGAGAGTTTCTAGCCTCTCGAATGTCTAGAAAGGTTGTGATCTTTATGATTATATAACTAAAGTTCATTATTGTCTTGGGATGTAATTTATTATGTTAGTAGTGTACTCGTGATTGTTTTTTTTTCAGAACTTCTTGTTGTAATATCACTGTATCTAGTGTGAAACAGCAGTATTTGCTCCTTTATTTACTATTTCAGCAGTAAAGTCTATCATATAATCACAAAATTATTTCAAGATTCCAGAAGTAAATACATCTGCAGCAAGCTCTGAGGAACTGGCATGTACGCTTCACCATGAGGGGGAGTGTTAGTAATATTTTGTAATTAATGAGTAAATATTTGTGAGCAACTGGCATGTACGCTTGCCCGATTATGACAAGTTGTATGGCCATACAGTATTTGCCAAATGTTTTCCCAAATATACTTCACAATATCTATGGCCAGATAGTTCCTTAGTGTCGTGAGTATTCTTTCTTATTATATACTTATGACAAGTACTGGACTTCTCTTTGTATTTGGTGATGGTTTTAGTATTATTTCTTTGTAAATAGTTAGTTGATAAAGATTATGACTTAATTGGTTAATATATGTTGGTTAGCTGTTGATCCGTAGACAGAGGTATCTTTGAATAGGCTCAAAAATAGGGAAACTCTGCTTGATATGTTGTAAATTTCTACCAAGGCTTGCTTTGGGATTCTACCCCTTAGTGCCGGTCATGGCCCAAATTGGGTCATGACAATATTCTATAATTAAGGGCATAAACTAAGAAGTATTGTGTGCATCAACTAGAATCAATTAAGAGAATTAGTTAGGAAATTCAGTCTTCTAATTGTGAATCACTTCCCACTTTAAAAATATGTCTTTAGGTCATCCAAGACCTATTAGGTTGAAGAACTGATCAAGCTGAACATTCTTAAAAGACCTTCATTCTTTTTTCTTTTTTTTGTCAGTGTGGTGTCCAGGCCATCTTCAGCACACCTCAACTAATTCTTTGGAATACCTTCCACCTATCACCAGCAACAGGTAACTCTATCACCAAGGCTAGGATAGATGGGAAGAAATCACCTAGTGTTTTTTTTTTGTCTCTGATAGGATTTGAACCTAAGACCTCATGGTTCTAAATCCATTTCATTGACCACTAAGCCAAACCCTTGGGTACCTTCATTCTTTATATTTCTTCTGAACTCTTTGTTCATTCTATGGGATACCAATAAATTGCCCGTATACTCTCGTCAGTCTAAACCCCAACAGTTCGTTGAGGCAGGTTGTGCCCGAGAACACCTAAATTCACCGAATATGAAAAAGGCTCAATTTAATGATAAAAATGCAAAAAACTAGACTCACATTGAATGCACACCAGAGAAGCTGCTGTATCTTAAATAAGAAAAGAAAGTTACAAAACCAATTTATTTCAATGAGGTAATAAAAACTTCAGAAGTGAGGAGAAAAGTTCTTGTTTCCACAATAAGAGTGGGAAAATGCCAAGTCGGCTATACGGGCAATAAATCCAATGAAACTCCCTACCAAGTTGTTTACTTGCTTCTATCATTTACTGAGAATAAATATTTGAGATAATGGGACATCCAAAAGAATAAGGTGCTGCACTACTACGGCCTACACACAAAATACCAGTCCTAAATTGAATGTCTTGTTTTAAATTTGGACTGACAACAAATTGTATTTTCCTTTCCAAGGAAGTGCACAGATTTGGGACTGGCCAATGAGGACATGTGGACATTTTGGACAATTGCAGTCATTGAATTATGTTTGAATACAGACACAGTAAGGTCATTGTACAACGAAAGGCTGTTCTACTTTGCCTACCTGCAAGTCCCTCTCTCCAGGATATGAAGTGAGTGTTGTCTTCGAAATGTGAAGAATAAGATCAAGCACTGCTTTCCCCTGGTTGTCCTCTTCACAAAAATTAAGCAATACATTTTTGTAATGTTTTGCCTTGTGATTATCTGAAGATGCACTCCCTTTATTTTCATCAGGTGGCATTAGATAAGTAGTTGACCATCTTGCAAGGAACCATACAATCGCCTGGACAGAATGAGCATATGAGTTAACCCTGAGTGTGTAACATGAAAAATATAAGTAGGTACTGAAGATAGACTACATAACTCTTGAAGTATATTAAAGAATTGATAGCTGAGAATGTAAGACCAAAAGGAAGCCCCTGCAAAGGGCCACTACATTGTAGGATCACATCAGGAATTATAAAATTGAAAAAGCATAACTAAAAAGGTTATTAACATATAAACCTAGTCACAAGGATCATCTGGGCTCAAATTTTTTTGTCCAACTTAAGAGACAGCACAGAGTGCAGAGTTACAGAACCAAATATTGCCAAACTTGTGCAGAAAATATCACAAAACGTTGAACACGTGTTCATGTATCTGGTGTGGCAATTAGGATTAGGCACAGATATTTAGTAAAGATCAGCTTATTCCCCTTGTACCACATATATTGTCATGTCCTTAAGTCTATCATTTTTTAATCAAACATGTTTTGATCAAAAGGAGGGTGGGTAATTTATGTTGGTCCTGACAGCCTCAAAGCAGTGTCCCCCCCCCCCCCTCCCCCTCCAAACAGTACAATGGCTATCATGATCAAACACTCAGGTCACATTTGGTTACTGTTATAGTCCCACGTGGTATAAGCAAAAATATCAAAAACTTGTACTAATTTATTAAAACGTTTTTTATGAAGTACAAAACCCTACATCACTAGTTAATCTCCATATAACTTTATACGACGTTTGGTTTCTAATATAAAATCCACATATGTTTAGTGACTTTTAATACCGGAAACTAAACATTGCATGAAAATCTATGTATTATTTATACCATTTAGAAGGTGGAAAAAGTAATACGTGTATTAGCAGTACATGGATAAGAGTTACGTAATCTTGAATAACAATTCCCATATTATTTATTCTCTCCAAAACAATCCTCGTAATGTTATTCAGTGTATAAGAATTTATGCATTAAAATTCATGTCTAACTGAATCATCAACCAACTAACCCTTCAAAGTAATTATTATGGGATTGTGGATCTTTTTTTTTTTTTTGAGAATTAGTACTGTTGTATTCTTCAGCATTAAGGAATGTTGACCACCTCCAAAAAGTTACAAGGTGGTAAAGTTAAACATTCAAGCTTTACAGAGCACCTAAGAAATCTATCATCTCATCTACTTCCTCTATCCAATTTCCTTTCACCAAGAAAAAAAAGACACCAAACAGTTCCATTTCACATCATGGATGGACTTGATCTTGAGAATTAGTACTGTTTTCTTTCCTTCTTTTTTTCTAGCTGTTGCCTAGTTAAGAGACAGTGGGAAATGTGGAACATAATAATCAATATGGAAAGAAAAGGATTTAAGTATTAGCATAATTTCATGAAAATAGTCTTATTGGGTTTACAGAGAAATAATACTTCACACATATTTGAGGATTGTGGGAGTGTGTCAAAGGATATGACAGGATGGAGAATGCTGAGCTATTAAGGATGCATTGCAGTGACATAACTAATCATGTTGAAGATCTTAATAGAGCAGAAATTTTGACAAACTACCTCCATTAGCCTTGGACTGAAGAACGACGCTCTCATCTCTGGATTTAAACTCTGCTCAGCAAATTTTATTATTGATCTGCACCAGACAAAATAAGACAAGAGTATGAAGTTGAATACAATAATACGGCAATCTTAAAAATAAAGAGAAGGTAGAACACCGGAGGACGACAAGTCCCCATTGTATGGCTGATATAAACTCGGTAAGTAAAGATTAACTATTAAATTTCCTGCTCAATCCTTTGGAGCTTTATGCCCCAATTGAAAATTTATATTCTGATGTAAAGATGGATCTTAGGCTTAACTCAACCCCAAAAGCTAGCTCATGAGGAGAGGATTGTCTAAGTCCATATAAGGAGACCAAATTCTCATCCCTTTTCTGATGTGGGAATTCTTAACACTCCCCCGCACCCCCAGAGCTCATTTACTAGAGCATGGACACTATAATATGGGGGGCCAACATCAGTGAACAAAGAATTGGGATGGGCCTTGCTCTGATACCATGTAAGGACGGATCTTAGGCCTAACTCAACCCAAAAGCTAGCTCATGAGGGGAGGATTGTCGAAGTCCATATAAGGAGACTAAATTCCCACTCCTTTCCGATGTGGGAATTCTTAACAAGATACGGCAAACAGCTACTAGTGTGACACTTTTACAAAGCTTTATTCCACTTATGAGTGTTAAAGTTGCAAGACATACTTGGTACCTATGTTGCGTGGACTCTTCATATTTGCAGGCGAACCCGTCTCGACGCGACACTGGTGCGGGCGCGGGTGCGGGGTGCGTGTCGTATTTGGTCAATCCGATCCGGACACTTTGACCGAAGCCGAGAAAAGATTTGGGGAAGAAAAAAATCAGTTTCCGGTGACATAAAGAGGACAAAGCTTGAAAAAGTACAGAGAAGAGAAGAAAGAAGAGAAAATCAGTTTCCGGCTCCGGCGACGCAACATAAAGAAGACAAAGTTGAAAAAATAAAGAGAAGAGAAGAAAGAAGAGTTTTTTCTTCAAAAAGTAAAGGAAATACAAAGTCTTTTTTTTAATCTTTGTTGAAAATATGTACACAATACATTTACCTTTGAAAAAAAGAAAGATCAAAAAGTCTTCAAAAAGAGTGGCGTCAGAAAAAGTAACATCCCATCAGCCATCAACTCCAAAAATCTTTTCATTCTCAGACGTTAGAAAAAAGTGTTTTCAATTGGAAATATTATATATATATATATATATATATATATAGAGAGAGAGAGAGAGAGAGATATTTCTTATTTAATTTTTTGACAATCAATTTTAAACTTTTAAAATAATGATGGAGATATCTAAAAAAATTTAACTTCATATTTCTTATTTAATTGTTTAGCATTCAGTTTTTGAATTTTAAAATTTTAATTGTCAAAATAAAATTTTAATTTTAAGAAAATAAAAGCAAATAAGATATTTATTTAACGTAAACTAAACAATAGTTAGTATATTTTTTTAAAAGAAATAATTTTAATTTAAAAGTTTTTCAATTTGTTTTGAAGTAGGAGTGTAATGGGAAATATTTAAACTCCCTATTTAGTTGGATAATTACTTTTTTTTTTCAAAATAACGATCAAAACGTCCTATTTAGGTGGATGTTTTTTATATTATTATTATAATTGTTGTTGTTGTTATTATTATTATTATTATATTATTATTATTATTTTTATTAAATTTTAATTGTCAGAATAAAAATAATTTTAAGAAAATAAAACAAAGAAGAAATTTTCACGCATCAGGTTTATCGTTCAACTTTGCAAACTCTCCTTATTTTAAAAAATATTCTAAGTTTCTAGCCGAAAATTCCATTCCCGGTTATATTCCCCCATCATATAATAGATTGAGGACAACTCTTTTAGCTCAAGAAAAAACACATATTGATAGAAAGTTGCAGCCAATTAAAGGTACATGGAAAAAGAAAGGATTGTCGATTTGTTCGGATGGATGGTCCGATACTAAAAGACGACCTTTGATCAATATAATGGCATCATCTAGTGGAGGTCCAATGCTTTTAAATTCAATCAATTCTAGTGGAATCGTAAAAGATGGTGAATATATTGCTAACTTATTTATTGAAGCAATAGAAAATGTAGGTTCAAACAATGTTGTTCAAGTTATTACGGATAATGCAAGTAATATGAAACTTGCCGGTACTATTGTGGAGCAAAAATATCCTCATATATTTTGGACTCCTTGTGTTGTTCATTGTTTGAATCTAGCTTTGAAAAGTATGTGCCAACCTTCGGAAAAATCACCTCACTTTACTAATTGTAAATGGATTTTAGAGTTACTTAGTGAAGTGAGTAATTTGAAGAACTTTGTTGTGAACCATGACTTGGCACATGCACTTTTTCAAAAATATTCGGA
Organism: Solanum stenotomum; assembly: GCF_019186545.1. NCBI lineage: Eukaryota > Viridiplantae > Streptophyta > Magnoliopsida > Solanales > Solanaceae > Solanum > Solanum stenotomum. Next base: position 43,377,035 of record NC_064285.1, on the reverse strand, counting down.
TTTGTGTTTGTTAAAGGTTGGTGAAACAAGATTTGCCTCACACATCATTATGACCACCCGAATTTGCAAAGTGAAATCTTCTTTGGAGAAAATGGTCATGGATGATGAATGGTAGAATTATAAGGGGGATAAGGGAATTGAAGCCAAAACACGTGAAATAAAATCCCTTATAATGAATGATGAAAAATGGGATAGTATTGATTATTTCTTGAAATTTACGGAACCAATTGTTGATATGCTAAGAAGTGCCGATATTGATGGTCCAAAATTACATCTCATCTATGATATGTGGGACTCAATGATTGAGAAGGTCAAGAAAGTCATCTTTGAGCATGAGGGGAAAGATCTCATTTCCGGTCAATCAAATTTTTTTGATACTATTCATGATATTCTTGTGGCTAGGTGGAACAAAAGTAACACACCTCTACATTGTATGGCACATTCTTTGGTTCCCAAATATTATCATGAATCATGGCTTCAAGGAGAGAATGGAATTCGAAAGCTAGCTCCTAATGAAGATAGTGAAATTTCATTGAATAGAGTCAAGTGCTTTCAAAGGTACTTTAAAGATTCTAATGAAATGAAACAAGTCTCATTGGAGTATGGATCCTTTTGTAGCGGAAGTGGCTATTTTAGTGAGCCTCACGTGATTGAGGCTATGATGTATGAAGATTCTCTTTCTTGGTGGGCAAATCATGGGGTCTCGGCTCCACTTTTGCAACAATTAGCTTACAAGTTGCTTACTCAACCGGCTTCTTCCTCTTGTTGTGAAAGAAATTGGAGTACATATTCTTTGATTCACAATATCAAGAGAAATAAGTTAGCAACTTCAAGAGCCGAAGATTTAGTGTTTGTACATTATAATCTCCGGTTGTTGTCTCGCAAGAAAGAAAAATATATAAATGGGCCAAGCAAATATTGGGATGTTGGTATGTCTATATTTTCTTTATTATTTTCTTCAATTATTTAGTTTAAATGATGTTTTTTTCTTTTTATGTAAAATCTTCTAATATATTTATTCTTTTTAATTTATTTTAGGTGGAGATCGATTTGATATTGATGAGACAATTAATGATCTAACCGAGCTTTCAATAGATGAACCTCAAATTGAAGGTGTGATATTTGAGGAAGAGTTTGAAGATTTGGAAGAAGTTGAAGAAGATGTGGAAGATGTGGAAGAGATAGCTAACTTAATTAAATAACTTGATAATTGACAATATTTTGTTGTTATGTTAATTTTAAGTTATGGATTAAGTTGAGACAATCTCTTGATTTTTGTTAAATAGTATGTTTTACACTTTTACTTGGTGTATTGAATATGATTAATAATTATGAATATCTAAATTGTGGATAATTATCTTTGGGTACATCTTAAATTTTAATACTTGCAGTATTTTCACTTTCACTTTGTTTCACGAGACAAGAGTTACTATCCATGTTCTAAGGTTAGTTCTTCTTTTCAATTTTTATTGATTCTTTTAGTTATATTTATTCTTCTGTAATTCACTAATTTGTAAATGCTTTTAATGTTTAGTTTCTATTTTGTTGCGTCTTTGTAGGAAGAATGGAAGAGTAATCTCATCTTGAAGAATGGAAGATTGAATTCTACAAAATACATGTAAGTTTATCACAACATATCTTTCAAACTTAGAATATCTTAATAACTATATTTTTATAATATTGAAAAATTTTAGCCGTATCCCCGCACCCGTATCCATATTCGGATTCGCACCCACGAATCTTAAAGTTTGGATTTTACCGAATCCGACTCTCGGATTCGCATCCGTCTCGGATACCCGCACCCGAGTCCGAGCAACTTAGCTTGGTACTAGAATTCACTTAAAGGTGATGGAATAACACAAGGTTCATCTTGACACAAAGAAATTACCATCGGTGATCTCCAGGTGGTGAGTAATGCAGGAAATGAGAATAAGACCCTTTGTGTCATAGACCACAAACCGCTTGGGAGGAATCACTTCACTAGCCCTCTCATCTTAAAGAGGTTTTGAGTATTTAATGCTCAGTGAAGTATGAAGAAAAAACCATCTTACTCTCGTGTTGGGGAAAACTTTTTGTTCCAAATGACGGAAGGCAAGAAAGAGGCCAACGAGGATGGCTAAAATAAGAAAAAATAATAAAATCGACAATCTGATTTGGATAATTTTTACATTGATATTCAACATTCTATGTAATTTTACAAGACCAACTTCATTCATGTCCTATACTAACATTGTAATAACTCATCTCTTAACACATCTCAAGGAAATTCCACTTCCATTATTGTTACAGAATGAATGTAATCATTTTTTTTTTTGAAACTGAAGAATGAATGTAATCATATTTTGAGGTAATGAAGGTAGCACATTTAAAAGGATTCACAGCAGATTTATAGGATTTCTTTTTTTTGTTCTTTCCATATTTAGAACCATATGCACATTTATTTTTACCTGTTACCTTTGGGAGTAATATATTATACAAGTTACTCTGCAATACCTTGTCTCTTACGTGGTATCAAAACCTACTGGGCTCAAAATTTTGGCAACTTTTCTATACATTTGAAAAAGGTTTTAGTATCATCTCTTAAAGAGTGACCGCATTTCCTAACCACCACCGACGAAGGAACATAATAGCTTTGGAGAAACATCTATGGCAATTGTGAAAGAAGGGTTGTTTCTTTACGCACCATCTAAAGTTCGATCTGGCCTCTCACGTGTTGGTGCATGAAGGCGCGTGCTCGGATAGATTCAATCGCAGCTTGCATTTTGAGCTTCTTCTCGTAATTTGGCACAGCCCTGGTGTTCCTCTGGTCTTAAAACAACTAGTCAAAAGTAAAGAGAGCTAATTCATGTATTTATAAGAGTCTCTATTTTTCATTTTACGATAGAGAAACTAGTAACCTGGCTCACACTCAAAACTGGGTGAATAACAGGCCCTCCCCTTTACTCTTCTCCACTTAAATGAAAAAAAAAATTGTCTGCCAAAAAGTTGGAACCCATTACGTGCATCTAACACACATTACTTGTTGCGCTCTTACCACTAGACCAAATCCCTGGGATAATTTCGCTAATATTTTTTTAATATGAATTTTATCACCATTATATTATAATTGTATATTTATTATGTTTAGATATACGCAATCAATGTTCAGATCTAGAGACAAGATCTTAATATATAGATGTGTATACAAATTCAGACGTCTAAATCTTAATAAAAACAAATGTACCCTAAGAAACTCTACAGATTGATACTTCGCATGGAATCCAAAAGTGTGGACTAGTGGTCAATGAAGTTCTCAGTGAAACAAAATACTAGGTAATTTTTTCTTATTTTCCCAAGCTTTGGTGGGTAGAGTTACCCACTACCTGTGTTGCTGGGAGATAGCAAAAACCGGATGGAATTAGTCGAGGAGGGCGCAAGCGGGCTCGAACACCATGGTCATCAAAAAAAGATTGATACTTTGCAAACTAAGCAATATGGGAGCCTTCAAGTCAGATAAATTGAAGTAATACATTATGATATTGACAACATGTAAATAGTGATAGAGAATGGTTAGATATCTTACTTTTTGAACTATCCACGGAGAGGAAGTAAGGAACTTACCCACAAAGTATGACAACTGGATGCTTGTCCGTCTCCATAACATCCATAAATTGGAATTGTATAGCATCAGGCACCTAATGAGAAGTAACAAATTTCACCCCATGTGCAGAACCACAGGAAATGGAATCACAACAGAAAATAAAATAGTGTATTTCAAAGATTTGTGTTTACAACACCAGGAACTCATAGAAATCACTAATGCAGCATAAGCAGATGCAGGGCGTGTACAATAGAACATGTCTATATTTATACTGGAAAAGAGAAATAAACAAATAAATGCACACAAATCAATGACCCCCTTCCTATATTTGCCTAATCCTGCATCTGCCTTTCTTCTCCCTACCCCAAAGGTACATGTTAAAGAAGGGGGACTCTAAGGCCAGGGTGCAGATCTTAAAATCATATCAAATGGTTTTGAAGGTAAACTATTGTCTGTTATCATTAAGCTAAAAGTTAAGGCTAGCCAGAACACTGATGACATTCAGAACAACGATGATAAAGCAAGGAAAAAAGTAATCATGTATTGCATTAATGCAATCAGTAATGCTGTCTCAAAAGGATTTCCAGAATGGAGATTATCCCAGCACAAAAATCTCTCCAAAAAAATCACCAGCATAAAGAAAGATTTTCATTACCAATGGTGTTTCACCCTGTCCTTCATCAGCTATAACATGCCCAGTTATTAACAAAAGTGAGTAGAGCTCTTCCAAAGTTTGAGTTGGATCACTAAAGCCTCTGCCCTACACATGACAAGAAGAAAATGTGGCTTACACCCAGCAACTTATACACACATGTACATATGATTAGCAGACATATAAGACTGTACAAGGGACGGGATTTCAAAAATTGCTATGTGAAAATGAGGGGCTCAATACATCCCGGAAAGATTGCCTACATGTCAACAAATAATTACATAAAAGGAAAGAGTTCAGCAAGTCAGCATTACCTGTCTGAAGAATATACTGAACTAGCAAAAAAACATAAACATAATTATACTGGACATGCATTTGATCCAAAATTGACTCTTCTAACATGAAAAGAGAGACTTCACAGGTAGGCAAAGCAGAAAAAAGACAACACCAACGGAAAATGGAGCAAAGATCTCCTAGGGGGGATTTTGGAGATAGGAAATGCAGACAGACAATAATAGCGGATCAACAATTAAACACTTAGATGATGATATCACTTCCAGAAGAAAGACAAATCCAGCAGGTTGATTGAGTTTGACATGTAACAGCATTTCAAAAAATATCATTTTTTTAAGGAACTAAGACTTGTACGGATAACTAAAATACTGAGAAAAGTTAAAGGATGCTCAGAAATACAAAAACATAATAAGTTGAAAAGATAAATTCTGAAAGGGGACAAGTTTGCTAGCTGAATGAACAGTCTGAATGACCATACAGATGCCCAAGAGAAAAACAACAAGAGATTAGAGTGACGAAGTACCTGTTGTAGACGGGCAAATTTCTCAGAGAAGAGTCGTATCAGAAAAGGAACAGTAACATTAATAGCTGCTCGAGCAATAAGTGCATACGAACTCAATCTTTCATCCATGGCTAAAAACAACAATAAGAAAGAATAAGAAATAAGTACAAAAGGTGGAAGAAAAGAAAAAAAGGAAACAACTATGAAGATATAAAGGATAACAAAGTAGAAAGACAATTGAAACGTCATAATAGACATTACAAAAAGGAATCGAAAAAAGAAGCTTAAATAATTAATGAATGAAGTATATTTAACTACCAGCAATAGAAGCCTGAAGATAATCAGTCTCATTCTCATCATTGAAGGCGGATGCAGAAGCAGCTACACAAGGGATCATGTTACAAAGTGACCAAGACAGTAAGAACTTTAAATCAAGAATTTATATTCGTATTAGATATGAATTACCTCTTAATTCAGACTCTACAATCAGGGCAAAGAGATGAGATGCAGCTCCAATCCCTTCCGAAGGAATAACCGCATGGCTAATAGAACCATCCAAAGGCTGAAATGTTGTACATAAAATATATAAATACGAGTACGGATATTTAAAAGACTATTAGTGTAGGTGTGTGTATAGATCGCACACTAATACATACATACATATATATATATATATATATATATATATGCCTCTCTGTGTGTGTACATAGATATCATATCTCCATCTGAAAAGCTGAATTTTACATATTTTAACTATGAAATTTCATGAACATAACAATACCATTACTAGGCTGTGATTATCCAAAGCAATATTTAATGCTATACACATTTAAATCTTCAACGTTTAGAAGACGTGTCAGCATTTTTAAACAGTGTAGACATTTATATACTAAGAAAACAACAAAGAATTTCACAACCACACAAAATCAGTGAGAGAGAGTGCACCACTTACATTGTTGCATCCTGTGGCACAGAAATTCTAAAATAGGCTCAGGCTTTATGAAGTTTGAACCAATACTCTAAAACTGAAGAGTAGTCAAATTACGGGAACTAATTAAACCGACACTAAGATTTTTGTACACTGAAAGCTGCTAAAACAACCCCCTTCCAACCCCTCAAAAAATACAATAACAAAAAGGGAAGGTAGAGAGAGAAAGAGAAAGGAAGCAACCAAACCACTTCAATTACTGTTAAAATCAAAATGTAATCCGCAATGAGATTGGATTTATGAGTTGTTAATTTACAACTATTGGTTTTTTTATATCAATTGTTTATGGAAATATCCTAAAGACTCACAATTTTTATTTTTATTTTTTAAATATGGCAACCATGTTCCTTTAAAAAGAAAAACGGAAAAAAAAAAAGGCACACGGGAGCCCAATAGGTCTTTCCCACTTTGCTCCCCTGCTGACTGAAGCCCCAAGTCTCATGCTTGAAGGAGGAGGGCTCTAACCATTAGACTATCACTCCCTTGTTATTTCTGTTTCTTTTTTTCCTCGTTTATACCATAAGTCCTACAGTGTTCGTGAACTAAGAGAAGCTCAGCATTGTTGAATAGCATCACTTGCAAACTTTTCTATCGCTAAGGCTTTCATACAAGCATGCAGTTCCTAGCTCTTGTTGTTTATCTATGCTTTCCTCTAGGCTGAAAAGGGAAACGAAAAGCAATTGTGCTAGCACTTCAATTATGAAAAATTATCAGAAATTAATATGAACCTTAAGGCAACAGGTGAGGCCACCAGTACCTCTATAAACACCTTAGGAAGTCTTTACACGACCATGTGAGACAGCAATATAACTTAATACAAACAATGAGGGCATCATAGAAAGGTAATGCCTCCTCCTCCATCATGACATGTACTTAAAAGGGAAAATGTTCCTAAAGCATGAGTCCAAAAAAGAAGCAAATAATAAGCAATCAGCTCGCCGCTCCAAGATCAAAAGGTGTTCTAGGAAAATTGGTATTTTGGAGGAAGGAAACCAACTCTCCAAAACCTTTGGACAGTTCAAACAGTAATATTGATTGTCAGATGCCAAATAAAAAACAAAAAAAATCTGCTCAAAAATACTATACATATATTCCCCCCTATACAGACTTCTTAATTCCTCATTTGCACAGCATAATGTTCTCTCTTCCGCTTCAATAAATAGGTGCACTAGGATAGTCTAGCAGACAAATGTAGAATGCCTAGAAAAATGTCATGTTTAATGGGGCTTAAGGTGCTGTGCTTTGGTGAAGAAAGGCACAAACTTAGAAAAAGTACATACATAATATTCCATCCGTTCCAATTTATATGGCAAAATTTGAATAGGTATAGAGGCTTCGCATTTGTGTAGCTATAAAGATTTTCATTGTTAGAAATAGAAGTAGGATTGTACAGTGTCTAGCGTGGAGAAGGAATGCAATATAGTGTCTATAAAATATAAATAAGGTTCAGTATAATAATGTAGAAGGTAATCTATCCTGGAAGAGTAAGAAACAGACTCTGGTTGCTCGATCTAGTGCAAAAGCAGAATATAGAGCAATGGTTGTAGTAGCTTGAGTGCTAGATTGGGTCAAACAGTTGCACAAGGAATAAAATTTGGAGAAATCCATCTGATGGAACTTGTGTGTGATAATCAACACTGCAACTAACTTCAGTGCTTAAATGCACCTCAAGTATGCCTAAAAACATCATATGCCCATAACTTTTCCAGTAACATCATTGGAAGCTGTATAAAGAAATACCGTCAGAAGTGTAGTCCAAGTGTCCAACAAGATATCACGTGCTACCCAGCTCCACGTCTCCTCTTCAGTGTGGTTTGCCATAAGGTCTTTAATGACTTCACACATCAGGGCGGACAACAAACTAAGAGTGCCATAAGGCCTGAGCATTAAAGTAGAAGTGATTAACATAATCAAATATTCTCACAAGAGAAAAAATGAAGGATAACCATAAAACTGCAAGAATAAAGCACGAGTGTTGATGGTTACATCATATACATTTATATATATATATATATATATATATATATATATATATATATACTACCACGGTGGTTACTGCTGACCTTATAGACTTCAGCAGTTCATCAAATACTAGCACTGTGGTTACAGTAGCCATGTATAGTAAGGCTCGGCATCCATCAAGGAATTCACTGGACAAAATTGAAAAATTGGTCAAGCGTAGCACATTAATAGAAAATATGCAGGCATTGGTGCTAATGTTAACCTTTCACTTTTTCCGTTCACTATTGCTGTTGAAACAACATCAGGGGGATCTATCCATGCTATAATTCCAGATAAGAGATGCAAAAGGTGCTGTTTTTGAGTATTCCCATCATCTGCTTCCATGTAAAGAGGAATACCGAATAAGCACCCAAAGGTCCCAAAGTCAAATATTTAGCATATATGGGGGAAAAGAAGGAAAGAAGCAATAATCAAGACAGAGCTTCCACTTACTATTAACGTAAGAGCAGTAAGATGAATTATTTTTTTACAGAAACTCATATAGCAAGTTGTCACGATCCTCAACAACAACAACATACTCTCTTTTCTAGTTTATAGTCTTTTGTAGTGTAGGAGTTATTTTGGCTACTAGCAGAAGAATAGTGCGTGTTGCCTTCTTCTCTAGTCGATGAGTCTTGTGAGATTTACTCGGATCCTTGAGACAGTCGACTGTCGTAAGCTGACTGTGGGTTTGTAATTCTGATACTTAGTGATTAATAAAATCATATTAGTTACCAAAAAAAAACAAAACATACCTAGTGTAATCCCACAAGTGGGTTCCGGGGAAGGGTAGGGTGTACACGGACCTTGCCTCTACCTTAACCTCAAGTTCTCACGATCCTCGAGGTGTCAAAATCAGTGTTCAGTAAGAGGAGAAAAATGAGAAGAAAAGGGCTCTAAAAAGATATAATGGTACTTAAACTAGATTATAGGTTTGTAACTGATTACTTGGTGAGATATTGCCTACGCATGATCAGGGGAGCATCCAAGATTTGAAGAAAATGGGTGCACTATTATAAAGAGGTGGATCCTGAATTTGAATTTGATGGGTTCAAACTTTAGGTTCTTACCATTGAATCCATTATGCTTTTGAAATTATAGGTTCAGAATTATTGTTATTATTATTATTTGAAATTTAGTATTCTTTTAAACATAAAAATTTATACTCCGTCAAAAATGTTGGGATCAATTGAACCCACTGATAAATGGAATATACTCCACTGCAACTAGTTTCAGTATAGACATTTAATTATATAAAATTTTGCAGCTACAAAGGAGAGAATAGGAATTTAAATGTGCCCCACATGTGAAATTTAAGGAATAGCCAAACAAAAGAAAGAACAAAGAATTTAATTAAAACACAAAAAGGAACATCAGACATAACCATCCCTCACTTATAGAGGTGCACTTAATAGTAATTGCCATCACATGACTCTATCAGTTTGAGTGCACTCATATGTATTTAAGCACTTCTGAAGAACTACAATATTGTTATACATGATCTAAGAAGGGAGCATGGGTGCACATGAACCCATGACCACCACACAGATCCACCACTACTTGTGATAAAGTATACGAGGTATAGTAGGAGATAGAAAGTTATAAGCATAGTTCAAAGGTTACACTTTTGAGAAGTTTCATCTTTTTTATTCAAGAAAAGAATTTAATTGGGTGTTTCAAAGTTACAAAACTTTCAGCATATTATTACAAGTTACCAACTTTTCCTAAGAGATTATTGAAACAAAATTACATGAAGTTAAGCCATATCAATTGCAAAAAGAGGAACTAAATGGTAAAAGGTTAATGATATTATTCTTTTAAACAAAATGAGTGAATCTGAGATTTATCAGGCATGAAATACTAGTGGGAGTTGGAGTCTTGGTCCAGCATAACATAATATAATAGGCCGGAAGAGTTCCAGCTTTGCAATAGTATTCACTCTTTTAGGGTACTATCACTATGATAAATACTTGATCAGCCTTAATGAAGAAATTGACAATATGAAGAGCAATCTTCAATTCCAATCAAAGATGTATCACATCTATCACAGGAGTCAGGAATAATGTAGTAAAAGAAAAGTAACGACAAATTTGATAGCAAACTAGTATGAGTACCAGATGGAAATATTGTTCCCCACAAGGAGTAGAACTGAACTATAAGCTTTCGAGCAGAGACTGCAAGAGGACAATCAATCCAGTATCCTTCACATGAAAACTTCTGCCTCAGTGCTTCATAAAAGCTCAAAAGCCACCCGATGTGACCACTTGACACAAGTATACCCCGCCAGGAGGATCCAGGCTATAAATAATGAAAAGAACAAACACAAATTATTAAAAGATTAGTAGCTAGAATGTCTAGTGGAAACAATCCAACATCTGAGAGGGAAAATAGAATCAATTGGTACTTTAAAAGAATTGGACATTTTATCATCACGAAGAAGAAAACCATGCATCCTAGAGCAAAACAAAATAATTAAGTACATAGAGCTAACAAGTGGTAGTGAAGATCAGTCTAGCAGATATCATGAAGTATCCCAATGGGTTAGCAACATATATAATCCCTCCATCCCACTTCTGATATAAAAAGAAATTGATCTTGTAACGCATTGCACCCCTAACCAAACACACAATAGTACAGCAAACTAATCCCTCTGTAAAGAATATCCCCATAGCTTGTACGACCAGAACCCCACTATTTGATTGATACGAACCAGCTAGATCAGGTGGCAAGCAAAGAGATCCAAGTGCAACAACAACAACAACAACATACCAGTGTGGTACCACAATCAGGGTTTAGGGAGAGTGTGTGTATGCAGACCATACCCCTATGTTTGTGGGGTAGAGAGGTTGTTTCTGAAAAACTCTCAGCTCAAAAAACGATTTCAGAACAGGTATGATGAAAAATGCAAAAACAATGTCGAAAATTTTGAAGACAAAAAAGTAACATAACTAAAGTAAAAGAAATTGATAGTTAGTAATAACATTGAAGAATAAGATACTGCTTACATCATAGTAATAATACTGGTAAGGGAACAGGTAGGTGTGGTGCTCTAGGCTAGAACCATGCTCTACCACAGGGAAGATAGAAATCGCTCTTTATTTACCCTAATCCTTGATCCCCATGCCCTCCTATACAAGGTCATTTCCTCCGTGAGATTGTCAAAACACCTCTCCCCAGATCTTCCTCAGTCTATCTCTACCTCAATCACTCCATAGACCTATCACTACCAACCTCTCTTCTTTTTTTTGATGAAGTAAGAAGAATGTCATTAACAAAGCATCAAGCAGATGCACAGATTACAAAAGAAAGAACTATCAGCTCCCAAAAAGGCAAAAAAAAACTATCTAAACAGCTAACAACAGAGATCTATGGAGCTGATAAATTCCAGGAAAGAATCGGCACTAAGTACAGGTGAGAGATTAACCCAACCAAAAAGAGTAATCAAACATCTTGCTTTAAAGGTAGAGATGGGAGTTGGAGTGCCATCAAAACATCTTTTGTTCCTCTCCGTCCATAAGCAATATTTAATATATCTGTCTCACTTTCCACATACCTCTTCACTGAAGAATTTGTGTTCTTCTCACATGCCCGAACTTTTTACATTTTGTCCACCACAGAGGTCACTCCCACCTTACCCTGTATATCTTCATCTCTAATCTTCTTTCTGCTAGTATGCCCACACATCCATCTAGCATCCTCATTTCTGCTACATTAATCTTCTAAAGGTGAGAATTCTTGCTGGCCAACACTCAACCCCATATAACAAAGACGGTCTAACAACCACTTTATGAAACTTAGCTTTAAAGTCTTGGTGAGACATTCTTATCACATAGGACACCGAATGTGAGCCTTCATTTCATCCATCTCGATCAGTATGATGTGTGACATGTAGGGGTGTGCAAAAACCGAACCAACCAATAAGCCGAACCGACCAATAAACCGAACCGAAAAAAATGTTATTGAGTTATTGCTATTAGGTTATTGGGCTATCGGATTTTTAATAATTTTATTAAAAAAAATTATTGGGTTATCGGTTTGGTATTAGCTTTTAGTATTGGGTTATTGGGTAAATCGATATCCCATAAGACGATTGTAATTTACTACTATACCCTTCATAAATATTAAATATTCATAATTTAACATAACTAGACACTATATCAGTACTCTACACTACGGTCTACACACTTCACACGTCACAGTACTTCTACTTCACATCAGAAATTCCATATTGTGTTTTGGTTGTAACATGTGATTGTGGCCTTTGTACTACATCTACTCTTATTGATGCAATTTCTCATTATATTTCTTGTTTCACTATATCAAAGTATTCAAAGTTGATTTGCTTGTCTCGTTGTATCGCACCAAATTGTTAGAGAAGTAAGAAATCAAATATTTATTTTATGAGCATTTTCTAATTGGGTAAACCAAAAACCAAACCGCTAATGACCAAAAATCAATAAACTGAACCGATAATACATAAAACTGAACCGACCGATGCACACACTGACATGTTCGTCAATCTCCCCATTTCCTTATATAATAGACCCAAGATACTTGAAGCTTCTTTCTTTGGGAATGACTTGTGTACCAATCATCACCTCCAAATCTACTTCTTGTGATATGGCACTGAACTGGCACCACATGTACTTTGTTTTAGTCTTACTTATCTTAAGACCTTTAGACTATAAGGCATGTCTGCAAACCTCCAGTCTATTGTCAACTCTGTTATCTGACTCGTCGATCAATATTATGTCATCTACAAATAACATACACCATGGTACCTAAATATGACATTAAACAACCAAGTTAACCACTCCATAACTACTTTGCAGGTGTTCTCCCAAAATTCCATAGGATCTCATCTGACTCGGTCTCTCTTCCCCTTTTCATCTAACAAATTGCCCCCTTAACCTCTTCAAACTTTATACACCTACAATACCCAAAATCATGATGACTCACATTCGCATAGTACTATAAATCACCTAGCACATTACTCATGTCCTCCTCTACATTTAAGAGTTTATGGAAGTATGTTTATCATCATCGTTTAATGAGTACATCTTCCACCAATACCCTGTCATCCTTGCCTTGATAAACTTCACTTGGTCTAGGTCGTGGGGCCTCTTCTCTCTCACCTTGGGGACTATACAACTTTTTATACTTGTCTTTATCCTATAGTGCCACAGGGTCTAATTAGAAGGGCTAAAGCCAAGAAGATCAAACAAGCCATGACTGGAATAGTCAAGAAGTTCCTTGGACCATATATGGGCTCCAAGGAAACCATAAGAGTCCTGCTTGGTCAATTCGATTTGGGTTTGTGAGAGAAAAACACACATCACTTGTGGACTTGAGTTGAAGAATTGCGCCAAGTTCTATTTGTTAAACCGTAGGAACTTATAATACAAGAGATATGTTTGTCAAGAGTTAAGTATTCTTTATTAGAATATCTTGAGATCTTAGTTAGCTCTAGGAAGGTGAGCTGATTTTGAAAGGCCTTTGGGTTTCTTTTCTAGTACAAATAGTCTTCCAAAGGTGTAAAAAACCTTAACAATCATCATCATTATAAATAGATTGTTACTCTGTATAAGAGAGAACTATTTTCCTTGAGTTCTTCTTGGAACTTGCAATATCGAGGTGTGTTTCCTTATCGTGGGTCGTGTTCACTATTTGATAGAGCCCAATGCCCTTCTAAACCACTTTTCACCTTGATCACTTCCCTCCAAAAGGCTTGTTCCTCCATGTTAAATGTCCCCAACTACTTCAGGAGCAAACTCTTCTTCTCCTTGTTCCCTTGCCAGATAAAAAATTTTCCTTAAAACATCTATTCTCTTATGTACTGTAACGTGCATTGGAAATAAAGACAGCATATATGAAGGAAGTGCATCAAGAACACTATTGCCAAGCACCATCCTGCCTCCCAAAGAGAGATATTGATTTTTCCACCTTTCTAATATTTTCACATTTTTGCAGCACCTCATTTCATATCTCCGGAAATTTGCTCTTTGCTACCAGTGGCATACCCAGATACTTAGTAGGTTGGGTACTTCAGAGAACCCAAGTGTTGTTGTCATATATGCATTTAAGAAACTTCATTTACTAGAAGAGAGCTATTACGTGGAGACCAGATACAGCTTCAAAAACTGACAAAATGAGACTTGAATGCCTAGTTGTTCCACTTTAGCATCACAGAAAGCTAGAGTATCATCTATGTATAACAGACAACTGATTTTCCGCCATTCCCCTCTCCTCTTTGCAGCCTCCACACCTAGCGACCAACCCTTCTGTTTAGCTTTCCTCATCATGAAGGCCTTCCTTTGTTATTGTAAAGATATGGCACCTGGGCCTAACTCAACCCCAAAAGCTAGCTCCTGAGGGGAGGATTGCCCAAGTCCATATAAGGAGACCATCAGTCCATTCCCCAACCAATGTGGGACTTTTACCCACTCTAACATGGTGGATGTAATTGAATGGAAGATGTTGTCTTATTCCAGTAGGTGAAGAGTGAATAAATACAATACATAAGGTGCTAACTAAGGAAAGAAATAAAGAGTGATTCCTACAGATCTGCAGTGATCCCTATAAATCTGTTGCCTATACATAGCTATGTATATTACTAAGATTAAGTCTATATACATTCTATAAGACTCCCCCTCACGCTGGAGCATATATGTTGATCATGCCCAGCTTGTTAAAACGATAATCAACTCGAGTTCCATTCAACGCCTTTGTGAGCAAATCAGCTACTTGCTCTCGTCTTCACGTAGCCGGTGGAAATCAAATTTTCCTGAATCTTCTCACGAATAAAATGACAGTCAACCTCAATGTGTTTAGTTCTTTCATAATACACCGGATTTGAGGCAATATGCAGGGCAGCTTGATTATCACACCAAAGTTTTGTTGGTGTATGATATTCCAACCCAATTTCAGTTAGAAGATGATATATCCACATATTCTCACATGTAGACTGTGACATAGCTCTGTACTCAGATTCTGCACCGGATCGAGATACAACACTTTGCTTCTTACTCCTCCATGAAACTAGGTTCCCTCCAACAAAGACACAATAGCCTGTAGTCGATCTCCTGTCAATTTTGGATCCAGCATAGTCAGCATCTGCAAAACACTCAACACGAGTATGACCATGATTGCTATATAATATCCCAAGACCAGGGGCTCCTTTCAAGTAACATAAAATTTGTTCCAAAGTTGCCCAGTGTTTGATAGTAGGCAAGGGCATGAACTGGCTAACAACACTTACTACAAAAGCAATGTCTGGACGAGTCACAACAATGTAGTTTAACTTCCCAACTAACCTCTTGTATCTCTCAGGATCATCAAAAGGGTCGCCGTCATCTTTCATAAGCTGCACATTGGGAACCATTGGAGTACTGCAAGGTTTAGCTGCCAACTTTCCAGTGTCTACAAGAAGATCAAGAATATACTTTCTCTGAGACAAAAGAATTCCCTTCTTGTTTGTATTTACCTCTATACCCAAAAAGTATTTCAACTGGCCCAAGTCTTTCGTATGAAACCTAGTATGCAGGAAGGATTTGAGGGAAGAGATCCCCGCATAATCACTTCATGTGATGACAATGTCATCAACATACACAACCAGCAGGATAGTGCCACCTGTTGATTGTCGGTAGAAGACTGAGTGATCACATTTCCTCATTTTCATCCCAAACTCCAGGACTACCTCACTGAACTTCCCAAACCAAGCTCGGGGACTCTGTTTCAAGCCAAACAAGGACTTCTTCAAATAACAGACTGTCCCATACTCCCCTTGAGCAACAAAACCAAGTGGTTGCTCCATATATACTTCCTCTTGAAGATCACCATGAAGGAATGCATTTTTGATATCCAACTACTGTAAAGGCCAATTCTCAGACACAGCTAGAGAAATGAACAAGCGGACAGAATTAAGTTTCGCAACTGAAGAGAAAGTGTTTGAATAATCCACTCCATAAATTTGAGCATACCCACTTACATCCCACTGGTTTCTTCATGCTAGGTAAATCCACCAAATCCCACGTGTGATTTTCCTCTAAGGCATGTATTTCCTCAAGCATCGCATCATACCATCCAGGATGGTTCAAAGCTTCCTTCACTGTTTTGGGTATAGAGATGGAGTCTAAAGAAGCAACCAAGGACCTCGACATAGAGGATAAACGGTCATAGGAAACAAAATTAACAATGGGATATGTGGATTGACAAGTCCTTTTACCTTTGCGAAGAGCAATAGGGAGATCCAAATTCCCTAAAGGATCAAGTGAAGAAAGTTTTGATAACAGAGGAACCGGTGCAGAACATGTATCATCAATCTCTCGTCTTCTCGAATAAACTTGAACAATTGTTGGTCTTGCTAAAGCAGAAGTTGTAGGTCCAATAGTCAATTGGTGTTCAATAGGGGAACTAGGAGATTGAAGAACATTATTTGATTGTTCTGTCACAACACGAGTAACCTGATAGACTAACCACTCATCTTCCTCCTCTTGAGTTGTAGAAATGGGAGGTGCATAGAAGAATGGTGTAAGTCTCTGAAAATACCACATTATTTGACACCAAGTATTTACCAAGCTCAGTAGAATAACATCGATTACCCTTCTGAAGGCGTGAATAACCCAAGAAAACACACTTCAATACCTTGGGGTCCAACTTGGTAACAGATGGCCGAACATCTCGAACATAACACGTGCTTCCAAATACCTTAGGCTCCACCGGAAATAGTGACTTGTTTGGAAAAAGAACATTGTAAGGCACATTACCAACAAGAACAGTCGATGGCATGCGATTAATCAAAAAACAAGTTGTAAAGACTGCATCAGCCCAAAATTGTTTGGGAACCTTCATTTGGAACAAAAGTGCTCGAGCTGTCTCAAGTAGGTGCTTATTCTCTCTCAGCAACTCCATTTCGAGAGGGTGTATCAACACATGAAGTTTGATGGAGAATACCATGTTGTCTCATGTATGACTGAAACAATTCTGACATATATTCTTTAGCATTATCACTCCTTAGAATACGCACTGAAGTATTGAACTGAGTTTTGACTTCAGCACAAAAAGCACAAAAGTGAGTAAACACTTCAGATCGACTCTTCATAAAATAATCCAAGTCATTCGAGAGAAATCATCCACAAATGTGACAAAATACTTACGTCCGGTTTTGGAAACAACAGGACATGGTCCCCAAACATCTGAATGAACTAACTCAAAATTTGACTCTACCCACTTATTAACCCTTGGATTTGTTGAGCTACGATGGTGTTTGGCAAATTGACACGACTCACAATCTAGTGAAGGAATATTTTGAAACTGAGGACAAAGCTTCTTCAACATAGGTAAAGAAGGATGTCCTAATCGACAATGTGCCTCAAATGGAGACACGGCACAAGAGTAGGCAGCAAAAAGAGGCTCCCAATATTCATCAAGAATGTAGAGACTATCAGATACTTGTCCTTTACCAATAACTTTATTTGTCTTCAGATCACGAAACAAACAATGATCGGGAAAGAATGAGATATAACAGTTTAGGTCTATGGTAAGCTTACTTACAGATATCAAATTAAAGGCTAACTTTGGTAGACCTAATACAGATGACAAGGTAACAGTTCCAGATCCTATAGATCCTATAATATTACAGATTGAACCACCAGCAACCGTCAGAGGAGAGAGTGCTCCGTGTGATCGAAAGCTAGAATATATATTAGGATTACCTGTCATGTGATCTGTGGCACCTGAATCGATCACCCATTTATTTGAAGAGGATATAAGACATGTTTTTCCTGACTCAACAAGGGTAGTAACTGAATTAGATTCTTTTTGTAATTTTTGATATTGTGAGAATTTTGCGAACTCTTCCGCCGAAACCAAAGTTCTTTAATCCGAAGACATAGGAGCCACAATTTCAGTCATTCTCTCCAAATATTTTAGCAGCACAAGAACTCATCAACAGAAAATATAACCAGAAGCATATACGTATCCCACAAACACTGATGAACAAATTCTAAAAATGATTTTATCAACTAAGAAACCAATTGCCCACCCAAAATAAAGAATCTGAGTACTTTACCAGAAGACAAGAGCATGTAATGAACAATCAAATATCCAAATCCTGAACCGCAGCTTATGACCAAACAACAACAATTATCTGAACTGAAGTAGAAGCTAGAAGCCACAGAACCACAAATCACAAACCAGATTCAGTGTAGCAGAATAGAAATGAACCTGGAAGTGACAAACAAACTTTCCAGATCATATTTTAACACCAGTACAGACCTGAGAAGTGACGAACAGACTTTCCAGATCGTATTTTAACACCAGAACAGACCTGAGATTCGCCAGAAATACGTGTCGATGCCGTAAATTAAAACACAATCAATTCAGCCAGACACGCACCTTCACGTGCCGGCGCGTGATGAACAAAAGACTGTATGACCGGTGCGTGAGAGCCACTCGCTTCACAACCAGATGCCGGTGAAGACTGGTTTGGATGAAAAATATACTCCGCCTCCTTCTGTGGTGATGATAACACAGACTGACCACTTTAAATCAGTGGAATAGAAATCCAAACTTCTTCCGTAACACAGCCAAAACGACACGAGCCTATTGGCTCTGATACCAGGTAATTGAATGGAAGATGTTGTCTTATTCTTGTAGGTGAAGAGTGAATAAATACAATACATAAGGTGCTAAATAAGGAAAGAAATAAAGAGTGATTCCTACAGATCTGCAGTGATCCCCTATAAATCTATTGCCTGTATATAGCTATGTATATTACTAAGATTAAGTCTATATACATTCTATAACAGTTATAATTGTTTTATCAAACAAAAAAGAGAAAGAATCTCCCTGCCTCATCCCTCTGTGTGAAAGAAAAAATCTTTCAGGTGACCCATGGATCAAGATGGAGAATCTTACTGTGCTAATACAGAACTCATCTAGTTAACTCATTTCTCTCCAAAATGCACCTTTCAGAATGCTGATAAGAAAATTCCTATATGTCAATCAAGCTTGTGTAAAATCCCTGATAAGAGATACAGTATGTTGCATTTGAAACTCTTATCAAAATATTCCCTCCAATAAAATTTCCCATGATCTTGATAACATCTTCCTTAACTTAGGTTTGATCTCTGTAGTTTGTGACAGGTTAGTTCTTTGTTTCTTCCCAAACCAATAATTTAGTTTGTCTTCTCTTGTTTAGGCTAGGGTCTAAGTTTCATATACTTGGATATGTGTACAACTTCTACCCTTTATTGATTCCTTGTTCTAATTCTTTATTATAGTTCTTCAACTCCTGTTCTTGTGTTCTTGAACTGATTATACTCAATTTGGAGGTAATAGGTATCAACACTTGATCTTGTGTTTCTGCATCATTGATGACTAGACTAACCAAACAAAGATATGGAGCTAAGAAGTTTACTCGACCCGATTTGATGTTCTGAACATCTCTGCCAAAAGACTCTTACAAAAGACGATGCAGAAACAAATGACTGAGTTCCATTGTTTTTCCTATATATAATGCAACGAATCAAGGTCATGGATATATAACTTTTATTTCAACCACAGCCCGTAGTCGTACTAAGCCTTTCAAGTAGTTAGGACCAACCAAACTATTGCTCAGACTAACAAAAAATATTGCCGTACCTGTGTCGGATCCTCCAAAATTGCACTACTTTTGGATGATCCGACACGCATCCGTCGGTATTTTTGAAGAGTCCGAGAACAAAGGACCAAGTACATGCATAATGTTCAGAGGAAGCCTTTCATGTAAAAAGGATAGAGTAAATACATTAATTTAAGTGAAACTTTTATTTGACAAATAGAAGGTGTTGGACAGAAGCTTCTTGCAGGTTGAGAACAAACTGGGTATAGGATCAGAGTTTACAAGTGAAGATCTGGGGGTCCATATTAATCAGGCTGCCTGCATTAGAGCACTCATATTTTTTTGGCCTATTATCCTCTTGTTTACGCTGCACTTGTGGAAGTGTTTGGTCACTCTCAAATACAATACTGACAACTGTAGCAAGTGGGAACATCAAGCACATGAATGACTCTTTGTTCTTTCTATTACATTCATGAAAAAAAATCACTGGTGCAGAACTAGTTTATTACCTGCACTAGGTTACACTCAGTCCTCTTAGGAGAGCTTACATCACCCCTTACCCCAGCAGAGAAAATGTTGATGCCTCGTTTTGCATTGTCTGGCACATTTGCATCACATTTAAAGTCCCAATTGAGGATCTGAAGCATCAGACGCAATGCTGCTGTACAAACTTTAACTTCAGGAATGGCAGCCTCTGATTCAGCTATTTTATTGGAGACACTAACAGCAGCATCTTGTGCCCAGCAGTAAAACAACTGCACATTGGAAGTAGAAAAGAAAAACAAGGAACAAAGAACTCTTGTAAACCATATGAAACTAGTCAAAATTGAAGAAACTGCAAACTGAACTGAGGGGGCTGATGCAAGCTGTAACCAAGTCAGAGAAAAACATCAATGCATATGGTCTACTGACTAACCTTTAGATATTCTAACTCAAAAGAGACTCGGCATTGCTCATGAAACTCCCTAGGAAGAGCCATAGCAATTGAAGTAGATGGTGAAAATTCAGATACCTGAAAAAGATGCAGAACAAATTTAACAGAATTTTTTTTGTAATGAACACCGAATTTGATTCTACCACATAAAAGAGAGTAAATGTAAAATAGTAGTAACGGCTTTGATTGAAAGTTATAAGACATCGCATGTGTGATGTACCAAGGATTCCAGAAAGTTCAATCCAATGAACTGCACATCAAGACCATGGCCACCAACTATCGCCTGTCTCACCTGTAGTAAAACGAGAATAAAGATCCTATGCATCGAAAAATTATTTAGCACATTCAATTTGATAAAATTGTTACTCATTCTACTGTAGCATCAAAAGACACAACTGTGACTAAAAGCAGTTGTGATTAAGTAGGCATTTGGATAGATTTGGTTGAGATTTGAAAATAGTATTTGAAGTTAAGTTGGAAAGGGATATTTGGAAGTTGAGAGCGCAAAGATAATGGGGAGGAGGTACTATCCCTCTTCATGGTATAAGGCTATAGGCCTCGTTCTGGGAGATATTTCTTAATGTACTGGAAAATTCTTGTGCCACCGAATATGCTCTTGAGACAATGAGAAATGCAGCTCCATTCCAAAAACTTTCTTTCCACAGCATCTTCCTCCTAACTCTAAAACAAACCATGAGACCACTTCCTTGAAAGACATGTGCTCCAACTTCCCTAATTGTGCGGAGAAGTAGGAGTTTCCCCCTACGTAGACAAACATACAAGTCCTCATCACAATAAAAACTCATGCCAAATATCATATCTAATGTAAGTGTACTAATAGCTAAGCATATGCTCCAACCAGCTAGTTTTACCGATAGGAATCCTTTAATTCCATCATGATTTTTTCTTATTTTTTACCTGATTCACATTGATTCCGAAATATTTTCATGTATGAATGTACAATTTTGCATTTCTACAAAATTTCTCTTGATGATCGTTTTATACTAGAGGTCCAAGCAGTTGTGCCATGCGCGGTTCAGTGTGGTCGATTATTTCTAAGAAACTGTACCATAATATTTTTCGATTACTCTATGATGTATAACCAAAATTAGACTTTTTGAAACCATCCTAATCTCTTGGTTTCTCTTCGATTTTGGTGCGGTTCAGTTAATTTTTCTATTTTTTAAATGTCATTTAATGGCTATTGCAACCAATAAAATCTGATAGATTTAAATTCCTAAAAGTTACAATAACATAGAATAAGAATATTTTTGCGCTTGTAATACATCTTATAATGCCAATTGACAAAAGCAATATACTTATTATGTTTATCATATCACGTGATGCGTCATTCTTATTATGAATAGGCGTATGAAAATTTGTATTAGATTTAAAATGGAATCAGTAATTGGTTTTGTTGAACAATTAAGTTTGTGTACTTTAGCATGCTTTGTAATGTGGATATCCTGTTTTCTTGTACATGATCATTACTCTATCAAGGAAGTGTTTTATTATATGTAGCTGGCCATAGAGGTTTCAGAAACATCTATTTTCTTTTTTAAAAAAATAATAATCTACAATTGAATATACAAAGCAAATATTGTGGAAATCTCACATCAAAGTACAGTAGCCTACAACTAACGCCGATGGATTGAGTATGTCTTTTGTTGCTATGCTGAAACTTAATGTTTAGATAATCACTAAGAACAAACTAGTGCTGAGTACTTGAGTTGTTGTAGCAGTGACAATATGTTTTGAATTTTGGTATTGTAGTCCTTTTAAGCAAAGATTTATCCCAAGACCCAAGTTCAAGATACTTACTATTTTAAACTTAACCTGTAAAAAGTTATTTATTTATTTATATACATATATATATATATATTCGGTTCGGTTCAGAAATTTATTGGACTTCTTTATAAAATATAAAATCCACCTTAATTATTCGGTATGGTTTTAGATTTATATATCCTCAATTTTATTCAAGAAAACCAAAAATCGATTTGGTTCGATCGGTTCAACCAGCTTTTAAAAACCATTGACACCCCTAGGTCCAACATTTACTTTCATATAATAATTTTAGATTAATAATCACCTATAGAACTAGCATTATGCTCATTTTGTAAAACGTAGAGTTAGCCTTTTACTTTTTTAAGCTATCTTCTATTTTACTCCATTTCAAGAGAGTGATATGTGACCCCAAAGAAATCTGAGATTCTCTTTTTCTTGCAGAGAAATGTCGGGATCATTATAGTAATCACCCTTAAGATCCTATTCCCAATGTATGCCGCAGCTGCAATTGAGGCATAAGGCCCTCTTTGAACATGTCTTAAAAGCAAGAGGTCTATGTTAGCTGGAATGTTTGCTGAGATTGGAGCTTACAGATGTGTCCAGAGGAAATAAAACCCAACCAGGATTATGGAGCATTTCCTCATTTGCATAATTTCAGAGGAAAAGCTAATTATGATGAACATTTCCTCACATCACGCCCTTTAGAGGGAGATCCACTAAGAGAATAACAAAAGAGCTAGGATCTATGGAAAATCTCAGTACCTTAGGTCTAAAAGGTGAGAGGGGTCTGATATCCAGTCAAGCTCTCAGAGAGTTATCAGGCAGCTCAAGTTGGTCCAACAAGCTCATAAACTGTATTTGTACTGTCATTGAGACAGTACATATAACATGACAGCATCAACACACAACTGACAACTTATCCACTTGTCATCTCATGCTGAGGAGAAATCTGTAGCGGAAACAATGGATTGCTTTGTAATCATGCTTTATTATGTGGTGTTAGAGATGTCACCTTTACAATACATTGTGGATGTTTCAAGTGGAAAACAAGTTTCAAAGTTTAGGTGGAATTTGAATGGTATGATACGTCTGTCTTGTCTAGTTAATTCACTTTGAGAAAGTACATTACCTAATTGAATTATAAAACAAACATCATGAAACCATCTCGACTTCTCAGTTAAAGGAAGCAATCAGCAAAAAGTTCTACCTTTAACATATTACCAAAGAAAATAAGTCTTCAGACAGATGGATAATGCAAGGAAAGCATGTACTTGGACCAGAAATATCCACTAAATGCTGAAATTATAAACTTGAAAAAAGAATGTGACAGACCTCAAGGAAAAATGTCTCCTTCTGAGCTGCACTGAATTCTATCCTACACATGGGACACAAGAACCAGACATGAACGACTTTTAAGTACCTATTGCTTGCAAATTTATGATATCATGTACACGAAAGCTAAATTAAGGAACTGCTCATATCAAAGATAATACTTGTGTTGGCTAAGCACATGAATACTAACCAAAGGAAGTGATAATCATAGCATGCTAGAATTAAAAGATCAAAGATGCCATAAAAATAAACTTGTCATTTTGAAGATTGAAAAGTCCCTTGCACCCCTTAAATATAAAACATGGTTTCCTTGTATGTTTTTTAACTTATCTAGCACAGTCTCCAGGTTACAAAGATTACCCCAGTTATTTCCCTGGTAACGTATATTTTTTTAATTCTAAGCCAGAAATCACAACCACAAAAACATATTTATTTCCCTTGCAGAGGTATACCACTGTCATCCATACACATGTTATAACCAAAAAAATCCGTGAGGGCCAGTGGCGCCTGGTTAAAAACTCGGTGGATAATGGGCCCATCCCTCAACCTTCCTCCAATTAAATACCAGTCTTTTGACTGTGGCATGGTTCAAACCAGTGACGTGCACCTAACACACACATCACACGCTATGCTCTTACCACTAGACCATGTCTCAAGGGGAAATCTCCTTTTGTTTAATCACAAAACCTCGGTGTATCAAATATAATTAAATCACAAAAGTTACAGTATATCAAAAAAATTATAATGCATACATGTGTGTGTGTGTTCACAGATATGTGTATACAGAATTCAGCTAGTTTAACAGCATAAATATACTACTTTTGGAATCACATAACAAGTCGCGTTAGCAGTACATTATATGACCCGTGAATTATGATCTGCTTGACTACGAATTTCCAATATAGAGCCACTTACCAGCCTCTTTTTATCAACTGGGCAGCTACAGATGCAACTTTTGCTTGAACATAGCCC
Source organism: Solanum stenotomum (assembly GCF_019186545.1). NCBI lineage: Eukaryota > Viridiplantae > Streptophyta > Magnoliopsida > Solanales > Solanaceae > Solanum > Solanum stenotomum. The sequence goes on along the minus strand of NC_064285.1, from coordinate 43,352,390 downwards.
TCAGGTGAACTAGCATGTTGTGTAGCAGAGTGAAAACAAAAGCTGCAGTAAATGACTAAATTTTAGAAGAACACCAGAGTAGAAAGATGTATTGTATCATTTTTTCGGGGCAATTCTTGACAAGGGTGGGGGAGTTGTATATCTTACAGATTTGGCATTGATGAGAAAGCTGCAGTAAATGACTAAATTTTAGAAGAACACCAGAGCAGAAAGATGTATTGTATCATTTTTTCCCTTTTATTTTTGGGGAGGGGGGGCAATTCTTTACTACGGTGGGGGAGTTGTATATCTTACAGATTTGGCATTGATGAGAAAGATATATAGAAATAACAGAAAGCCTAAGCTACTTTTTTTGGAAGGTAACAGTTAATCTATATATTCACAGGTATACTACATCAAAAGTCTCCAGTCAGAAGTGTAGATCTTACATTTGATTTCCTATACTTTACTAGATTACAACCAGTCTATAGTTGTATAAATGTCTTCTGCTTGACCTATCACTACCTGTTTACACCGAAAATAATACAGAGCTAGAGAATTCAACTTAAATTTCTGAATGTTGCTCTGCTACTCCTCAAAACACCTCTGATTTCTCTCCATCCATACTATCCCCATCATATGCTGGCTGAGACAATCTTCCAGCTCTCATCCTTCTTAGCTGCATTGACAGCCCTATTCCAACACTTCTATACTTCTTTTATGCTTCCTGACTTCACCCATTTGATTTTCCTCATATTGATAAAAATCTGCCACAATTGATCGATCCGCTTGCAATGTAAAGAGAGATGGTTGATCGTTTCTACTTGTTCTTCAAAAAGAAACATCTAGAGCAAAGCTGGAAAACCTCTTTTGTTCAAGTTTTCATTAGTCAGTACTTCCTCCTTAGTCAATAGCCAAGAGAAATAATTTACCTTGTAAGGTACTTTGGTTCTCCGTGTCATCCTCCATGGCCACTCTATCTCTTGGATTCCAATGGAATTTAGATAATTTAGATATCTGTATGCAGAGTTAACAGTGACATTCCCTTTTTTTTTTTGAGAAGGTAACATTTTTTGTATAACTATATGCTGCATAAAAACTACAGCTGTCCATACTTACAAGGAAATATAGGAAGATGTACTAAGCTATAGCCTACTTACAGAGATCCTAGAACATCAATAAAAGATTCTATATCTTCCATATATTCATGTTTACACCAAAAATAGAAAAGGGCTAGGCACTTCATCTTCCGTTTCTGGATAGAGCTATGATTATCTTCAAAATGCCTTTGATTTCTCTCTTTCCAAACTGTCCACCAAATACAAGCAGGGATAATCTTCCATCTTTCTTTCTGTTCTGACAGAGTGCTATATTTGTTCCAGCACTCCAACACTTGAAGTGTATCTCTTGGCATCACCACGTGATCCCTTTTAAATTAAGGAAAATCCTCCAAAGTTGTCCAGTTAACTTCAGTGTAAACAAAGATGGTTGATTGTCTCTGATTCTTCTCTGCACATATAACATTTAGGGCATAAGTGGAAGCCCCTTTTCTTAAGTCCTTCATGAGATAGGACTGTTTTCCTGGCCATGAGCCAAATGAAACAAGCCACTTTGTGAGGAATTTTGACTTTCCAAATTAGTCTCCATGGCCAACAATTAATCTGGTTGTTAGAATGGTTAAATTCTTTGTAAGCTGACTTGACTGGAAAGCTCCCTTGTTTATCCACTTTCCATGCAAGATTGTCTTCCAAAGAGGAGGGGCCTTTGAATAGATTGAGAGTGTTGTAGAATTCTGCCAAGTTATCTATCTCCCAATCATTAAGGTGTCTTCTGAAGCTTAGATTCCAACCATGAGCATCCCACACTTCTCCTACCGTGGTATCTTGTAGTTGATTCAGGCTGAAGAAAACCGGGAAAAGTTGCTTTAGTGGACGTTGACCTAACCAGTTGTCTGACCAGAAAGATGTTCTCAAACCATTACCCACTTGATGATTGCACTTACTCATGAGTTGTGCCCCCAAATTTCTGATAGACCTCTATAGACCGACTACATAAGGTGTAGTGACTGACTTGGTTGTCCATTCCCCATCCATTTCATACTTTTGACTAATTACCTTTTTCAAGAGAGATTGTTCATTTGAGGCAAACCTCCATAACTATTTCATCAAAAGACTAGGGTTCTGAGTTATCAGGTACTTGATTTCCATACCACCATACTTTTTGCTGGTGATCACTGACTACCGTTTGACCAAATGTATCTTCCTGGTATCACAGTTGCCTTGCCAGAGGAAGTTTCTTCTGAGGGCATCTATCCTCAGACATAGCCATTGTTAACTCTGTCCAATTGATCTTTCTGTGTGCTATCTTGTCACATTGAAATCCCCACAAAACACCCAAGGACATGTGTAATTGCTCTTTAGATTGGTTAAATCCCTCGACAATTCCCTTCTGATAACTTCGTTCCAGTCAGCATAAATTGAACTTAGGAACCAACTTATGTTCATATTAATGCCTTCAAATCTGCATGTGATTCCTAGCCCAGAAGCCTCCACCAGTTCACCTTTCCACATTCTCCTGTCCCATAACACTGTTATACCCCCACTTCTCCCCACAGCCTCTTGATGTAATTCTCCCAGCCATCTGTTAAACCACAATTGTTTGATCAATTGTGTATCTACTCCTGCCAATTTTGTTTCCACTAGGACGTAAATATTTGCACCCTACTGTTGAAGAAGACTCCTAATTAATCTTCTTTTATTCTCGGTGTTTGCCCCCAAACATTCCATGTCACAACTTTAATCATTGACCACTTGAAGTTGTCATTCTCCCCTTGCTTCTTTTTGATAAAGGTAACATTTGTATATCAATCATCAGCTTTGAGCTGGTATCCAAAAATTTACATCATATCCTACCTCCACACTTGTGTGTCGGGCATAAACAAAAGATAAAGAAAAGAAATGAAGAAAAAGAAAACTATCCCTAGATCCTCCTTCATCTTTATAAGGACCCTAGAATGTCTACAATAGCCACAGGGTCATCTATATACTCTGAACTACACCAATAGCAAAAAGTGATAATGCAATTCATTTTAATCTTGTGCAGAGGGCTGCTGTTGTTATCAAAATTCCTAGAATTCCTTTCTTTCCATATGGTCCACCAAATAAAAGCTAGGACAATTTTCCATCTACTCTTGTCTGTGCTGCCACTTCCCTCCATATTCCAGCTTTCTAGAGCCTGTCCTGTTCTCCCTGGAACAGTCCAACTTATACCTCTGAAGCTAGTAAACAAATTCCTCAGTTGGCCAACCACTTTACAATGTAAGATCAGATGATTAATTGTCTCTGCAACCTGCTCACAAAAACAACATCTTGGGCACATTCGTATTCCCCTCTTCATAAGACTCTTGTGTAAGTACAACCTCTTTCACCACCAACCAAGTAAAAACTACCACTTTATATGGTATTTTAACCTTCCATATAAGCTTCCAAGGCAGAAAGTTAACTTGGGATCCCATCTGATTCATATTTCTATATGAAGAACTAACAGTGAATAAGCCTTTGTTATGACATTTCCATTTAATAGTGTCTTCTCCTTCCTTGAATCCTAAGAACTGATCAAGTGTTCCATAAAATTCAGTCAATCTTTCCACCTCCCGGTCTTGCATCAGTCTTCTGTAGGTAAGGTTCCATCCATGTTCAGATCAAACTTCATAAAGAGTCGACTCTTGTTGTTGGTTCAGGTGATGAATATCTGGGAACAAGCGTTTGAGGCTTCCATTCCCCAAACCAGTTATCTTCCCAAAACCTGACCTTCCTCCCATTGTTCACATTACATTCAGTCTACGCATAGAAGCCATGCCATAAGTTTCTAATTGATCTCCACAAACTGGTTCCATATGTGGATGTCACTTCCTTAGTCTTCCAGGGTCCTTCCTTCCCATATTTGGCCTGGATCACCCTACCCCACAAAGATTGTTCTTCTAAAGGAAATCTCCACAACCACTTCATGAGAAGACTTTTGTTCTGCTTCCTAAGATTTTTGATTGCCAGTCCTCCCTGCTTCTTGGAAAGTAGCAGTGTCTTCCATTTGACTAGGTGGAAACCTTTATATTCCTTCTCACCGTGCCACAAAAAATTCCTTCTCAGATCATCAATTCTTTCTTCTACCTTTGCTGGAAGGGGAAAAACTGACATTAAGTAAGTTGGTAATGCATCCAAGACTGAGTTGATCAGCACTAATCTACCACCTCTTGATAAATATTGAGACTTCCACCTAGACAATCTTTTCTCACATCTTTCCACTACTCCATTCCATGTCTCTTTGGATTTTCTTTTGGCACCCAAAGGCATACCCAAGTATGTTGCCGGTAACTGTCCTATTTCTCCACCCAAAATATCCACCAGATTTTGTATTTTGGGCACGTCATTGATTGGAAAGATGCGACTCTTTCTCCAATTAATGTGCAACCTTGATACTGACTCAAATAGTATGAAAACTATCCTCAAAATTTTTAGTTGGCTATCTTCTGCATCACAAAAAATCAAAGTGTCATCTGCATATTGCAGATGGGTGATTTCCAATCTACTATTCACCTCTTTGACCACATTAAAACCCCTTATCCAATCATTCCTATGAGCTGTTTTAATCATATTGTTCAGGCCTTCCATGACTAGCAAAAATAAGAAAGGTGAGAGTGGGTCACCTGGTCTCAAGCCCTGCTTGCCGGAAAGAAACCTTCAGGGGAACCATTTATTAGTATTGAGAACTTGACAGTGCTAATGCAGAACCTTATCCATCTTATCCACTTCCTCCCAAAACCCATACTATGTAGAATTTCAAGCAAATACTCCCAGTTAACATGGTCATATGCCTTCTCTATGTCCAGTTTACACATTATGCCTGGGATTTTATCCTTCACTCTTGAGTCAAGACATTCATTTGCAATGAGAACAGCACCAGTGATCTGTCTTTCTTTCAGAAAGGCCATTTGTTGAGTGTCAACCAGCTTTGGCATCACCTTCTTTAGCCTTTTTGTAAGAAGAATTTTGGAAATTAGTTTGTAGACACTTCCAATCAGACTGATTGGTCTAAAATCTTTCAATTTGTTGGCTCCATTCTTCTTTGGAACAAGTGCAATGTAAGTTGCATTAAGGCTCTTTTCAAAATCTTCCTGAAAATGGAAGTTCCGGATGGTAGCCATCACATCCCCCTTTAGAATCTCCCCCCGCTTCTCGGTTCTCCATCTTTAAAATTCATATTAAAAGACAAATTGCTCACCTCCTTTGGGATGTTATAGAATTATTGTAATTCTTGTATATCTCCATATTTTGCCTGAAGAATTCCCTCTTTTGATCAATTTTCAAAAATAGTTCAAAAGCAGTCTTATTGCATCCTTCGAAGCCAGCATCAAATAATTTGTTTAGTTTAAGGACATTCGCTTGCACCCATAAAGAAGTTCTGTCATCAATGGCTTCCCCTGACAGAGGATCATCACCGGCAATAGGAAGACTAGGCAGCCAACATTGATGGGTCATGTGTCGAAAAGGTCTAGGCAGCCAACACAGAACAGCCTTGGGAAATTTCTAAAAAGTGAGAATGGTCAGACAAATTAGACTAATTAGACTGAAGCTAACTGAAACCCAAGCTGGTGATCTATATCATCAAAAATAGGGATGGGCTCAAGGACTAAAGTTCTTTGTCAAGAGTTGGCCAGAACAAAGCCACATGCCCCCACACGCTAGACAAATCTCACTAGAGATCTTTTCCTCTACCTAGCATGACGGCTCCCTTTTCAGCGGGGATGATTGGTGTTTGCTTGCCAGAGAATGTCTGACCTGGTGGTGCTTTATCATAGCAATCACAAAAATAGAAGATCATCAAAACAGATTGACAATGAATGGAAAATTGCAAGGCAACCATCTTTCTTTCTCCCGGAAGTCATTAGTAATGTACAACGACTTCCCTAATCTAGCTCTAACATCGTGTGAGAAATTAAACATGTAAAAAAAACTGAAAAAGTGAAGAATGAATGTCTTGGTTTTTCTCCCAAGCTATAGGGTATTTAAATAGTACATACATGTTACAACTATATTCTAAACTGGGAAGAAATCAAGAATACATAATTACAATATTTCCCTAATTGATTCTAACTATTATACACAATCGATCTTCTCAAGAAACATTATTTAAGCAACATCATACCTTATTAACCCTCTCTTGTCATCAATCTCAAGGAATACCCATTCCCTTAAAGCTGCATCTCGAATTGCTCCAGCAGCCTGGAACCTAGCATTTGCCAACTGAGAATTTTCTGGTAAAAGAAAAAGTAACATTAATGATAAATAGAACATTATTCTGTAAATAGGAACATTATTCTGTAAATTTTTAGCTACCAGGAGGCCAAAGTTTCTAATGAACTTTTGAAAATCATGTATATGGTGAATTTCATTCTTAAGAAAGAAAATATATTGTGCAGTACGCGTATGTGGTTAGAAAAGTCGCAAATTCTGGTATTTCTATAACAACAATAATTAGACGAGCAACATAGATTTATCTCACAGAATTTTAGATATTTTTATAGGTAGCTCCTTGGAATATGCTTTTTACATTTAGACCATATTTTTTTTTTTATCAAGCAAAGATTATTTAGACTATATTTTCTAGTAAAAAAAAGATAGAATATAACATGTGAATGGGTGGCTATACATTTTTACCAAATCATTGGTGGGTTAAATTTATCCCAATGTTCTTTCATATTCCCTTTTTGGATGTCAACATTTACGTCATAGGCTACTTTCCAACCAATCCCCATAATTTGTTGGTCTCATCCCTTGGTGTCCGAAGTTTCTAAGTCACTACTACCAAGCTATATTGATCGGTCTCTTCGAAATCTTTGTTGCAACCGTGTTGATGCAGCATGGCTGTGGGTGTGGGTGTGGGTGTGGGTGTGGAATTCACACTAGATTTGATTCCGTATGTTGAGTGCTTTGAATACATATATGACCAAGAAGTATAGATTGATTGGGTATTGATTGCTTTTTGGGTTACTGTCATATATTTTGAAATTGGTACCTGTGTATAGATTTCATCATGAGCAAACCAGTAAATCTATATATATATAAAGGAGGATCATAGACAAGGTGATGTGGCACCTCTCTATGGCCTCCATTTGCATTTAGCCTTTTTCTTTTTTTTTGGCTTTTTAAAAAAAAAAAAAAATTATCATATTATAAAAATAAATTCCTTAAATTTATTACAAATAAATATTTTATTAATGAAGGAACATTTATAACAAAAACTCTTCATATTCTTTTTTTATTTATTTGTCTCACTTGTAATAAAAGGAGAAACATAATTTATCATTTTTTGACTTTTTTTTAATTCAAATTAATTATTGTATTGTAAAAATATATTACTTAATTTATTACAAAAAAAATATTTTATTAATGTAGGAACATTTACAACAAAAAAACTCTCCACGTTCTTTTTTTCTATTTGTTTATCTCACAACTAATCATGAAATCATAATAAAAAATTTTACATTTTAAGTATTTTTATCTTTATTTTTTAATTTATTCACAAGGAGTTATTACCCATGACTTGCCCCTCTTTAATTTTTACTCTTAATAATATTCATAACTCTCATAATTTTTATGTCCATAACCTCCAAACTTAAATTTGTAAGTTTATGATGTCTTATGGTATTCCTTTATTTTGCCTATAAATTCATATTAGTTTCATGAAGATTCACATTCACAATTATCCTTTCTCTTTTCATTATATTGGTTTGGTTTGTAACAAAAAAAAAGTACATGAAGGTAAGAAATATTTCATTGCAAATTTTTATTTTTTATTTCCTCTAGTTTTGTCTATATAAATTCGTAGTTGGTTTGTGAATGAAACTAACATGTAACAAAAAAGTACATGAAGTTAATAAATATATCATTCTCAAGTCCTTATTTTTTCATTTTCTCTATTTTATCTATATAAATTTATATTTATTTTCATGAAGATTCACATACAAAGTTATAATTTCTCTTCTTCATCATAGTTGTTTGTGAATTAACTAACATGTAACAAAAAAAAATATGAATGTAAGATATATTTCATTCTCAAGTCTTTATTTTTATGTACATAGACATGCTTTCTTAATATTTTTTTATGTTTGTATTATCATTCATCAAGCAAGTATGATTAAAAAAAATAGCTGTAATTCTTAACAATGTGTTGTCTGTATGCAATTGCTCTTTCTAATAGTTAGTTTTCCGGATATAATATAGTTTGATTATAATATTTGTTAGATTTCAAGAAATAATTATTGTTTAGTATTGTTAGTACTATTGAAAAGATAATATACAAATATATTACATATAGTTTAAATTTCGTTTTTTCTTTTGACATAATTATTTTTAATTGGTAAATGATATTTTTTTCTATTTAGTTGGTTGCATATAATGAAAAGTTTGACTTATGGATCAAAACATGATGGCGGATCTACTTGCAAAGGAAGATGGTAGAAGGAAAAAATATGAAGCATAATTAGAGATTATTTTTTCACTTTGAATTGTATTAGCAACTTAGTTACTTTTGCTAGAATTTTTAAAATTTTGATTTGTATAACTCATGTCTCTTCATCTTACTTGTAACTTTTAATATTAAATATTATTCATAACTTTTGTATGTTTCATTTTTTATAAATTTTATAAATATTTAATTAATGTTTAAAAAATTATATAAGTAAATATAATAATGACATAATAAAAAAATCAATTTTGTTTTGACGAAATCAGAGTTTGAATAGAAAATTAGTACTCCTACAAAAGATAGAGAAAATTAAAATATATAAAATATTTTCAACGTAATACAATACATTGTTATTTCAACATATTATCTCTTATTCCATTTACTTCACCACGGTGAATATTTTGTTCTACTATATACATATACAAAAAGAATTATATTTTATATGTTTAAAAAAAAATGAAAAAACCTATGATATCGCAGATGAAGAGAAATATTAATATTACCTATATATTCGATACTAACCTAAATAGTACATATTTCATATTATTATCGTATAAATATTTCATATTGCCGCGCGAAGCGCGGATAATTTCACTAGTTTCATATATTATTAAAAGTGGGAAGCTCCAAAATATAAAGTTGATTACTATTTTATCCTTATACTAAATTAAAATATTACAGAATGTTTACTTAATTAAATAGTAATCATTTATGATAGAGTAAATTCCTCCTGTTTTTGAATAAATATTAACAAGTTTTTTTTTTTTTGCTAGTGTGAGGTGATTTTTTTTTAATCACTTTCCATGTAGATATCATAATCAAAATTACAGAACTTAGAGGGGGACATGGCAACCTTACCTCTGATCACAAAACATAGAGCTAAGAATGGAGTAAACTCCTCTATTGATGAAGGAATTTATTTTGTCTCCTAACAGCTCCCACCCCTCATTGAATGCATTTTCTAGAAGTATAATAATTGCCCTCTCCGTACCTTTAATGGATATTAAAAATATAAATTTGTCGTACATGTTAGACTTCAAAGACGTGAAAATATTGGTAACATAATCCTGCAACTCCAAGTTTTAAATGTGTTCCCTCTGAATCTAGATGTTTCGCTGAGTCTTCTCCAGATCCATGTGAGAGCCCCCTTACTTAGAATCATTCTTCTCATATTATTTCAGCTACTCTCTACCAGTCATACCATGTCCCCACCTTTAATCTCAACTCGGTGATATGGTATGACTTCCCCCTGATCGAAAATAAATTCTATTGTCCATCCTGGTCATAAGGAACAGGACGTCTAGAGAATAGAAAGAAAAAGGGAGAAAAAAAGAAGAATTTTTTGATGGAACAGTTCCACCATAATGGGTTCCAAAACCCAAAAGGGGTTTTAGAAGGATGCCTCGAAAAAAGTGCCTATGAGCATTTTCTTAAGTGGACATCACCTCAGTGCTTATAACTAATTAAATTCAATTAGTTTTAGTTTAATAGCTTTAACTAATCAATATATTTACTTTTTTTGAAAATGATAACGATGTATTATATCACAAAAGTACATGGGTTGTACTCAAACCTTATATACAGATGCACTCTAGACACTCCTACTCTATTTCTATATTGAGTCTAAAACATCAACTATAGAGGCAGTGTCATTTGAGTATAATTGATTACACCAAAAACATAACAACAAAATGCAGTTTAGTTTAACATCCTGCACACTATTTTCTATGCCTTCAAAACATCTGGAATTCCTTTCTTTCCAGATTGCCCACCATATTGAAGCAGGGATAATTCTCCATCTAGTTCTGTCTTTTGCAAGGGCACCTGCCTCCTCCCAGCTGTACAATGCCTCAGTAACTCTCCTAGGCATAGTCCAGGATATGCCTTTAAGACTCAAGAAAATCCTCCAAAGCATCCGAGTGTATTTGCAGTGTAGAAATAGATGGTTTACAGTTTCTAAGGTTTCCCCACATAGGAAACACCTAGAGCATAAGGTTATCCCCCTTTTCATTACATTATCCTGAGTCAGGGCAGCTTCCTTAGCTAGCAGCCAAATAAAGCATGAGACTTTGTGTGGAATTCTACACTTCCATATTTGTTTCCAAGGACAAATGGGACTCTACTGGCTTGATGGATCCATCAGCCTGTAAGCTGAATGCACTTTGAACTCTCCTCTATTGTTGCCTTTCCACCAAAGGATATCCTCATATGCTTGAAGTCCAGTAAAGTTTCCAACCAAGTTGAGGAATTCTGCCAACCTCATCACTTCCCAGTCATTTGGTTCTCTCCTGAAGATGAAATTCCACCCTTGTGGTGTCCATAGTTCTTTGTCGGAACATTGCCAGATTGTAAATATCAGGGAAAAGAGTTTCCAGGTTACCTTTCTCATGCCATTCATCCTTCCAGAATTTGATCTTGTTCCCATTCCCCACTTTCATCTTGAATTTGGGTTTAACTTCCTCCCATAATGCTCTTATGGATCTCAATAAACTGATCCCATAAGGTGTGGTCACAATCTTAGTCATCCAACTATCTTCATTCTCATATTTGGCACCTATCACTCTTCTCCAAAGTGTTTGGTTTCAATTTGAGTATTTGCACAACCACTTCATTAAGAGTGCTTTGCCATGTAGCTCCATATTCTTTATTCCCCGACCACCATTCTTCTTTCCAGTTGTCACTGCATTCCATTTAACTAGATGAAAGCCTCTATTCTCTTTGTTTCCTTGCCACAAGAACTTCCTTCTTATGCTGTCTAGTCTTTTAGTGATCCCTGGTGGGATGGGGAATAGAGACAGCATGTAAGTTGGGAGAGCATCCAGGACTGAGTTAATAAGGGTCAGTCTTCTCCCTCTTGACAAGTACTGAGTTTTCCGTCTGGCCAGCTTCTTCTCACACTTCTCTATCACACCATTCCAAATTTCTAAGGACTTGGATTTTGCTCCCAATGGCATACCCAAATATGTTTTAGGTAGAGTACCTACTTCACCCCCTAGAATTGAAGCTAACAAGTCTATGTTGTTGACCTCATTGATAGTATACATAGAACTTTTAATCCAATTAATGTGCAACCCGGATACCCCTTCAAACAGCACCAGGATCACCCTTAAGTATTTCAGTTGGTCTTCCTCAGCTCCACAAAAAATCAGTGTATCATCTGCATACTGAAGATGTGTCACCTCCAAGCTTTCTGTATTTTCTCTAGCCACATCAAAACCTTTTACCCATCCTCTCATATTTGCTGTCTTGAGCATATTATTCTGCCCCTCCATAGTAATTAAGAACAAGAAAGGGGACAATGGATCACCCTGCCTGAGTCCTCTTTGAGTTTGAAAAAACCCTGCAGGGGACCCATTAATCAGAACAGAGAAGCTAACTGTAGAAATGCAGAAGCTGATCCAGTTCAACCATTTTTGTCCAAATCCCATCATCTCTAAAATCTTCAAAAGGTACTTCCAATTCACATGATCATATGCTTTTTCTATGTCCAGCTTGCATAGAATGCCAGGTTTCTTCTGCTTAATCCTGGAATCTACAGCTTCATTAGCAATCAACACTGCATCCATAATTTGTCTCCCTTTTATAAAAGCCATTTGCTGTGAGTCCACCAGTCTGTCTATCACAACTTTCAACCTTTCTGTGAGAACTTTGGAGAGTATTTTGTAAATGCTCCCTATGAGGCTAATTGGTCTGTAGTCCCTTAACTCGTTGGCTCCTTTTTTCTTTGGAATGAGTGCAATGAAGGTAGCGTTGAAACTCTTCTCAAAGACTTCTTGCTCATAAAAGTTTTGAAATGTGTCCATGATGTCTTTCTTCGGTACATCCCAACACTTGATGAAGAAACCCATTGTGTACCCATCTGGACCAGGAGCCTTATCGGCTGCACATAGCTTTAGGCAATTTAGAACTTCATTCTCCTCAAATCTGCCTTGCAGGGACATTTTTTCCTCTTCAGTCAACATTGGACATTCAACATTATTATAAGAATGTCTCCATTGATGTGTTTCTCTATACAGGTTCTTATAATATGCTATTATCTCCCCTTCAATTCTGCCTTTCTCTTGAGTAACCTCTCCTTGTATCATGAGTTGATCTATATTGTTATATCTCCTGTGAGCATTTGCCATTTTGTGGAAGAATTTGGTGTTCTTGTCTCCCTCCTTCAACCATAGTACTCTTGATTTCTGTCTTCATGAAACTTCCTCTTTCTTGACTAGCTCTTCATACTCAAGTAAGACTGCAGCCTTTTTTGTCGTTTCCTCCACAGTGAGAGTTCTATTTACCCTTTCTGTATCTAATTCTGCTAACTGCTCTAACAATCTCCTTCTTTGACTGCAACTGTCTATTTGTAGCAGTAACTATGTTGCCTCCTCTTCATGCCCTTGGAAATCGATCCCAAAGATTTTCCCCAGTTTTATCAAGTTCTGTTGTACCCATGTTGAATTCGCTTTATCTACATCTTGAGCCCTTTGTTGTTGTTGCACCATAATTGGTACAGGTTCCTCCACCTCCCAATTAACTATTTCTGTGTTTGAGCTCTGTATTGCTAGCCCAGTCTCCCCTGATTTTGTAATTTCTCTATCATCTCCCCTATCTACGGAGTTAGGTTCTTCCTCTCCCGTTATCATCAAATCTCCCCTGAACTAATCGATATATTTACTTTATATGTCATAATATACATTTACAGGCTTCATCCCAGCACTCAGGTCCTACTCTTGAATCCGAAAATTTACATGATGAAGAATCCAACCTTTAGATCTATACCCGTACCAGATACACACACTCGAGTCCAAACAACTTAGGTGTCAATGCCAACCAGCCCGTCGCAAGCAGAGCTTATGGTGCCCACACACAAACAGCAGTCAATGTCACATGCCGTCCGCAAATGCCCCATAGTAAGGCCATATCCCTACTAAGAGCCGCCTAATCCAATGAAGTTCCATCTTGCTACTACAAGTTACTCAGAGTACTTGCTCCGAAGTCTTAAGGCCATTTTCGTTGCAAATAGCTTTAGTAATTATTTGGTACTTTGTATAAAAATATTTAGTACTATTATTTAATGAGGTTGTTTTAGATACATTAAAAAAAGAACTCAGTGAGAAAATGTTATAATATTTTTTTTAAAATATATATAAGAAAGGTATAGTAGTAGACGTAAATTGTGTTTTATTTATATTTTGTTCTTTTTTACTATGGTGTTACATTATTTATTTATTGTTTCTCATTTTAAAAGGTGATACCGCTTATGTAAAATCCTGCATACACCATTGGCTGACATTATGACATCATATAGCTTGTTCTACATCAAGACCAACAACTAGACATGAAACTTTACAATTGTCCTATGAAATCGACTAAACTATCTATCTCCCCCACTATTGTCCCAGGTTTGTAAATGCCTTTTGGTGTGAATATACAGTTACCATTGTCAAAAAATATAGCTTGTTCTACAATTATGGAAGCTCATCGAATTTAGCAACTTTGTTTCTCATAGACACAAGGAAAGCAAACTTCCTCATCCATCAGGCAACAACATAACTATAAAAGAGTAATTTTACTCTACAAAAATAATTATCATTTCATATGCTCGCATTTATTTGTTTCTTGAAACAGTGCAATGGTGATAGTGAGTCTGAACTTTGAAAATTTTAGAGAGCTATGAAGAGGATGATTACAAGGACCTACCCAGAATATATTTGCATGCATGGTATGGTTGAGGAGACTGGCTTAGTGACAAAATGGTTTCCTCAGCTGCTGCTGGATTCATATGCATCTGCCAATTTAAAGAGCTAATTTTAAATATATACAATAAAATAATTAGCTTACAATAAATATAGTCATGTTTTATTTACATAAAAAATATTCAAAAGGCATAGGAAGTATACATTGACTATACACTGACTATACAATATAGTTTGTCAAAAGTCATAGAAAGTATACACCGACTGTACAATATAGCTTAACTATACATGAACTATACATTGATTATACATTATGATACACTCAAAAAGTTGAATATAGTTTGACTATACATCAAATATACACTGATTATACATGAAGTATACATTGACTATTCAATCTCGATCAATTCAAATCATCTTTAAACAGTCCCAAAATTTAGATATGAAATCTTCTCGATGTTTCGACTCTTTAGATATATAATTTGTTCAAAACAATTCACGTTTTCAGCATGTTTAATTAAAAAAAAGAAAAAAGGAACGAAGAAGATTAACAAACCAGCAAAAGAAAAAGATGATGAAGAAGAACAAGCAGGCGACGAAGAACAAGCAAACACAGAAGAAGAAGCAGAGTAGTAATAAGAAGAAGAAGAAGAAGAAAGAATGCAGATGGCCATTTTGGTTGGGGGGGGGGGGAATATGACCTAATGGTCATTTTATGTAACTTTTATAAATTGGGCTAAAAAGATGATAAATAAACTTCATGGGCTGACATTTTGTATAATTTTCCCAATAAAATAAGGTTCTACAAGTTTTTCTCTGAGACTTAAAATCCAAGTTAAATGGCCACTAACAAGAAGTTACAGAGAAAATGTATAAGGCATGTATCCACAGGAAAACCATTAGTCAGCATCCTATATTAATTGTTATGAGCTAGATAAATAACCTCTACAGCATAGTAATCTTTTGAGGAACCAAACTCTCTATATGGTCCACACGTAAAAATTTCAAATAATTAAAATACTTTTAATATAAGAATTTCAAGATACCCACGTGCCGACACATAATTTTGTGCATATGTTAAGGAACCTGTAATGTGGTCACTATGATTAAAAAAGGGAGAAAAAAGTCTCGTTCATCCTACTTCATAAATTGTTGTTTGACTTGACACGACTTTAAGATATTAACTTGAGTTATATATCAAATTTGTTGTAGTGGAAGAAAATATTAAAGTAATGGTTGAAAGTTGATCGATGTAGAAAATATCACATCAATGTTGTAGTTTAAAACCTAAATTGTCAAATGAAGCTGAATTCTAGAAAGTTGTGAAAGTTATATATATAGAGACAATATTATTAATAGAATGGTGTTGTGGTACGTCCTAAAAATGGAAAGAGTACCATATAAATTGGGAGAAAGAGAGTTTATTTACAAAACTGTCCAGGACACTTGTTAGAACAAAAGCTCAACACCAAATGGCCAGTAAGAAGGTAAACCAACAACAACAACATACGCAGTGAAATCCCAGTAAGTGGGATCTGGGAGGGTAGGGTATATGCAGACCTTACCACTGCCTCGTGGAGGTAGAGAGGTTGTTTCGGATAGTAAGAAGGTAAACCAATTCAATTAAATCTCACGTCATTTCTAAGGTCTTAAACGTATTTACACGAACAAGATTATGTGCTAAAAGGAGGAAGAAAAGATTATATGCTCAAACATATCCCAGATGTCTGCATTTGTGATTGATCTTAATATAAATATGATTATGAGGATTAACCAACTTTCAGAACAATTATCAAGTAAATTACGTGGAACCAAGAATTCAGAACCTATCAGCAACAAAAGGGAATAGAATGGAATGGATTATCAGAGCATAAAGCCAAATAGTTAACAATTGAACCACTCAACAGAGACAGCAGGAGAGACAAAAAAGCTTTCCAGGTTATTCATACCAACAAATTGGGATTAATGAAATGGTAAATGCAGTGAAACACTTCCAAATCATAACGAACAAGTGAAACATACTTCCATTGCAGGTTATAGTGTGTTAAACTGAGCTCTTACTCAATTTAATTAGACCTTCAAAATTATACAACCAACTATAAATTCTTCAGGTAAGTATGACTAAACTAACATAAATTTAATAGTTCAGTTGGACGCAGCACAACCCAAATTTTTAGCACCCGCTCTGAACTTTCCATCAGAAGTCCTTTTCTAGAAGTTGAACCTCACAGCATGTGTATTGGATCATTTGATTTGGTAAAAATAAGTTACTCTGATATTGTTCAGAAAATCACTTTGTTCCTTAGGATCAAATCATGGCTACTTTGTACGGAAAAGCAGTACATACCTACAACAGTATGGGCATATACGTCTTGACTTTACACTTGCAGTTGAACATGGTGATAAATTCACACTTTTTCAACTTAATTCATTTTTTTTTCATTCAATTTTATGATTCTTTAAGTACTATTCCATAGCCTAAAACTAACTTAATTTGGTTGTTTTCCCGTGTTTGAGCTCAAAGGAAACAATTGGTAAAGAAATGAATCAAAATAGCTGAGAAGAGATGAAATCAGAAGCAAAGAAGTGAAGTGGCAGAAGGTTAAGGATTGCAGCATGTTTAGAAATGACTCGAGGAGCCAATTCTGAGGACTCCAAAATGCTGAAAATTGGCTAAATGCTGGAGCATGACAACTAAAGAAAAAGGTGAAGACGATTGGGAAACGTATCCATGATTGGACAAACCTAGGTTGATGGCCAAAGTCTGTTAGTCTTCCCAGCTACATGAATTACAATTTCACTCCACATTTTCTACCTGAACTTGATGACCAAGGACCAAACGTGGAGCCAATTTCCAATTGTCTCCATGTTTTGTCTCTACATTTTAGCTCCACAGAGGTAATTTTGTCCAATAGTTTCAGCTCGTATAAATAGTAATCTAGGTTGTTTAAAATTATTATTATTATTATTATTATTATTATTATTATTATTATTATTATTATCTAGAAACCTTTGTAGTAGAGTAATATGGCTTTGACTACTTTGGAAGGGTTTGGAGGATCAACATCATTGTGTTTGAATTCTCTTACCTTTTTAAGGTTATTTAGTAGTAGTAGTTTGATTACTTTTGTCATCTCTCTTTCTTTTATGAGTAGCGAGGATTCTACTAGGTTTGTAACCCATCCCTAGGTTGTGAACTTGAAGGATTAATATATACAAGCTTGTATATGATTAGGTTCAATGTTATCTAGTTAATTTCTTGCTTATTTAATGTAATAGTGGTTGCAAACATTAACTTATGCTGTAAATGTCTTGATTCTTTCTTGACGCATGGAAATTAGGATTGATTAAATTAACTAGCAAGGAATTAGGCTAGTTGAAAGGTCAATTAGTTCTAATGAAGTGATTGAACAAGTGGTAGGAATATCACACATGGGTAATTTAACCAATTGATCTTAGAGCAATCCTCTTGACCCAATGGAGTTAAATTTGGATTAGGCCCCTCAATATTGAGAAATATTGAGTGGATAACTGAGAATTGCTAGTCATGGAATCCACATCAACTAAGAAAGCTTGGTCAATTATATCCATTAGCACACCTGGGTTAGGTATGAAATCCGAGAGTTTTTCCATCATTTCAATACAGCACACCTGAAGTCTTAATAGTTAGTCTTAATCTAGTAGTTTTAATATATTCAAACATATTTAGGGGGATAAACTAAGATTGCTAGTTCCACATATAATATCTAAATCTAATGCTCAAACTCCATCCGACTCTTGCGAGTCACTATATTTGTTAGGGCCGCTCCTAAAAGATGTAATTTGAGCTTTACCTTTTTTCATCAAAAAAAGATGTAATTTGAGCGTATCACAATATATGCATGACAAATGGTTTAGCAGTTGAATTGATTTCAGATATGGAAATACCAGAGTGCTCTTAGCTTGCAAGTACTAATCCTTGTGCGATACCAATGTTAATATACTTGCACATCAATACTTTTCTGTTTGGGTGTTTTTTTTTCTTTTGCAAGCACATTAGAAACTATTAGTATCCAGTTTCTCAGAAATCAAAATTGGAGGACATGAAGTTAATTATACTTTGATGTAAGCAATCAAAGGAGATGAATTTGACCTGAAATGAACTGCAGGCTAATTCGATTGCTTGCATGGTGGCTTGAAGCTGAGCCAAATCGGCAGCTCCACTATTCTGATAGCCTTGATGCATCTTCCCTCCTGAATCAAACAAACAAATATCAAAATGAATGTGTGGATATAGAAAACATAGGTGATGTCTGTCTTCAGAGACACTTGGGTATACCGTGACGAATGTCTGCAGAAGAGAGAGAGACGAAATCGCCGGAAACAGTGAGGTCAGTGAGGGTTTTGGAGGCGCGCTTTTACAAATCGATCACTCAACAGAAGGAAGGGATATTTGGAAATTTTGGAAACGGGCGATACAAAAATGGGGAAGTCAATTAGGGATTTTCAAAGTATAAATAAATATATAGTATTAAATATGTGTTAAAAGGGATTCCTTTATAATTATTAGGATATGTTTATTAAAACACAATTTTTTATGGATTCTAAAGTTTGACTATTTACACAAAAGCCTAACATATAAAAAATATAAAAAAGCCCAAAATTTAACTTATTTCAATAATATCCATTGCTTATTAGCATCCCTCTATAGAGTATCTTGTTTTATCAAGTAGATCTAAATTATCTATCTCGTCTTCTTCCTAACTTTTCTTTTTTCTTTTTTGAATGTTAGTGATTTACAATCTTCCTACCAACTTGATATTCTCAAACTAGGGTTTATTTATCTTCACAAAAAATAAAAATTAAAAAAATATTGCACTTTAAGATTTTAGAGAAACGCTTTTGCCTTAAGATAAAATGTTCTCGACAATGTAGTGTATGTATGGAATATACGAATACTATCGAATGATCATATGTAAGCTTAATAAAATAGTTCAATCCCGTGCGAATCACGAATAATTTACCTAGAATATATAAAAGAGAACCCTACGTGGCGCCACCACAAACCAGAATTCCCTTTTAATTTATTTATTTTCAAAACTAGTCTTCCCCTTTCATGAAAAGTTGTGACTTTTATGAATAGTTGTAACTTTTATGAAAATTTGTGACTTTAATGAAAGGTTGTGACATTTCCGAAGGGTTGTAATTTTCCAAAGAGTTGTGACATTTCCAAAGGGTTGTAACTTTTCCAAGGAGTTGTGACTTTTTGAAAGTATTGTGATATTTTCGATAAGGCACAACAAGCATTTGTTCACAGTACTCTTTGTTGTCTATAAATAAAGGGGTTTCCTGCCACTATTATTTGTAAGTTTTTTTCGGCTATAGGGTAGTCAAATTCAAATACATTAATTAAGTTTCTTATGAAGTTTGTTTCATTCCTCAAAGTTTTCTTCCTCCTATTTCATGAAGCTTAAACTTAACTATAATTCATAATGATTTATGTAACTATAGCAATTTCTTTTTGATATTCTGGTGACCTTTTTTTTAACCTTGTTAAAAATTTCAACAAGGATGATTGAAAAATGGTCTTCTCTTTTGTCCCTTTCTATAGGTTTCTTCAAATAAACAAAAAAAAATTGATTTTAATTGCAATGTGACATTACTACTCTTGCACCTCTCAGTCCACAACTCATAACGTTGCTGAAATGGTTGAATTCATTACATTTGGTTATATAGTAAACAAAACTTTTATTTCTGCCACTATTATTAGTAGGTTGTTTTCGCTATAGGGGAGTCGAATTCAAATACATTAATTAAGCTTCTTATGAAGTGTGTTTCATTCCTCAAAGTTTTCTTCCTCCTATTTCATGAAGCTTAATCGTTTACTGTAAGTCATAGTGATTCATGTATCTATTGCAATTTCTTTTTGCTATTTTGGTGACTTTTTTTGAACTCTTTTAATTAAATTTGAGAACTGTAAACTTGGATACAGCCCGACCGACTATCTTTTTGAAAAATATGTTAATCAACATGCCTTTTTCTTCTTTTTTTTAGGAAAGTAAGGTCGTTTTTATTATTATTTGTGGATATTTGTGAGTTCAAGTGCTCACAAAATTATGCTGTGAGATTTTAATATGTTATATGTCAAAATTTTGGTTTAGAATATCTAGTTGTGGACAGTTCCATTCAGATGGCACCTACTGTTTGGTTGAATTTTTTTTATGACAAGGGAAATCCACAACCGCTACCCTTTGGGTGCTCACAGGGTAAAACCCCTGCTCATATGCAATAGCTCGCAAACCACATAGGAGAGGTAACCCGCACTAGGCAGGCCTGGTGTGACGACCTCGACCCAGAAGACAAACCCCTTCCTTTCGCTGGCAAGGGGTTTCGAACTTGAGACCTCCAACATGGAAGTCCCAAGCCCAAACCACTGGGCCACCCAGAAGGGTACCTACTGTTTGGTTGATAACTACATTAATTCTTTGTAACTGCATATTATAACCATAGCAATAACTATGGTTCAATTCCAAATAAGTTGGGGCCGGTGATATGAAACCTAAGCAATAGTAATGACTATTCTGAGACAATAAGGAAAAACATTTATGATACTAACAATTTTAGAGTCATTTTTAACATATACATGATACGACATACTATAATACAAAAGAGATTGATGGAGGTTCATAAGAAATGAGTCGAAAGTCCTCCATTTGAATTTAGTTAATTATGTTCTTGTATGAAAGTGATGTTTCACTTTACTTGGGAGTGTTGTTGTTTGAGGCTTTTTGGTCTCTTCTTTTATAACTGACATTGTTCTTCATAACTTCTTGGAATTTAGAAAAATTCATTACTTCTGACACACTATTTCCATGGAGATTTTTTAGACTCTTTCCTATACTTAAAATCTCTCTATGACTCATAATTTTTGTATGACAAAAAACGAAAATTAAAAAAACATAGCACTTTAAGATTTCAGAGGAACGCTTTTGCTTTAAGATAAAATGTTCACGACAATGTAGTGTAAGTATCGAAAAAATGAATACTACCGAATGATCATATGTAAGCTTAATAAAATAGTTCAATCTCATGTGAAGCACGGATAATGGACCTAGTAAATAAAGAAAAATGGACGCAAGTATTAAATATTAAATATGTGGTAAAAGGTTTCCTTTATATATATTAGGATATGTTTATTAAACACATTTTTTTATGGATTCTAAAGTTTGAATATTTACACAAAAGCCTAACATATAAAAAATAAAAAATGCCTAAAATTTAACTTATTTCAATAGTATCTATAGCTTATTAGCATCGCTCTATAGAGTTTCTTGAGTTTTCAAGTAGATCTAAATTATTTATCTCTTCTTCTTCCTATCTTTTTTTTTGAATGTTAGTGATTGATGTTTGTGTAATCAAGACACAACTTCCGATGCAAGTGTCTACGATCGTACAATAGTTTAGTAACCCAACCAAGGGTTGGGATCGTTCCCAAGAGAGTGGTTTTGAGAATTAATAGAAAAATAAAACTTAGTTCTAACTAGTTGTAGCTAAAGACATTAACGATTAGAAACATTGTAAATTAAAAGGGGAACACAAGAGTGTCAATTAACGATGGGGGTTTTGTCACTAGTAAGTAAAAAACAACAAAATAAATAAGGGTTTCTAAGTAGTGAGAGGGGATCCTTGGGATGTGACGGGAATACGGGTTAAGCTAGATTATTGGGTACATGCTTTCGATAGAAGATTCATAGAGTAATTGTGACTAGGCTAGACTTTAAGGGGGATAAGCTCTCTCTCGAGCAACTTACCCCATTTCAAATGTGTTCCTCTCGGACTCCCACTTGTTGCATGAAGAACAACCTCCACCTTAACCCACTCACTCTCTCGAGCTGAGAGTGTGGACATGGGACTAGGGTTCACTCTCTCGAGCTGAACCTCATTGTCGACCCACTCACACTAGCCATCAATCTAGTGGTCTTAGTTTTATGACCTCTCTCTCGAGCAAGCCGAAAACACATAAATAAACTTGTATTTGCAACTACAAATTCATTAAATTCATCCATAACCACTAAACGAAATCACAATTAAACTACGATTAAACTATCAGCAAGCAAGACCCAACAATTTTCTTAACCCATATTCGCTAAATCATACCCCAAGAATTGGGGTTTTTAGCCACACATCAAGAGATAGAAATTTATACCTAAATGAGCTTGCATTCAAATGGGTGTGAAGATTTAAGTCTTGTTACAGGCCAAAAATGAAGAATCTAAGAGACCTAAGTCCAAATCCTTAGAG
The DNA here is from genome assembly GCF_019186545.1 of Solanum stenotomum. NCBI lineage: Eukaryota > Viridiplantae > Streptophyta > Magnoliopsida > Solanales > Solanaceae > Solanum > Solanum stenotomum. Next base: position 43,329,927 of record NC_064285.1, on the reverse strand, counting down.
ATGAAACCCTCTTTTTCTTCAAGTCTTCAAAACCCTCTCAAACTCAGAGCAAAAAATACCAAAAAGTACTATTCTATATGAAAATTATAATAATTGTTCCACACTTAAAACTACAACTCTAACTAGTATTTATAGTTTTCACAGATTTGTACTGCAGAGGATCATTCGGCGTCGTTAGTTGGAATTGCCAAGTTGTGCCGATCAACTCGGCGATTCGCCCTATGGTGTAGTTCATCGCTGTCTTGCACCAGCCTCTAGCATCGTGTGCTCTGGGTCATTAGGTGGCATGGTACTGCTTCCCGAAACTTCTTGGTGATGCGCTAACTTCTCCCTATATCCGGCGACTTGATCCTTTCCTTCAGGGCTCAGCACACTGGAACAAAAGGCGAAGTAAGACCCTTCGGCGACTCGCCAAGTGGACTCAGTGATCCTCAGGCCTTCATTTCTTTGTTTTTCTCAGCCTTTTCGTTCCTTTTTGCGACGTAGTGTCCATGCTTTCCTTCAAACATCAAATACCTAAAACTTAAGGGTTTTCATCAGATATTGAGGTAAAATAAGCATTTGAGGACACAATTTCTATTAAAATATAATCCTAAATGAGTCCAATTTGTGAACTCATTAGTGATTTACAATCTTCCTACCAACTTGATATTCTCAAACTAGGGTTCATTTATCTTCATAATAGATATGTATTTATCTTTTTCTTCATCATTGAACTATTTTTTAATATTTATTTATGTTTTATTCTTTATAGTGATTTGTGGATACATTGCTTGGACGTTATTTTAAAAGGGAAAGACAGTCCATTCCTATGATATGAGCTTTAAGTTCTGTACTTTTTTTGTGAAATACACATCTGCTTCTTTTGAAATTTTAATAAACAACGTCTAGTTGTTTTAAGTAAGCGTGAAATATTTACTTAAAGACTTAAATATTTGCTTGTTGTTTAAACAATTGTATGATGTTTACATAAATAATCACATTTCTTTAAACACCCTCATTGTATTAACGTTTAAAAAGGCACATTCTTGTGTATTTAAACATTTATATGTAGTTTAAACAATTGCATGATGTTTATACTAAGAGTTTGTATTGTACATATGATGAGTCTCATTTAGGGCATTGTTTTGATAGTTTAAGTGTCCTCAAATGCTTAATTTATGCTCTAAATTGATGTGAAAGTGTTTATTTGCAGGTATCAAGACTAAGGAGCAAGGCGAGGACACTACCAGACAAAAAGGAGCAAGCAAGTTGAAGAAGTGAAGAAAAGCGATCTTGGTGATCACTAAGACCACTCGGTGAACTGTCGAGTGGCTCTTTAGCTTGCCCAAAGTTCCAGCGTGACAACCTTGGGAAAGAAGCAACTTGGCGACAGTAATGGGCAGTTGGCAGATCGCCGAACGACTTCGTGATAGCAACCTTGATCGCCTAAAGTCACAGAACTCTGCACACAAATGACCAATATAAACCGGTAATGAATTGAAGCAATGGGTGGATCCCCGATTGGTTTGCTGAGGTGCGACTTACTGCGCCTAATGGTCATTCAGCCCAAAATTTGGGCAACTATTAATTGAAATTTTAAATAAAGTTTCACAGAGTTCTGATTTCCCTGAATTCGAGAGTTTGAGTTTTTCTCTCAGTTTTTGAGTTTCCATTGTAGACTTTGAAGCTTAAATTCGAGGGATTGTAAGTAGGTCTTGGAATTTATTCAATTTAGACCGTTGTAAAGACTTGGAAGCTTTTACCCAGATCATGGTTGATTAACGTTTCAAACATACCTCATCCAATTCTAGATGCAAATGATCGTTAAGCTGTATAAAACTCAATAAATGAGTTGGGTCGAATCCAACAGGGAGTGGTACATGTTCAAATTCGATTAAGAAGTACAAATATGATCTAACTAGATATAGGAATGCAAATTATCGGAAAAGACATGAAACAAATCGAAAGAGGTGACATGAATGTCAGATGGGCCTTTTTGTTTGTAATTATCAACTACAACGCAGTCACACAAAACTAAAATAACAATACGGAGAAGAATTCTCGGGATGTGATCAATTATAGGCAAATTTCACTATATGGGTAATTGAAACTACTAGTAAATAGCTAAATCTCAATAGGTAGGCTAGACTATAAGGGAGATAGCTTTCTCTCGAACAACTGCCCCGAATCAGGTGATTTATTTCGAACATCAACAAGCACCGCAATTGAGACCAACCCTCACCTTAATTTATCCACTCTCTTTTGAGCTAGATGGGTCGGATTGGATTTAGGATTCACTCTCTCGAGCTAAACCTATATCAACCCAATACATACAAACCATAATTAATCAATAACCTTGGCTCTAAAACCTCTCTTTCGAGCAAGCTAAGAACACAAAATTAGAACTGCATTTGCAACTACAATTTATGAATTAAACCACAACTAAAGATTAAACCCACTTCAATAGAGCATTTAAACTAGTAATTAAAAATACCCATAAACTAATTTAACCCATGATCACACCCCAAGAATTGAGGTTTTAGTCAGACATCATAAAAAGATAAAAACGGTTACCAAATCGATTAGCCATCACTGGGTAAGAGTATTCAAGCCTTTCCAATTTTTCAAATTGCAGAAAATTAGTAACCCACTTGCAAAATCTCCAAATTGAGTCTCAAAAAGCCTTCAAGTCTACTAAGAAATTATTTGATTAACTCAAAAGAAAAAGTCTAAACAGAAAGAGAACTCCTCAATTATCAGTTCAAAATCCAATTTATAGTCGCCAAAAAAAATAAGCCGAAAAAGGGCCATTAGGCGAGGTAAGTCGGGTTTGCATACAACTCTCACACTTACAAAGAGAACACATTCATGACTTCACCCATAGGTTTTCCCTATTTTCCAATCAACATTCGTTTCAACTCACTCAAGATCACAAAGGATTTTTCAAGGCTTGTAACAGGGCTGAGTGTAAAGGTATGGTCATTTAGGCTTAGTGGCTTCTACCTTCTTGAAGTATGGTCTGAACATCACTTTCCTCCCTTTTCTTTAACAATTCAAACATGTTGACAATCCACCCATTATTCAATTTCATATGAACTACTGGATACCCCATTTCTTTTGCTTTATTTCACAACTTTCTCAACCTTTTTCTTTTCTTTCTTCTTTTTCATTTTCTTTTCTCTTTTTTTTTACATGGAGGGGTTCCATTTTTTTCTTGACCATCATTCAAGGGAGATTTCTCACACTTCTTGCCTTTCCTTCTCGTTTCACCACACCCCCAACTTAGGCATTTGGCCTAAGTTGGCTATTCGAAAAAACCATACTTCATGAAAGTTATAGGTGGATGAATAAAGAGAGGTCATAATTGCTCAAGTTTCTTCTAAGAAAAAGGTAAGGCTCAAGAGGGGTCAAGCAAGGTTCACACATCTCACAAGGTTGTCCACAAAATAAGTATATTGTCAAATTGTTTCACTCTTCAAAATTGTTGCCTAAGATCATTTCAAGTGCTTGCATCACTCAATCAATCGGACCAACGGGGCAAATTCTAGGTGTTATCACACACACTGTTCAAAGTAATCTTATCACACAAGGCATTGTCACCAGTATCAAACAAGACTCCACACTTTCTAGCTAGTGTGCAATGTTTATTACAAGAGACTCATTCGACAACCGACTAGTCACAACGAGATGCTAAAAGTTTACACATTGTCTACGCAACTTCATTTGCCTTATCGTAGCCGCACATTAATTTCATTCAATTAAGAGCACTATTCAAGTCATCGGTATTGATCACAACCGATACTCAACTTCGCACAAGAACAGTCACAATCACACACAAATTAAAGAGGTGGCAAAATTTTAAAATTAGGTTCAAAACCATTTTCATTCAAAATAAGGGGCCACAAGCTAAAACATCTACAAGAGATCAAGATCAAAACATAAATATATATCAATAAACTAAGCCCAATATTCACAAACATAACAAAATCACAAGAGGTAGGTATGGAAATACCTCACCTTACCCAACAAAAAGAAGGAGTCATCCTCAAATGCAACAAAAACAATAACAAAGTATCACAAAATAACAGAGAGGTAGGGGAAAATCATCCTGTCTTCTTAGTCACTCTTTCTGTTGGGGAATCAGTGCCCGGAGTCACACTTTGCAGTTGGGCATCAGTGCCCGGTGTCTCAACAATTATAGCTGCACTGGAGCCTGCCATAGTGGTATCTCTCAAGGATGTATGAACAACAGAATGTACCATAGCCTCCTCCAAATCAGTTAGGCCCTCAAACACAGTCTCCTCATGAACACCTCCTCATCAGTCTCAGCCTCACTTTATAGCCGCGTCATCAGCTCTAACCTCATCTCCGGTGGTAGCCGGAGGCACATCAGAATGAGCTGGAATATCTGTGTCCAGGATCTCCACTGTCCCAAAAATTAGAGACATACAGTGGACTTCAGCTGGTCCACATCTTTCCTCAACTCCGTAATCGCGGCCTTTAAGGTCATCACCTAATGAGTAGCTCTCTAACCTCTCTCTCACACCTCTATCCTCATTGTGAGGGCCTCAATAGAATCTCTGAGAGGTGTCAATGCAATAGTGAGAGCTCTCTCAATCATCCCGGGTACCACAACCTCTAGACTGGAGGCACACACATCAACATGATAGGCTAGGTGTCCTATCCGTAGTAGCATGGCCTGGTTGAGTGGAGTTCGGCATGCAATAGTGCTAGCAGCATATCTAGGAGGTGGGGGAGCAACAGAAGAACTCAGAAAGGTAGTAGAACTAGTAGTACCTGAAGGCCCAGTGGCTGGAGTAGGGAATACTGCCTTTGCAAGGAATGTGTAAATATCAACCACCGTGGATGTGTCCACCGGGCTTGCTCTCCTTCTTTCAGCCTCATCCTTCTGGTACTCGGCCTCAATACGTCGGATGTCAGTAGAGGAGGTAGGAGTCACCTCCATATCTGCCTTCTCATCTCGCGGACACGGGCTTGTTTGCACAACTCGATGATCAACATCAGAAATGGAAGAGATGTCTGGTGCACTGTTTGCATCACCACTACTCCCCCAAGCCTCCATCACCATTTTCTCCCTCATCTCTCTAGTTTTGACAGCTGTCAAGCAAGTGTTGTCAAAGGCACACTTAAAATAAACTTAATCCCTGCAGTGAGGCTCAAAACGTGTTAAACGATTCGCCTTGCTTTATGTGCCCTTTAGTGTCGTCATCAAGGTTCTAAGACATACTTTTCCTCAATGAGCCTCTTCCAAAGAGGCGAAACTAAACAATTGATATTTCACTTTATCGTATTTTGTTTTTAATTTCTTTGTATATATATTTGTACTTCTTTTTCCCTTGGTGCCTTTTTTAACTAAAGCACATGGTTTATTTGCTCTTTGCACTTAAAGCCCCAACGGACCTTGGCATTTTTTTGCGCTATTTGCTTTTGATAACATTGAGTCAAGCAACCCCATTTGATCCTGATCTCACATAACCCTCTTTTTTCTCTTAATCTCCAAATCCATTGCTGAGCTTATTTGGATTGTAAGATTCTCACTCAGGATAGACCTTTACCTTTACCTGTTTATCACTATTCCTAAAGAGTTAACTATCAATGTGAGTTAAGCCAACGAACTACGGAAGGTCACCAAGTGTTCCTCCTTCTTGGGGGAACTTGAGCTAACTACCACCAACTCAAGCTTTTGCTAAATCTAAAAGTGAGGCTCCTCCTTTGTTTCTATCCCCAAAACCATAACTTTCTTCTAGAGTAATATAAAGACTCCTAATATTTGCAGTATTTTTCGAGATAATCTTTAGGTAAAACCACAAGTTTCTAGATACATTATTGATAGATGTATAGATCAATGACATTAATTTATTACTTGAGTGTTTGGTTTCTAACTGAGCCTTTTATACCCATAGAAAGTCTAAATGGTCAAATATAGCAATTCTCCTTTTGCAATATGTCATTGTGAATTGAATCATATCCTGAATATTACTCAAGATTACATGTTGAAAACCGTAATCCAAGTGCAAGTTCTAGATTTGTGGGAGTAATATTTTTGTTTCTTCCATCTTATTTCTTTATCTGGTGTGTTCCTTACGAAGTTATGATGTTCATATTTCTCTTTCTTCTTTTCCCTTCTATCATAGTTCTTTGCAATAATATATTTAGTTATTATCATTTATTTACTTTTTTACTTGGCTCTTTGATTTATGTTTGTATCTCATAAGTCCGGCTTCAATCTGTGTGGTGTTTGTTTTGTTACTTCCAATGTTCATTTGTCAGGTAATCCTTTTCTACTTCTGCTTGTTGAGATGCTTATATTTTCTAATTTGACACACATTCTCAGTTGTGCTTCTTCTTTGTTTTTTATTGCCTAACAAACTTCAAATTTCATAGGACGAAATTCAGAGATGGATCACTACTCCGATTTCATGCTCGCTATTCTCAGATGCATTGGTTTAATCTATTTCATTAGTTACATAGATACGTGGATTATAATTTTGTCCGTCATGAATGATCTTTCTGACAGGAGTTGGGATCATAATGTGCTAATTTTTGGCTTGCTAACTGGCCACGTCAATTAACCTCCTTTCTGTAGCTTACTTATGCAAACCTGTCTGGATTATAGAAATTAACTTGTCATTTTCATTCAAGAAAACATAAAAAGGTGTCACTACTTAATTTCTTTTAATTTAAACCACTGTGAAACATCAAATGTTCAAGTTGATCTTTGTTTACTTGTAGGGACTTGCTTCCTTCATATCCAAATTTGCGTTTGGTAAGACTTCTCAATTTGCTTTTGTATTGTAATAAAATAGTGCCTCTTTTTCTTGTTTTTATTCCAGTAATATGTATGTGGTTTTATGATATAATCAATTGAATTGACCTCCGAACAGGTTCTGATGAGTGCTACACTAGATGCTGAACGTTTTTCAAAATACTTTGGTGGCTCCCCAGTTATCCGAGTCCTTGGATTTACTTATCCTGTAAAACCTTTCTCCTAGTTTCCATATACTGATTTATCTCTTTGTTGATTTATGATGTGAGTTTTTGAAGTATTTACACGCCTCTACACCTATGTCAAGTAAAAACATTTAATCTAGAGGATGTACCTTCTATTGTAAAGTCAACTAAAATTAATCACCTTGACTCCACCTCATCCTGTGTCATGCCTGAGGAATCAATATTAATAGAAGAGTACAAAGTTGCCTTAGATGAAGCAATTAATCTGGCTTTTTTAGATGATGATCTGGATCCCCTTTTGGATCTAATATCGTCTAAAGGGGGACCAAAAGTTTTCAATTATCAATATTCTTTGAGTGGAGTGACACCATTGATGGTGTTTGCTGGAAATGGCTGCGTTGGTGACATTTGCATTCTCCTCTCTTTTGGTGTTGACTGCCATTTACGTGCTAATGATGGGAGAACTGCTCTAGATTGGGCTGAACAGGAGAATCAGACAGAAGTTGTTGAAATAATTAAGGAACACATGGAGAAATCATCTTCCATAGACTTGGAGGACAGGGCCATCCTTGTTTTCCTTCCTGGTTGGGAGGACATTAACAGAACACGAGAGAGATTGAGAGCAAGCCACTATTTCAATGATTAGTCTAAGTTTTCAGTGATCGCTCTCCATTCTATGGTTCCTTCTGTGGAGAAAAAGAAGTTTTTTAGACATCCTCCTCCCGGTTGTCGCAAAATTGTTCTTTCAATTAATATTGCTGAAACTGCCATTACAATTATGTAATAGACAGTGGACGAATGAAAGAAAAAAAGTATGACTCTTATAATAATGTATCAACTCTACAATCTTCATGGGTCTCAAAAGCAAGTGCAAAGCAAAGAGAAGAGCGTGCTGGGCAGTGCCAACCATGAATTTGTTATCATCTTTATTCAAAACTTCGAGCAACTTCATTACCTGATTTCCAGGTTCCTGAGATTAAGAGGATTCATATAGAGGAACTATGTCTTCAGGTGCTTCATTATTCTTCCTCGTCATTTGGGAATATGATTTTTGTACTGGAAATACTTTGCATGATGATTAGGTGAAGTAAGTTTTACCAGTTCAAATAAAAAAATGATTAGGTGAAATATATTGAGCTTCTTGTTGGTAGTTGAAAACATTGGCCAGAGATGGAAGGAGGTGAAGAAACTTGTAATAATGAAAATAAAAATTAATTCAGTAGGCTTTTGAAAATTATTCTAGTTTTGTTCACAACAAATCTACTTACAGTGAATATGAACTATTTAACAAAACAGTTTGTTGTATAGCAGTTTGAATACCTTTTCTTTGGCAGGTCAAGCTTCTTAACCCTGATTACAAGATAAAAGAATTCCTGCAGAAGACACTTGATCCTCCGGTTTATGAGACCATACGTAATGCAATCATTGTTCTTCAAGATATTGGGGCTTGTCATTTGATGGGAAACTTACAGAGTTTGGAGAAAGGCTAGGATCTTTTCCAGTTCATCTGCTTACAAGCAAGATGCTTTTAATTTCCATCTTATTGAACTACCTTGACCCAACATTGACTATGGCTTGCGCTTTTGACTATAGAGATCCATTTACCCTACCCATGTTGCCAAATGAGAAGAAGAGAGCTACAACTGCAAAAGCTGAGTTAGGCTCATGGTATGGTGGAAGAAGTGATCAATTAGCAGTTGTGGCTGCGTTCGAGGGCTGGAAAAGTGTGAAAGAAACTGGTCAAGAATTGAAGTTTTGTTCCAAGTACTTTGTATCTTCAAGCACTATGCATATGCTATCAGGAATGCGTAAACAACTTGCATCTAAACTATTCAGGAATGAGTTTATTCCCGGAGATGGATCTTCCTGTAACCTTAACGCATGGGATCCAGGCATACTACATGTTGTTCTTGTTGCTGGTTCGTACCCTATGGTTGGAAGATTGCTCCCGCGTCTGAAAAGTAATAAAAAGGTTGTTATTGAGACTGCAGGTGGTGATAAAGTTTGATTAAGCCCTCATTCAACTAACTTCAAGCTTTAATTCCAAAAATTCTATGAGCAATCATTAATTACATATGATGAGATAACTCGTGGTGATGGAGGTCTGCTTATAAGGAATTGTAGTGTCTTTGGGCCACTCCCACTATTGTTGTTGGCAACAGAGATTGTAGTGGCTCCTAGAAATGAAGATGATGATGATGAAAGTAATTATGAAGATGTTGATGAGGACAATGGCGAGGAAGGTAATATTAAAGCAGATTTGTCAGAAGCCCATCAAGCAGAGAAAATTATTTCTTCTCCTGATAATACATTTAAGGTTATTGCTGATGGATTCCTTTTGAGTCAACAACTCTGGACGTCGCTCAAATTTACTGCCTGAGAGAGAGATTAGCTGTAGTAATTTTATTCAAGGTAGTTTTTTTGTTCTGCATTGTTTTAAAGAGAGAATCTCCTTACGCCTCCCCTCCACTCCCCAAGCAAAATGAGAAGAACAGATAGCAAAACAACACAAAGTAATTAGGGTATCATTCTGTTGCTATGTCAAGATAGTTATTGACATATGTGGCTTTTGGTTGATCTAATGTGTAAGTGAATGTTATTACAGGTCACACATCCTGTAAAAGTTCTTCCTTTAGTTAAATGAATAGTGAGATAGCCGTTTCTAGTTCTGTTTTACATGAAAGTAGATGGTCATTTATCTTTGATAAACATCTTTACTTTGTAATAGTAAGAACAAATTGATGCCTAGAGCATAGTTATTCTTTCAAATAATTTTATATAGAACAAATTGATGCCCAAAGCATGACTACTCTTCCAAACTATTTAATACATCTAAAACAAGTTTTTGACAAACAAAACTTCATTTTCTTATTTTGATTCTTATACTTTCTTATGTGTTGAAGAAGAAAATGTTTGACAACAAAGGACATTTAGATCGAAGGGAGATGGGTTTTTAGGCAAGGAAATTTTCACATATACAAACCCTTCAAATATATATTTTGCAATTTTACATGATATATATTGGAGTATCAATTTTCACTTCAGCTCTTTCTAACATTTGAATTGTTAATTTGAATATTTGTAGACAAGTTCTCACCAGGTTTGAGCATCTTTTATTTAAGGTCACATGATATCTATTGGGTGGTTAAGTTGTACAATAAAATTGATGTAGCGATTAGAAAAAGAAGTCTGAGCTGGTCCAACTAACAAGTTTGAGAAATTTGGAAAATTTACAGGGAAAAACGAAAGAAACACCATTACTTAGTTTGTACCACTTGTGCATAGAATTTTTGAAAATCTGTATTTTCCCGTCCTTAACATTTCATATATATGCTTATTACTCGCGTAAATCATATCATTATCGTATAATTTTATGCAATTTTAGCTTTATGTTTTTACATGTACTATTTTGTCGCTCTTATTTATTTCTTAGTAGTTGTGCTTACTCCTTCATCACCAAATGACTATCCAAACATTCAGCACATGAAAATATACAGGGAAACAAGTGTTGCATCTGAATCTTCAGAAAATTGGATTGTCCACGCTTTTCAAAGAGTTGTAAAAGGCCAGTCTACTTATAATTGTAGAATTAATGACTATACTTCTAACATTAAGATTTTAATGAACTCTTAATGGAGAAAGCTATTGATTCAGACGAACGTAGAGTAAATAATATTTAAGAGATTGGCCTTGGTTGTATGAAATGCATAAAATCAAAAGTTAGGTGATCTCACCAATTGATGTTTATAGAATTGAAAACAAAAGGATGTCAATTGACATAGTTTCCATTATGTTACATTAGAGTAAGGTCTATTTGTGGAGTTGCTTTTTTTTTTTTCGTATTAATATATGATTTGTCTTGGTTTTTATGTAATTTTCTATTTTTATTTTTGTGGTTATTCACCTGAAATGTAATCTTGGTTTGTATATATTTTTTAAAAATTATTTTATTTGGTTTATCAATTAATTAAATAAAAAGGGGTAGAAAATCAGAAGAGATTAATACAACATGACTGGTGTAGATGATTGTGCTAATTATGCTTCGAACCTTTGTTTGATAGCTTCTGATTGATTTACTCGGGGTTGAAAATTAAGCCATCCACACCAGCGAAAGGGTTATAAAAGGTCAGTCTACTTAGGTACCTGCAATTGAGCTTAGATGGGATTATAATAATGTAACTTATTATATTCTCTTTTCATACATATTTACCCTTTGTATTGTCTATTATTGCAGGAGATATCTTCCTTACTTTTGTGCTTTTTGGTGCCTGCAAAGGAAGCTTTTTGAAATTATCATCCGGTTATCTATTATTGCAGGAAGTATCTTTCTTACTTTTGTGCTTTTTTGTGAATGCAAAGAAAGCTTTTTGAAATTATCAGTCGGTACAACTATGCTCAATAGAGGAGACACATCATAAGGAACTAACAAAGATGTTATCCAGATTTTTGCCGCTTGATTTAACCCAGGTTAGTCGTTTGAACTCTTCAAGTTGATAATTCAGAAGACCTAACCAAACGCTTGGTCAAAGAACTTAGCAGTAAACATGAGGTATTGATGGAGGGTAAAAATTTTTGGGATGACTTTGCTAACTCTATAATTTGCATTAAACAAGAATTTTAGAGGCCTGAAGCCTATTGCATTCAAATATAAGATTTAAAAATTTGAGGGAGAAGGAACATCAAAGACAAATGAAACTGCATGTGGCAAAATTTGCAATTCCTCCTTTTGTCTTTTGTCTTTTCTCTTTCAAGCCTGTTTCTTCATCTTTTTTACCATTTTGAATGGTTCCAAAAAATAATCTTGCTTTAGATGTATGCTTTCCATTTATTTGTTATCTATTAGTCTCTGTTATTAATTAATCTAAACGTCTTTGTTATTAAATATTGATTTACAAATGTACATTTAGTAGCTATGAAGATCCTCTCTTGGGGGTCATAGACACTTTTAGCTTCTCCTTTTCATTTCATTATCACTTTCTCTCGGTCTTCTTTCATTTCTTTTCAAATTTGTAGTATTTTTAGTGTTGAAGTGGTTTCTATATATTGCTATTTTTTCTCTGTGTTCTTCTCCAATCTTAACTAGTTTAGATTCTATATGCATTGATTCAGAGTTTCTGCGCTATTTACTCATCACAATGTAGGGATGTATAGCTTGAAAAATTGATATTTAGGAACTTCTCTAACATTGTGAAAACATTAATTGATACCTCTTCTTAGCTACTTGATTGGATTAACTATTTCAGTAGAATCGATAACTATTATTTTGTGTATTCATTTTCTACATTTTCCTTGTTGTATTCCATAATTATAGATTTAAATGTCGACTACACAAGAAAATTAATTGATGAATACAATAGTGTTTGCCAATTAGGTGCTCCATGTATTAGTCTTATTCTTGGCAGTAGTGTTTGCAAGTTAGTTTGTATAGTATGGAATATGGACTTGAGACTAAAATTATGTTCTCTATCTGGTGTAAATAATTTCATGTAGAAGATAATTTTGGTTCTTCTTATTGTTGTATGTATTAGTTACTAATTAAATTTTTGCCTGTTGTGCACGACACTTTGATCTTGGAGCTGAATATGGAAGTGGAAGTGAGAGAGATTTGGGTTGTTAAGGGTCTCATGTCTTGGTGAATTTTTGAACATTGCTTTTAAAACTTTTGTACATTTCTTTCAGGTTCTTCTCTGTGCATATTAAATGAAAAGAACGGTAAGAAAGTGAGAGTTGTAATTGCTAAAAACATTGAGAAGATTCATTAGCAAAGGCGAAATGAGAATTATGCCCCTATATTTCATGGTTGATGAGGAAACAGAAATCATGAAAATTGTTAAAATTGAATTTATCCTTTATTCATCTATGGAGTCAATCCATTTCTCACCTTTATATGTATGGGAGTTTAGTACTTCTTTTTTCAAGTGTGATATAGTCTTTCATTTGGTGAAGATTTCAGGGTATTTTAGCAACAAACTTTTTCTTTTTAATAAGCATATTTTAAAAAATTACTCGTCAAGTTGCGCTACAATTCATCCAATTAAATTGGAAAAATAGTATTCTCTTAGCTTCTCATATCATATGTACATTTGACCTAAGATACCATTACTTCTGACATAGATGCAATTAAATCTTATCAAAATTATAGAAAAATCAAAGTTTGATTTTCCTTTTAGTCGTTTCATAATTTCAAGGACACACCAAATAACGTGTTGAGCCCGTGCTAGCACGGGCCATGCNATATATATATATATATATATATATATATATATATATATATATATATATATATATATATATAATGAACCTTGTATTTCTGATGTGGCAACTTAAAGAGTGTGCATGAAAGAGAAGAAGCATGTGTGGATTGTGAAAACCATGAGTTTACCTCATGTCATTCCATTCCTTCAACAATTTGTGGACTTCAATTCATTTTGCAAAAAGTAAATCTCAAAAATTAAAGTAAAAAGATTCAATGCTATAAGTAAAATAGATTCACCAATAAAGATGATAAATAGCTCTCAATGGAATTAATGGGTCGATATTTTCTACCAGTGCCACTTTCAATGCTATAAATAATAGGACAAGAGGAGCATAGATAGTATATATCAACATCCCTCATCACTAGCTAATTACAACTAGGGTTTAATTTCCAAAAATTCTCACTCTTTCAAGTTTTGAATCTTGTTCTTGAAAAAAAATGGTGATTGTAAGCGGAAACACATCACCTTTTCGTCCTTATGGGATAGAAGCAAGGCTTGTAATTAGCTTTTGTTTGAATAGAGAGTTTGATAATGATGATGATGATAGAGCAAAAGTAGCACCTGCAACATAATATGGTTTGGCATTATATGTGTGTTTTCTTTCGAAAACATGAAGCTTATATATATAATATGGTTTGTGAGGGAGAAATTGGTGTTTAATTTTCTCCTTAGAATGAATAGGAAACTAAACCCTAGCTATATATATGAGAATTTGTCTTCTTTTATTAGCCAAAAAAAATATATAGTTTTCCCCCCCCCCCCCCCCTATATTAACATAAGCACTTTTTCTTATTATTAATTGAAGCAATTATATATTTAGAATTAAAAAGATGTCATGTCAAAATTGAACCATTTTTCCATTACACATCATCCTTAATAATAATGGTTGAATTTTGAGCATGGAAAATTGCTTCATATATTTCAAGAACTGAGGAACTTCAAACATCAAATTTAATCTCATATTTCAGAAATGAAGCTACATTTATGGACTACTTTAGATTCTCCTATTTTTATTTCCTTCCTTACATATCCATTTGAAGATAAACCCAAAAATAAAAGAAAATAAAAAATCGCGAAAAAAACAAGAGAGTATTAAATGGTAATGAATCTATCTGAAGATGTAATTTTCGAGATTTTGACAAGATTACGTGTAACTTCTTTGATAAGGTTCAAATTTGTTTGCAAATTCTGGTATTCTCTCATCAAGAACCCTAATTTCATCTCAAAACATTTGCATAACCTAAATAACAAACAAAATCATCTCCATTTGCTAATTAGTCATCGCGGAAACATTACAAATAAAAGGATCCTCTCATTGTCACAAAATGACACATTTGATGTTTTCATCAATCAAGATTTTCCAGAATACTTCAAAGACAAATTTGGTCATGTAAGACTTATAGGTCCATGTAATGACATTGTTTGTTTATGTGGGGTATCCAAATAACATTGTTCTATGGAATCCATCAATTAGAGACTACAAAATATTACCTCAATCACATATTCAACGTCTTGTTGGATCAACAGTACATGGGAGTGATTTTGGATTAGGGTTTTATTCGAAGAAAAATGATTATAAGATAATACAAATTTTATTTTGTCTATCGATTGATCGTGTTTTTGTTTATCAAGTTGAGATATACTCTTTGAATACAAATTCATGGAGGAAGTATAAAGGGATTGTGCCATCTAAAATAAAGTATGGTAATACTTCATGGAATATGGTATATGAAAATGAATTTTTTTGTTGGTTAGGTCAAGATGTTGATAATCATGAGGTGATACTTTTATTCAACATGAGTGAAGAGATTTTTCAAAATATTAAGTTACCATCAAATATTCGAGTTTTTGGAGAGCAAGAAATTATGAGGAGTGTTTGGGTGATTTTGCCATTTAAAGAATCAAGTTCACCTATTGTTTATTGTTTAAAAGAAGTAGAGAAGTATTATGATAAATGGGTGATGAATAATGAAATGGGAGTTGAAAATTGTTGGACTAAATTGCAAAGAATTGGTCCTATTTCTAGGGTGGAAAGGCCTTTAGGGTTTTTGAAAAATGGTGAGCTAATTTTGGAAAATAGCTCTGGACAATTAGTGATTTATGATCCTTCAAATCAAGAAATGAAGACACTTGGATTTTATGGGAAAAGAGGTAAGCTGGAAATAGTTGTTTATAAGGAGAGTTTAGTTTCAGTCAATTGATATCGTAGATAAGGTCTACATTCATCCCACTCGATCCTCAGACTCCATTATATTGTTGTTGTTGTTGATATTGCTTCTATGTGAATAACAATGGAGACAAATTTAAAATCTAGAATCAATGAGTTGAAAATGAAAATCGTGTTAATTTATGTATATATTTTAGATGTTTTTGGTGTATGTATGTTTGGTTCGAGAAGAAAGTAATGGATTTAATTAATTGAACTAACAGATCCTATCCAGAATGCACTCACCTTTGAAACAATAGTATATATTTTTCATAGCTATATGAACCCTTGAAGTTGATGTGAAACTAATTTCTTCTTGTACATAAATATGAGTCTGGAGACAAAAGAGCAAAAAGATTGAGTGAAATTTCCAAAAGTGCAATAAAAATAAGTTTGAAATCAAAATGGTAACATTTAACAGGAGGGTGACGACCTCTAAATTGGGGTAGGAAGGCATAGGTCCCTATGCGCCTTACAAGGCGCAAGGAGACATGCTTTCTACTCCAAACAAAAAAGTCTGAAAATCTCAAAACATGCATTTCTTTGTTCTGTTTATGAATAGTCAAATGCTCAGACTATAGTCAAGAGCCTTTGAGACATTACAATTTTGTACATACAACAAAAAAATACAACATTCATCTATCTTCCCTTTGATGTAGCAAACCCCATTTTGATTCCTTACAGCATACATACAACACCATATATGTTTACTTACTTTACCTTCTTGGAGTAACAAAAAAGGGAAGATTCTTGTTGTTGCTTCTGTGAAAAAAAACCTCTGTTAATTGTGAGAATAAATCTGTCTAAAACCTGATTTGATAAGGTCCATTTCCACGCTTCCGCTTAGAATGACCTCTTTGCATGGTACCTCTATGCGCAGATGATCCCTGTACAAATGGACTCTTTGAGATACAGAGCTTTGAGCAAATTTAATCCAATAAAGCAAGTATTTTGGACAAGATAATTTGATGATTGATTCTAGTTTGTCTTACCTTTGATACATGAATGCCACCTCTTTGATGATGGATATTGGGGCGGAGATGCCGACCGTTGTTGTCACGCCCCAGATTCAAGGGTGCAACTGACTCCTAATGCCAGAACTCAGGCTCGAGCTGACCCTGCTGAACCATTTGCTAGTAGCGTATGGCAGCCACAAACAGTCAAAAAAACAAATAAGTATATCTTGGCTTAAAATTAAGCCCTCGGCCGGCAAGGCCCCTGTCAACTAATCTATAAAGGAAACAGTTACTCCCAGGAAATCATATAAATAAATAGCCAACTTGCACAAAAGTCCTGATTGGGCCGTCGAGGCCACCATGATATCTATACCAAAACTAAAAACAGGTAAATATCAGTACAATACATCAAACAGCTCACAACCTTCAGCAAACCAACAACATAGGCCAGCATGGCCATAACGTAGCTATAAACCCCACACACTAGTCTGCAAGCCTCTAAGAGTAGTAAAGATTGGTGGGACAGGGCCCCAGCCTACCCATGAGAATATATACAACAAAAGGTAACAAACCTCCCAACTCTGGCAGCTCCGGAGGAAAGGGGCTGACCAACCGGATAAAAGTCAATCCTGCTGATAAGGAGGTCTACTCGGTCGTCTGTCAGGACCTTCATGCATGAATGCAGCACCCCCAAGGCAATGGGGCGTCAGTACAAAATAATGTACAGAGTATGAAAGGCAATAGACTATGATGAGGTATCCTTATAGACTGGAATAATCTGACAAATAAATTAAGGATAAGATAATTGTACTAACCTGCTTCTAAATCTAAATTTATCAAAAATAATAAAACAACAACCTAACCAAGCCCCCATAAGCTCGGTAGGTACAAACAGTACACAAGACCACCTACTCAGGCCCCCATAAGCCCGGAAGGTGCCAATCAGCCTGTATACCCCTATCGGTAGTCCCCTAGCCCCGCAGGAAGTCACATAGCCCTCTTAGGCATCAACATAGCTTATCGACAACTCATAGCCCTCTTAGGCAACAACATGGCCCTGTAGGAAGCACATAACCTTCTTAGGCGTCAATATATATCCCTGTAGGTAACTCATAGCCCTTCTAGGCATCAATATAGCTCCGTAGGCAACTCATAGACCTTTTAGGCATCCATATAGCCCTGTAGGCAGAACATAACCCTGCTAGGCATAGATCACATTCCTGCAACTAACCACAATAGCCCAAAGGCAACAATAACAATCCAACAGCTAAAAGTGAGTAATTTAGTTATAGGCAACCTATACAAATAGCCTCTAAGTCGTGTCCAATATACGAATGTTACTACTTAATAAGAATCCCGATAAGAGAGGATTATACGCACTCGAGCAGCCAACAATCAATAATAATGGCTACAAGTATAACAACGATAACAACTCAATTACATTGCTCCTAAGCTTTAAGGAAACATGCCATAGGAAGAAAATAGCCTTAAGATACCTTTTTCGCTAAATTCACGTGGCCTAACGACTTTAACTCATAACTCCCTCGATACTACAACAAGGTAGGACCATAATCAACACACAAAATAAAAGATACCATGACAATACGATAAAAGATATGTATTTCCGTCGCAAATTGCTATTTGCTGCTTATAAAAGCTAGAGTCGATGAAAGAAGGGTCTTACCTCGATCTTAGGTTCGTAATTCACCTCAAAACCTTCAAATATATTCAAACCCCTGCTGTCCCAACACTAAAGTGTGATATGCTACGCAATCGAGAAAACAAATGATACCACGATGATGAACCCAACGCGTAGAACAACTTTCGTCAAGGACTTAAGTCGAGAAAATCTATACTTCACTTGATCCTAGAAATGGGTTTCTCTAATTTCTATGGTTTTTAGCTTAAAAATGAAGAAAAATGTCGAAGGAGAAGATATATGTAACATTCCACCGACTTAGGGCCCCACCTCACGTGCCTGCTTGCGCAGTCCCACGAAAATGCGAATATCTCTCTATTCTGAAGTCGTATGAATGAACGGTTTGATGCGTTAGAAACTAGACTCGTAGAACTTCGATTTCATAGCTTGCGGGGACCACAACTCTTAATAGATTGGGAGAAAACGTCCGAGACATTTGACTCAAATTTCAGACAAATCTTTAAAAAGGAATTTACTGTAACTTTCTCCAACTTTTATTTTGCCACTTATCTAAATTCAAAACTTGAGATACAACACTCGAACAATTAAAATATCACATAACACATCATTTTTAATTTATTACTCACCCTCCTTGGCTTTCCACGAAGATACAAGTTAATTTAGATGTTTTGAAAAGTCGGGGTGTTACAGTTGTACTCAAATGAATTGGGAGAAATGTTAGGATTCATATCCATTATGTTTTTCCATCTAGGATCAGACTGACCAATCTCAGTAGCACTAACCATTGTAGTAAGTGAGTCCACAGGCTGGCAATGAGATTCCTGACATTCCATTGTACAAGCATTTGCTTTAACATGTCCACACATAAAAGCTTTTATGAATTTTAGCTGGAATAGTTGTGGTGAGGTTTGCAGAGAATACACTAAAGATCNTCCGTGGATTCTTCCATCCATGGAGTCCCTAGTTGTACCACAATTGTGAAGATGAAATCCCCAATTCAAGTTAGGGTTCCTTCCAATATTATGGGTTATGTTGAGTATGAATCCAATTGAGTGGATATTGATTGTTTATGATATAATTATTATTATGAATAAATTACATGTTTTCTATGCCTAAACTTAGTCGAATTGATGAAATTGGAGTATATCCATTACGTTTTTCCACCTAGGATCAGACTGACCAATCTCAGTAGCACTAACCATTGTAGTAAGTGAGTCCACAGGCTCATGCGGCAATGAGATTCCTGACATTCCATTGTACAAGCATTTGCTTTAACATGTCCACACATAAAAGCTTTTATGAATTTTAGCTGAAATAGTTGTGGTGAGGTTTGCAGAGAATACACTAAAAATCTCCTAGCTTCTAATTGATCGGATAAGATCAGATCCAATCGGATCTGATCGTAGCTTCGAGTTCAGGTGCCGTACTGCGGCTGGATCGGAAATGAGGGGGACATCGAACCTACTTCCAAGAGGTCAAGGTTGCTTGCTAACTCTCAGCCACTTTAAAGCATTTCTTTGTCCCCTTATCACACCAAGTGTGTCAAGCACAGACTCACAAACATATGCTCATATAGGCTTTATCCTAAAAGCACACGTTTACACCCCTATTTGTATGGCACCAGGAAGCTGCAACCCAATTAATAGTTGTATAAAAAATTGCAATAAATGTTCAATATTGGTCAAATTTCATCTTCCTGATGTTCTTTCTATAAAATCTATTACTTCATCAAAAGAAGCATTGTAATAGATGTTCAATAATATCGATACCTAATTAATGTTCAACTACGAAGTCTACATCATTTTGACCGGATGTTGTTTGTGTGACAACTTCTTTTCTCACTTTTTCTTTCTCAATTAGGACCAATGTTTGAACTGTGCTCCAGATTCCCCCGGAGTACATAATTTTTCTCCCTGTGACTTGTGAGAAGGCAAAATATTTGTGTTGCATCTCAATGTTTGTACATTAACATTGAGAAATGCATATTAATTGAATACAACTCGACTAAATCGAGAATGCAAATGAATCAAACAGATTCTAATCGATCAAGAATAAGTTAAATAATAAGCTGATAATATATAACAGACAAAAAATAATTAATCACAAAAGTAAAAATGTTGTCTAATCTCTCATAAACTTATCAACGGGACAACATTATGGAGAAAGAAAGGGGAAGGAAAATCACCAAAAGTGACTATCGACTGACATGTAGTACTAACTTTTATGGATTTTGCTCATAGAGACTTTCTATATTCTCATTGAGTTCTTCCTAATACCATATACACCTATGAAATTGAGACAAAATAAGGAATTCTTCTTGGCCCTCATGACCATCTCCTGCCCAATAAACGCACCTACGTTTATTCTCTTCCCAGTAATAATAGATCGAAGACAGGCCGCCTTTGTGTGTCGGAGGATAGACTCATTTTGGGTTGGCATGATTGTTCTACTAATAAGCCCGAACCAATACCTTATCGCCACATTTAGGTCTTTCTTCTCTATTGGCACTCCGGGTTCAATCCACCTAGGAGTACTCTTAAAAAGGAGAGGAGCCATCCAATTTTTCATATCCTTTAATGTCGTTGTCTTGATCATACTCTGGTAGTCATCTGCAAAGTTATAAGTGCATCCCGAGACGGGGTTTTTATCCTCACTATCACATTTCACCTTCTTTCCCCGGACAATCACATTATCTACTGGTTTGAAGGTGTTGACTTTCCTCTTCCCTTGTGGCACCAAATCTCCGTAGGCCGAGTAGAACTCCCAGACTAAATCTATGTTGATAATTCTATTCTTATTTACTACTTCCTTGGTTCGGCAAGTAGCTACAAGGTGAGTTCTAACGTTGCGCACCGTTAAAAAGACTTTTAGACGAAAGAATTATCGATGCATGCAAAACACTATTCGATAATTACTTAGTTACTATTCAAACTTCGTTAATCGCTCATGGTTCCCACAACCCTAGTTGTGGATTTAGTTACCCATATTAAAAGAAAACAATTCATAATGTTTGAAGAATAAATCATGAACTTACGTAGTAGAGTAGAGTAATCCCAGAATTTCAACTTGAATTTCAAAGTAAAAATCACCAAAACATGCTTAGGAAATTAAGAATTGCTTAAGTTGCAAGTTAATCTCCCAAGCCAGAAACTAGAACAAAAATAATAATCTCCAACCTCCAAAAACGAGGTTTACATACCGTATATATAGAAAAATAAGTCCTAACTAAAACGGAAACGAAATAAGGAAATAAAGCTGTAGGACGCGTCTTCATTCTACGAGATGACCTACGGTCCGTAAGTCGATCTACGGTCCATAGGTCCCTTCCGTGGCTTAGGACGTGGGCAATTTTTCTTTCTTCAAAATCTACAAAATCTCTATCGCAATCGACGATTCAACAGCATGGACCGTAAGTCTATCTACGGTCCGTAACTCTTCTCCGTAATGCCACACTTAGAGATTTTTTCAGCTTCAGGTACTAGAGCCAATCTCTCAATGATTTGATGGAGCAACAGTACGGTCCGTAAGTCACAGCCGTGGTTCCTCACTTGGTCAAGAATTCCTTGATCTTCAGCAATTCCTATCCTGCCCTTCTACGACTATCATCTATGGGGCGTAACTGGACCTACGGTCCGTAAGTTGCCTCCGTAGATGCCCTTTTCTGCACTTCTTTCAGTTGTGTCTTCAAGTTTCCACGCCTGAACCTATTCCGTGCGAACATGAGAAAAACACATATAAACTAATACAAAATAGCCTTAGACACACACAACTCTTATGTGAAATGTATCAAAAATACAACAAACTCACGGTACATTACACCCGGATCCTAGATGGGTCATGCATCCTTTTAGAGCGTAGCTCTGCTCTTCGGGCATGTAGTAGCTGGTCATCCTTAGGCTCAGAGATGGGGCATGAGAGTCATGGGAATCTCCCTCATTGTCTGATTAGGTGAGGTGAGTCTCATAGATTCCCTCACTGTCGGAGCTGACCTCCAGTGACTCTACCACATATGCCTTTCCCTTTCCTTTGCATTTCCCTCATTTTTTCGGGAGCTTAGATGCCTTTGCCTTGGATGCAACTGCATTCTAATTTATTACAATTCCTCTTACCCCGCTTGCGGGGTGACATGTTTCTTCCTGACAGTTTGGGTCTAGGGATTTCTGCAGAACACATAGAATCATGTTAAAACAGTTTAAGAAAATTTCAGACGTTTAGTTGCAGAAAGACTCACTCAACCAGTCGGCGAGTTATCGAGTCACTTAGGCGAGCTAGATTGGGCTCGCCGAAAGTAGCAGCTCAAATTCTTTCTAGAATTAAGAAATTTCGGTGATATTCAGGGCCATTCTGTGACTCGCCAACACCAATCGGCGAGGTTGGGTAACCCACCAAAAGTTACAGTGCATTTTAAGGGTTAGGGAAGCAGATAGGGCGATCAAGAAGCTCGCCAAACGGCCCAATGTGCCAATTTTCAACCCCAAGCTTCAAAATCAAACCCACAGCCACCAAATTCAAAATCAAACACACACTATTCTATTAGCACTAGACCCATACTACTCATACCCTCGTGATACTCAGACTTCCCACAATTTTGGCCAAAATTAGCTATTTGACGACTTTTCCCCTTAAGAATGATGTCAAATGCTCCATCATTGGGAAAATTACGTCATTTGGCACAATTCGGGGTTACTTAGAGTTCACCCCACTAGACCCAACACAAATAAACCACAACCCAACAATTTAGAACCAATTTCATCAAACAAGACATGGGAATCGATCAATTTTAAGCCTTTAGACACACATTTCAATAAAATACGGGAAATCCAACACATAAACACAAGTAAAGCAATTACCCAACATATAACAACATCCAATTACCTATTGCATTTGATTTCAACCACAAACTTAAAGTACAGGGTTCGAAAAACCAACATGTATGCCGAAATTAGAACTTGAATAACTAGGCGCTAAAGTTCCCTGACTCCGAGCAGGATTTCACACAAAATGTAGGTTAAAAATAACAAAATATTGAAGATAAAAAATGAGGGTGCGAAGGTACGAGAGTTAGAAATGAGAGAAGATGAAGGATTTTGAAAGTTTAAACTGTTTGGGCTTTAAAACCTTTTAGTTAGCGGCACCATCGGTAGAGTAAGTTGTACTCGCCAACCCACTCGACGATGCACCGAGTGGTATTTCCCTCGCCGAGTGGTATTTTCCCCTAGCCTTTGATAATTTTGTCGATAACCACCNGACCCAACACAAATAAACCACAACCCAACAATTTAGAACCAATTTCATCAAACAAGACATGGGAATCGATCAATTTTAAGCCTTTAGACACACATTTCAATAAAATACGGGAAATCCAACACATAAACACAAGTAAAGCAATTACCCAACATATAACAACATCCAATTACCTATTGCATTTGATTTCAACCACAAACTTAAAGTACAAGGTTCGAAAAACCAACATGTATGCCGAAATTAGAACTTGAATAGCTAGGCGCTAAAGTTCCCTGACTTCGAGCAAGATTTCACACAAAATGTAGGTTAAAAATAACAAAATATTGAAGATAAAAAATGAGGGTGAGAAGGTACGAGAGTTAGAAATGAGAGAAGATGAAGGATTTTGAAAGTTTAAACTGTTTGGGCTTTAAAACCTTTTAGTTCGCGGCACCATCGGCAGAGTAAGTTGTACTCGCCGACCCACTCGACGATGCGCCGAGTGGTATTTCCCTCGCTGAGTTTTACAGGACCTCTATCAAATTTAAAGGTTCAAATGGTGGACAAAATTGGGCTCGCCTACCTATTCGGCTTGTAACCGACTGAGCATTTAACCCCCCGAGGTTTACTGAATTCCCCTTGAGGCTTGGTGGTTCCAACAACGATCCAAATCGAGGCTCTCCAACCTATTCGGCGTGTCGCTGAATGGACGTTTGCTAGCAAAACTACTCATTTTCCAACACTTTTCACCTTTTAACCTTTCAACCTGCACATCAACACCTGTTTTTCAAAATCAAATACTAAAGCATTAAAAACTTGGGTTGCCTCCCAAGAAGTGCCTTAGTGAACGTTGTGGCACGATGAAAGTACCCATTTACGGATCATTCTTCGGGTTTGCCAAGGTATTACTTGGTAGGCCCCCTTTTGGCCTTGGATTCAAATGAGAAGAAATTTGACCCATTTGGGTCTCCAACTACTTGATTGACACGGAATGAGAGGTGGCCGTCTGATTAAGTGTAGAGACATCTTGCTTCATCTCTTTCAACAGTTTGTCCGATCCTTTGATTAATTAAGCTTCAAAGACACTTCATCCTATTCTAAGTGTCAACGATCGTAAATCAGTATAAAACCCAACTAAATGAGTTGGGGTCGAATCCCACAAGGAGCGGTACGTGTTTTAGATTCGATTGGGAAGTATGAACATGGTCAAATCAGTCATAGGAATATAAAGTATTAAATAAAGACATCATTCAAGTTAAGGGGTGAGACGAATGTCAAATGGGGGATTTTGGTTTTGGTTAATAACTACAAACAGACACAAATAATACGAATTAACTATAATGAGATGGGTTCTTGGGATGTGATTGATTATAGGAAAATATAGACATATGGGTAATTGCAACTATTAGTAAATATCTAGATATTAGTGAGTAGGCTAGATTATAGTGGAGGTAAACTTTCTCTTGAACAATTCACCCAGAATCAAGTGATTTCTCTCGAACATAAACAAGCATGCAAAATAAGAGCAGTCCACAGCTTAATCCATTCACTCTCTCGAGCTGAATGTGTAGGATTGGGTTTAGGATTCACTCTCACGAGCTGAATCTAGGTCAACCCAATACCCACAAACCATCAATCAATAATTTTAGTTCCAAAGCCCCTCTCTCTCTTGCAAGCCAAGAACACAAACATAGAACTGCATTTGCAATGCAATTCTTAAATTAAACCACAATTAATGATTAAACTCACTTCTAAATAGCATTTAAACTAACAATTAGCAATACCCATACACTAAATCAGCCCATAATCACATGAACGCACCCCAAGAATTGGTTTTAGCTAGACATTATAAAAAGGTAAAAATAGTTACCAAATTGATTATCCATCAACTAGGTAAGAGTAATTTCTTCCTTATAATGCTCTAATTTGAAGAATCTCAAAGACCCATCTCCAATTTCGCAAAAGTGAATTCCTTCAACCCTTCAAAGCGAAGGAAAACTAGAGAAAACTGTCTCCAGATGCTCAAAACTTAATAATAGATTGTTCTAAAGTGTATTTGAAACTAGATTAAATGTTCAAAAATGTATTTATAGTCGTCAAAAATGTGCTGCAAAGAGTCAATTGGCGAAGTAAGTTGGGCTCGCCGAACCACTCGACGAGCTGCCCTGTGGTCTCTTCTATCGCCCTTTTGCCTTGGTACTCAGAATCCTCAAGGTCTGTAACTTTGGGTGATCTATCTTGCTTCGCAGAATCACTCGGCGATCCATCGACTGCTCCTTTCCATCACCAACTTGGTTCTTCCCTTCAGGGCTTGGCACACTTGAACTTTAGGTGGTCTGATGAGCCACTCAGCGACACGCCAAGTGCTCTTGGCGATCCTC
Source organism: Solanum stenotomum (assembly GCF_019186545.1). Lineage (NCBI taxonomy): Eukaryota > Viridiplantae > Streptophyta > Magnoliopsida > Solanales > Solanaceae > Solanum > Solanum stenotomum. The sequence continues at coordinate 43,304,290 of NC_064285.1, read as the reverse complement.
AGGCTCGCTCTTCTTCATTCCTTCAGCTTGTTTTGTTCCTTTTTGCCTGTTAGTGTCCTTGATTTGTTCCTCAATACATATACTTGGAAATCAAGGATTTAACATCAGAGATTGGCACAAATTAAGCGTTTGAGGACACTAAATCTATGTAAACAAACCCCTAAATTATTCCAAATCTCGGACTCATTATCCTACAACTTTGTTGAGAATGCGTGAGAGCATGTCTTCCGTACCGACATTTTCAGAATCTTTTAGCTTTTGACGTTCATGAGGTGGACGTATTTGTCCTTATCACCCTCTCTTTCCTTCCAAGTGGCGTTATGATCACACCATTCTCTGTTGCGGTCTCTCTTTCCTTCATCTCTATTCCAACCCGGGTTTCCCCCTAGCCTTGGATAGTTTTATCGATACCCACCTCCATGATTAGCTAGGAAGTTCACTTTCTCATTATAAAGCGCTTCAAAGTGGACATCCCCGGGATTCACTCCACCAACACCAACAACATTAACACTCTTCACACCACTACCCATGACATTTTTAGCCAAGATATCCAGTTGGGTCATCATTCTAAAAGTGAGGGGAGACACCTGGTCTTCCCAAGTGTACCATGCCCTATTGATCTTGGTCATACCATTAAGAAGTTGAGACGCTACTTCATAGGGCTGTTGAATTATACCACCGGGAGCAAGTTAATCAGCAACTCCTTTGTTCACCGAATCAAGGATCCTATAGAAGGACTGCTGCAATATGTGATTTGGCATCCCGTGGATTGGACATTGAAGTACCACTTTTTTGAACCTCAGCGACGTCTTATGTATAGGTTCACCTTCTAAGCATTTGAAACCTTAGATACTATCCCTAATGGTCATTATCTTCGATGGGGGAAAGAATCTCACCTAGAAGGCGGTAGTAAGCTCATCCCAAGAAGTGATGGAATATCTTGGCAACTCAACCAACCATTTACTAGCCTCACCCATAAAAGAGAATGGGAACAACTTGAGATTGACTGATTCTTGCGATACGTTCTTGAATGAGAACGGGCCGCAAACGTCCAAGAAGTTTCGAATATGCTCATATGGGTCTTCGTGAGCCAATCCTCCATATAATCCCTTTATTTGGAGGAGCTGCAACATTGTGCTAGTGACATGGAAGACAACATTCCCTTCAATTGGTGGCAGCCGTATTGCACCCACACCACCCAATGGAAATGGGTCATTCACATTTGGGTCATTTACATCATTGAGGTTCCTAATATCGTCTTGGTGTCCCACTTGGCTACCATTGCTCCCGTTTACGCTCATCTCTTCCTCTGTTCAATACAAGAAACACAAAACAAAAGAGTAAAGTAAGTGGATTCAACTATAACCAAAAAGATCACAATTCAACTTCACTAAAAGAATTTTAAGCAATACCACTCCCCGGCAGAGGCACCATTTTTTATTAACGTTTCAAACATACCTCATCCAATTCTAGGTGCAAACGATTGTTAAATAGTATAAAACCCAACAAATAGTTGGGGTCGAATCCCACAGAGAGAGTTATGTGTTCAAATTCGATTAAGAAGTGCAAATGTGATCTAACTAGAAATAGGAATAGAAATTATGGGAAAAGACATGAAACAAATCAAACGAGGTGACATGAATGTCAGATGGGGGTTTTTGTTTGCAATTATCAACTACTACGCAGTCACACAAAACTAGATTAACAATACAAAGAAGAATTCTTGGGATGTGATCGATTATAGGCAAATTTTGCTATATGGGTAATTGAAACAACTAGTAAATAGCTAAATCTCAATGTGTAGGCTAGACTATATGGGAGATAACTATCTCTCGAACAACTACCCCGAATCAGGTGATTTCCTTTGAACATCAACAAGCACAACGATTAAGACCGACCCTCACTTTAATTCATCCACTCTCTCGAGCTAGATGGGTAGAATTGGGTTTAGGTTTCACTCTCTCGAGCTGAACCCATATCAACCTAATACATACAAACCACTAATCAGTAACCTTGGTTCTAAAATCTCTCTTTCGAGCAAGCTAAGAACACAAAATTAGATTTGCATTTGCAACTACAATTCATGAATTAAACCACAACTAAAGATTAAACCCACTTCAATATAGTATTTAAACTAGTAATAACCAATACCCATAAAATAATTCAACCCATAATCATAGGATCACACCCCAAGAATTGGGGTTTTATCCAAACATTATAAAAAGGTAAAAATGATTATCAAATCGATTAGCCATCAACTGGGAAAGAGTATTCAAGCCTTTACAATGTTTCAAATTACAGATAATTAGTAACCCACTTGCAAAATCTCCGAATTGAGTCTCAAAAAGTCTTTAAGTCAACTAAAAAATTATTTGATTAACTCAAAATAAAAACTCTAGGCTGAAAGAGAATTCCTCAATTATCAGTTCAAAATCCAATTTATAGTCGCTAAAAAAAAGAAGCCGAAAAACGGCCATTAGGCGAGGTAAGTCGGGTTTGTCGAGTTGTTCGGCAAACTGTCCTTTGCTCTTTCTATCACCTTTTTGCATTGGCTCTCAACATCCTCAGCACCTGTAACTTTGGGTGATCAATCATGTCATCGCGGAACTGATCGGTGACTCACCGACTACCCCTTTCCTATCGCCGACTTGGTTTCTTCCCTCTGGGCTGGCACACTGGAACTTTAGGCGGACTGAATAGCCACTCGGCGATTCGCCAAGTGTTTTTGGTGATCATCAGGCTCGCCTTTCTCTACTTCTTTAGTTTGTTTTGTTCCTTTTTACATGATAGTATCCTTACTTTGCTCCTCAATCCACATACTTGCAAATCAAGGCTTAAATATCAGTTTATAGCATAAATTAAGCATTTGAGGACACTAAATTTATAAAAACAAAGACCTAAATGAGTCCAAATCTCGGACTCATCAACGACGAAAGTATTTGGTAACTATTTCTCTCTTTTTATGATGTGTAGCTTAAACCCTAATTCTTGGGGTGTTATCATGTGATTATTGCCTTAATTAGCTTATGTGTATTGTTTTTAATGATTTAATTGTTGTTTTAATGCGGGTTTTTTCAATAGCTGAGTAATTCATGAATTGTAGTTGCAAATACAATTTTAGGTTAGTGTTTTTGGCTTGCTCGAGAGAGAGGTTCTAAAGCCAAGGTTATTAATTTATGAATGTAGTGTGTGGGTCGTTATGGGTTCAGCTCGAGAGAGTGAATCTTGACTCATTCCTACCTATCTAGCTTGAGAGAGTAGGTAAAATAAGGTTTTGGGATTTTTTGTAGTGTTAAGCTTGTCGAGGTTTGAATGAACTCGCCTAAACCGCAATACTTGTTCGAGAGAAAACTACTGCACTTATAGTCTAGCCTACCCATAGTGATTCAACAAAATTATTAAAAACTTCAATTACCCATATAGCATAATTAGACCATAATCGATCACATCCCGAGAATTCCTCTCAATATTGTTGAAACCCCCCCTATTTTCATAATTGTTTCCGTTGTTAATTGACAATCCAATCCCCCATCTGACATTTGTTGTCACCCCTTTCAATTTAAGTAATTGTTTTTGTTAATTTCTATTCCTACCACTAATTAGATTACATTCATGACTTTGTAACCGAATTCGATCTTGTACCGCTCCCTGTAGGTTCGACCCTAACCTTTGGTTGAGTTTTATGCTAGATTACGATCGCCCACACCTAATATTGGATAAGGTATGGTTGAGCGTTTATCGAAAATAGCGCCGCTACCAGTGAGTGGTGTATAGAATTCTATTAAGGAAGTTTGAGTTGTAATCTTTTTGTGTTGTAGTTGAATTGTCTTACTTTATTTTGTGTTTGTGTTGGCTTGTTTTGAATAGAGAAAGAAATGAGCGTGAACGGGAGTAATAGTAGCCAAGTTGGCCACCAAAACGATATTGGAAATCTTAACGATGTGAATGACCCAATTCAATTGGGTGGTGTTGGTGCAATACGTTTACCTTCTATTTAAGGGAATGTTATCTTTCATGTCACTAGCACAATGCTACAGCTCCTCCAAATGAAATGACTATATGGATGGTTGGCCCATGAAGAACCCCATAAGCATATTTGGAACTTCTTGGACGTATGTGGTCCGTTCTCGTTGAAGAACATATCACAAGAATCATTTTTCTTCGATTGTTCCCATTCTCTTTGATGGGTAAAGCTACCAAATGGTTAGCTGATTTACCGAAAAACTCCATCACTACTTGGGATGAACTTACAACAGCGTTCTACGTAAGTTTCTTTCTCCCATCAAAGATGATGACGCTAAGAAAAAGTATCTAATGTTTCAAATGCTTGGAAGATGAACCAATCCATGAGACGTGACAGAGATTTCAGAAGTTGGTACTTCACTGTCCAACTCATGGGCTGCCAATCCACATGTTGTTGCAATAGACCTGTTGGAGTCTCGACTCGGTGAACAAAGGTGTTGCTGATCAACTTGTTCCCAGAGGTATAATGAAAAAACCTTAAGTGGTAGCATGTCAACTCCTTGATGTCATGACCAAGATTAGTAGAGCATGGTACACTCGTAAGGACCAATCATCTCTTTGCACTTTTAAGATGACGAAAGAGCAGATCGAGAAGGATCAAGAGAGAGACCAAAATATGGCCAAAATGATGACCGAATTGATATATTGTCGAAAAATGTGATGGGTAGTGGGTTGAAGAGTTTAAATATTGTGGGTATTGGTGGAGTAAACCCCGAAGAAGCACAATTTGAGGCACTGTACAATGAGGAAGTGAACTTCCTTGCAAATCAAGGAGGAGGGTTTCGTTCAAACTATCCAAGGCCGGGTGGAAACCCGGGTTGAAATAGAAATGATGGATGGAGAGATCGTGATAGGGAATGTAGTGACCGTAATGCTACTTGGAAGGAAAGGGATGGTGAAAAGGAAAGATACGTCCGACCGCATGAATGCCAAAATCCTAAAGAGCAAAGTGCTGACCCGGAGAACTTTCGTACGAAAGACATGCTCGCACACATTCTCAATAAGGTAGAAGGGTCGGACAAAGTGTTGAAAGAAATGAAGGAGGATGTCTCAACTCTCAATCAGACGATGACTTCTCACTCAGTCTCTACTAAACAACTGGAGACACAAATGGGTCAAATATCGACTCAATTGAATCCAAGGCCAAAAGGGGGGGTTGCCTAGTGACACGATGGCCAATCCCAAATATGAAGCTTTAATTTGTATGTCCATCGTGCCACGATATTAAATAAGGCTCTTTTTGGGAGGCAAATCAAGTTTTTGATGTTTTTAAATGTTGCTTTTGAATAACGGGTGTTGATTTTGCAGGTTGAAAGTGTTGGAAAGAGGGTAGTAGGCTAGCTAAAAGTCCATTCGGCAACGTACCGAATAGGTCGGCGTGCCCGATTTGGACTGCCATTTGAACCATCCAGCTTGATGGGGAACTATGTAAAACTTGGCGAGCCAAAAGCTCAGTCGGCGTGTAACACCCAAAAACTAGTAGGCTAACCTAGAGTTTGACGTGAGGGTTAGAGCCGTGAATTTAACCTCCCGTACTTAGAATGAAGGGTTTCAGGGTTGAACGTCAAGGTACGACTCCCCAAGGACCAACCAAGGGTCCTTGAGGGTGACCCTAAGACTGCCCTAAAAGCTGCCCAAAAACACTCCACCCATGAAAAGGGGCCTACGCCCCGTAGGGGGATCCACGCCCCGTGGGTGAGGGGTCGTGTGTCCGGGTCCCAAAAAGTGAGTTGCGGACCACCACCCAAGGATGACCAGCACTACCCGTGAGTCCGCCCATAGCCCGTGGGCGTGGTCTCGTGGGTGAGGCAGTGGTCAAGTCTTAAACGGTTAAGTGATAGGTTAGTGGAACTTTCCAGAATTAAGTAGGGTTAAGTGGTGTGGTTTTAAATTTAATTAGACCACCTATATAAAGACTTTAGACCCTTAATTTCTTCATTCCAAATCAGTATTTCTAAACCCACCAGAAAGAAACCAATTCCCTCTAAGAAATTCTCTCTAGAAAGTAAAGAAGAAGAAGAAGAGAATCAAGCTAGGTCAAGACTCCATTGTTGCAAGCTTTGTAAGACTTTATAATCAAGGTATGATAGCTTATTCATCCGTGGATTCTTCCATCCATGGAGTCCCTATTTGTACCACAATTGTGAAGATGAAATCCCCAATTCAAGTTAGGGTTCCTTCCAATATTATGGGTTATGTTGAGTATGAATCCAATTGAGTGGATATTGATTGTTTATGATATAATTATTATTATGAAGAAATTACATGTTTTCTATGCCTAAACCTAGTCGAATTGATGAAATTGGAGTAATATGGGTTTATGCCTTGTGAAGGGAAATTGAGGATTCTTAGATGACCTTCTAGAATTGGTGATATGTATAGTAATTGTTCATGAATAAAAGCATGTAGACATGAATTGAATTATATAATGTATATGTGATAGATAATGACTATTAAGGCTTGAGACTGAACCTTTATGATGATATATGAGTAGAATCACTTAAGAATGAAGCATGTGATTAGAATGCCTTGAAATCTAGGTATATACGATGTTGCAAGAAGTAAAGCTTCGAGAGTAAGGATTGTAGTTATGAATGTTGGTTCCAAGGGCTTTGAGAGTAAAGCTAAAATGATGAATTATGTATGTTAAGGCATTAAGAGTGAAGCTTATATAATAATGGTAGACTATTAGATATGATTGTTGTGTGATTTAACGTTTCAAGCACACCTCATCCAATTCTAGGTGTCAACGATTGTAAATCAATATAAAACCCAACTAAATGAGTTGGGGTCGAATCCCACAAGGAGCCGTACGTGTTTTAAATTCAAATAGGAAGTGCAAACGTGGTCAAATCAGCCATAGGAATAGAAATTATCGAAAAAGACATTAATGTCAGATGGGGGTTTTTGGTTTTAATTATCAACTACAAACAATCACAAAAACTTTGAAATAACAATAGGGAGAAGGATTCTCGGGATGTGATTGATTATAGGCAAATATAGATATATGGGTAATTGAAACTACTAGTAAATCGCTAAATATCAGTGAGTAGGCTAGACTATAAGGAAGATAGCGTTCTCTCGAACAACTACCCTGACTTAGGTGATTTCTTTCGAACATCAACAAGCATGTTAATGAAGAGAGCCCACACCTTAATTCATCCACTCTTTCGAGCTAGATGGGTAGGATTGGGTTTAAGATTCACCCTCTCGAGCTAAACCCAGATCAACCCAACACCCACAAATCATTAATCAATAATCTTAGTTCTAAAACTTCTCTCTCTCGCAAGCCAAGAACACAAATATAGAACTGTATTTGCAACTACAATTCATAAATTAAACCATAGTTAACGATTAAACTCGCTTCAAAATAGCATTTAAGCTAGTAATTAACAATACCCATAAACTAATTCAACCCATAATCATATGATCACACCCCAAGAATTGGGAGTTTAGCTAAACATCATAAAAAGGTAAAAACAATTACCGAATCGATTATCCATCAACTGGGTAAGAGTGATTTAGTCTTTACAATGCTTCAATTTGTAGAATATTAGAAACCCACTTCTAAGATCTCCAAATTAAACATCTAAAATTCTTCAAAACTATGAAAAACTATAGAGAAAAGTGTTTTGAGCTAAAATCGTATTGTCCAACACTCCAAATACTACTCAACATCACTCTCCCTCTTTAAAATAAATGTTCAAAATCTAATTTATAGTCACCAAAATATGCCACGAAGGGCCATTTGGCAAAGTATGTCGGGCTGGCGAACCACTCGGTGAGCCGCCAATCGATCTCTTCCATCACTTTTTACCTTGGCACTCAGCATCCTCAAGGTCTATAACTTAGGGCGATCTCTTTTTGCTTCGCAGAACTACTCAGTGATTCACCAATTGCTCTTTTTTGTCGTCGAATTGGTTTCTTCCCTCAGGGGTGGCACACTGGAACTTTAGGCGGTCAAGCTATTTAATCGGCGGTTCGCCAAATGCTCTTGGCGATCATGAGGCTTGCCTTTCTTCAATTCTTCAATTTGTTTTGTTCCCTTTTTCCTGTTGCGTCCTTGCTTTGTTCCTCAATCCATATACCTAAAAATCAAGGATTTAACATCACTTTATGGCACATATTAAGCATTTGAGGACACTAAATCTATATAAACAAAGCCCCAACTGAGTCCAAATCTTGGACTCATCAACACCTCCAACTTAAATTTTGCTTGTCCTCAAGTAAAACTCAAGATCAACAGTTCAAAAAGGATGCCTCGAATAGTGCTACATAAGATTCAACATGAATGCATATAACAAGACTCAACTTGCTCATGCAATGATCAATTGTGCACTCAATGATTCAAATTGTGACTCACCATTATCAAAGATGCTCAAGTTCACAATATTTTCTTCAAATGCAAGTTTAAGCTTAACAAAGGTACTCAAATGCCCTCATAACAAAGATGATTCCATCTTCAAACAAAGTTCTTCAACAATATATAGTTTCGAAATCACATACAACTCTCACACTCACAAAGATGAACACATGCATGACTTCACCCATAGGTTTGCCCTTATTTTCCAATCAACATTCGTTTCAGCTCACTCAAGATCACAAATGTCTTTTCAAAACTTGTAACTGGGCTAAGTGTAAAGGTATGGTCATTTAGGCTCAGTGGCTACTACTCTCATGAAATGTGTCCTGAACATCACTTTCTTCTTTTCTTCAACATTTTGATCATGATCATAATTCACCCTATTATTCAACTTCAAATGGACTACCGGATGCCCCTTTTCTTTTGCAACTTTCACTACTTTATTTCACAACTTTTTCATTATTTTTCTTTTACTTTTTTTTATATGGAGGGTTCCATCTTTTTCAAAACCATTTCTCAGAGGGGGAATTTTTCACACTTCTTGATTTACCTTCTCTTTTCACACCCCCAACTTAGGCTTTTGTCCTAAGTTGGCTATTCAAACAGACCACACTTCATGAGAGTTATGGGTGAATGGATAAAAAGGGATCACAATTTCTCAAGTTTCTTCAAAGAAAAGGCTAAGGCTCAAGAGGGTTCAAGCAAGGTTCACACATCTCACAAGGTTAGCCGCGAAAGAGGTATATTGTCTAAGTGTTTCACTCTTCAAAATTGTTGCCTAAGATCATTTCAAGTGAGTGCATCACTTAGTCCACCGGACCAACGGGGCAAATTCTAGGTGTTATCACACATAATGTTCAAGGTAAGCTCATCTCACAAGGCATTGATACCAATATCAAACGAGACTCCACACTTTGTAGCTAGTGTGAAATGTTCATCACAAGAGACTCATTCGATAACCGGCTAATAACAACGAGATGCAAAAAGTCCACACATTATCTATGCAACTTCATTTGGCCTCATCGTAGCTGTGCATTCATTTCGTTCAATTAAGAGCACTATTCAAGTCATCGGTATTGATCATAACCAATACTCAAATTTGCACAAGAACAACCATAATCACACACAAAAGAAGTGGCACAAATTTTCAAAATAGGTCAAAACCATTTCCATTCAAAACAAGGAGCCACAAGCTCAAATATCCACACAAGCACAACACAAATATAGATCTCGAAACCAAATATATACAAACAAAAATGCAGTCACAAGAGGTAGGTATAGAAATACCTCACCCCACCCACAATAGAAAAGCAGTTGTCCTCAAATGCAACTAAAACAACAGAACTCAATAAAAATAACAAAGAGAGAGGTAAAGATGATCCTGCATTCTCAGTCACTCCGTGTGTCAGGGTATCAATTCCCGGTGTAGCATCAACTATAACTGCACTAGACCGAATAATAGTAGTGTCTCTCAAGGAGTTCTGTCGGGTAGTGTCTAACATAGCACCCTCTAAGTCAGTAAGATCATCATACACTGCCGCATCTCGCTCCCCAAGCTGCTCGTCATCGGTCTCAGCCTCAGAATTAGCAGTAGCAGCATCCTCCATAGTATCATCACCGATGGCAGTCGGAGGCATATCAGAACTGGTCGGGACCTCTGCACCCGGAACATCCGGAACTTTTGCTGACTCAAACAGTGAAGTGAAGTGAAGTCTGTGGACTTAAGATAATCCACATCTTTTCTCAACTCAGAGACCTCGACTTTCAAAGCCGTAGCATCAGTAGTAACCCCTTGTCCTCTCTCACAAGTCTCTACTGGAGGGGTGTCAAAGCAGCTGAAATGAATCGCTCAATCATCTAGGGTACCTCGGCCTCTAGCCGGGAATCCCACACATCTGTAGAATGGTCTAAGTGCCCCATCTTGAGAAGCATGGCCTGAGTGATCAAATTCATCGAGGCATTGGTACTTGAAGTAGCTCTAGGAGGCTAGGAGGCAGTAGAAGAATCTGGGGCTTGAGAAGGAGTGGAAGTAGATGTACCTGAAGGCCTGGAGGCCGGAGTAGGCAAAGCTGCCTCTGCAGGTATAGAATTAACATCGACCTCGGGGGATGTATCCACTAGAGAGGCTCTCCTTCTATCCGCCTTATCTCGTGTGTACTTGGCCTCTATGCACCGGATGTCAGTGGAGTATGTGGGTGTTACCTCAACATTCCTTTTCTCGTTAAGAAGAATTCAAGCCCACCGACACAACTCTGTAATGAGCACATGGAATGGAAGGGATATCAGACGCTGTTTGGCCCTCATGGTAATCTCATATTCTATAATCAACCCTAATTTTAGCCTCTTCCTGGATATGATCGATCCGAGATAGGCCACCTTTGGGTGGCAGATAATGGACTCATTCTGCGAGGGCATCATAGAGCTACTGATGAACCCAAACCAATATCGAGCTGCTATATTTAAGTCCTTCTTCTCAATAGGGGCTCTGGCCTCAATCCACCTCGGGGTGGTGTCAAAAATGAGCAGAGCTAGCCAGCCCTTTAGGTCATCTAGAGTCTGTGCTGTGGTCATTCTCTGGTAGTCATGCTTAAAACCTGTAGCCTTGTCAAGTGCAACTATGATATCATCGCTGCTGCATCTCACTGTCCTCCCCCGTACCATCGCAGACGCCACCGGTCTGAAGGCATTGGCCTTCTTCTTCCCTGGGGTACTAAATTACCATATGTCGTGTTGAACTCTCTGACCCAGGTGGGAATGTATGGACCACGAGGCATGGTGAATACTTCGAATCTATGGAATCAGAGAGTGTCCTACACCAAAGGGTACCTGTCCACCACACCATCCGTGGACAGTCTCTTCTCCTCCAGGATGGACCTCAATCCCTCAGCCTTTAACCGGTTGAGTAACCGGGGATGAGGACCCTGAACTGGTGGTGCTGAAACTACCGTCTGTGCTAGAGCTGGCATTGTATCAGCAGTAGGAGGGGTAGACTCTGGGATCCTAGACGGATCTTGACAAGCCCTTGCACGTATCTTTTCTAGCCAGGTTTGTAGTGGTTGGTCATCATCAGGCACATAGAATGAGTCCTAAGAATTAAAAGTTTCCCTATTACTGCCGGAGTTGTACTCCGGTCTCTCACTTACTGGAGATTTGCCCTTGCCCTTGCCTCCCTTCGGAGGTTCTTTCTTTGCCCTTTTTGTTGGAAGCAGCTGCTCCCTCATTTAATACAATTCCCTGTGCTTGTGTATGGGGCGACATACCACTTTCATCCCAATTGGTCCTAGCCATATATGCAAAACACATCGAAAAAAGTTAGAATTAGTTCAAGAAAACTTGCAAAATTCAAGTTTCAGAAAGATTCGACGAACCAGTTGGCGAGTCACCGATTCACTTTGGCGAGCCAAATCGGGCTCGCCAAAAGGACCGGCCTGAAAAATATCCAGAAATAAGGCAGGTCAGCGATGTTTAGGGGCCTTCAGTGAATCACCGACCCCACACGGCGAGCTCAGACTATCCCGCTGAATATTACATTGTGTTTTAAGGGTTAGGGATGTAGAAAGGGTGATCAAAGGAACCTTTCGATGAGTCACCGAGTAAACTCGGCGAGCTCAGGCTTCCCACCAAAAGTTACAGACTCAAATTAGCCAAATCAAGCAATTAAGGGCGATCAAAGGGGGAAGTCGGCGAACCACTGAACCATTCGCCAAGCTTGACCCAGCTCACCAAATTGCCCAACATGCCAAATTTCTACCCCGTTTCCCAAAATCAAGCCCGCAGCCCCTGAAATAAAAATCAAACATACACTCTATTCAATTCACATAGGACCCATAAGACCCTTGCCTCCGAGGTACTCAAACTTCCCCGATTTGGCTAAAATTGGCCATTTGATGACTTTTGCCCTTAAGAATGACATCAACCGCTCCATTATTGGGAAAATTATATCATTTGGCTCAATTAGGGGTTACTCAGACTTCACCCAACTAGACCCAACATAAAATAACCATAACCCAACAATTTAGAATCAATTTTAACGCTTTAAACATAGGGATTCATCATTTTAAGCAATTAGGCACAACTTTGAAACACAAAATAAGTAAACCAACACATAAAACACGATTTACCCATATACCTAACACAAAACAACACTTGTTTATCGAAGGCATTCGAGTTCAACCACTAATCGAAAGTTTGGGGTTCGAAAAACCAACTTGAGTACCGAATAGAGAAATTGATAAGCTAGGCGCCAAATAATCCTAATCTGAGCATGAGATCAAACACACAAACGAACAAAAAGATCAAAATACGGTAAATCTAAAGTGCAGGTGAGAGTTTACGAGGTTATAAATTAGAGAATATGAAAGATTTTGAAATTTTAAATCGTTTGGCCTTTTAAAACCTTTAAGTTCGCGCCCCTTTCGGTGGTATTATTCGACCATGCTGAACCACTCGGTGATGCACCGAGTAGTGACTTACCTCACTGGGTTTTATAGGACCTCCAGTCAACTCGGGAGTCCAAACGGCAGACAAAATTGGGCTCACCAACTTGTTCGGCGAGTCCCCAATTCAGCAACAGGCCCGCCGAGTTTTACTGACTTTCACTTCATGTTTTTGTGAGTCCAATGGTGGTCCAAGTTGGGCTTGCTGACTTCTTTGGTGAGTCGCTGACTGGACTCTTGGCTCACAAACCACCTTTTTTTCAAACACATTCCACTTTTCAACCTACACAATCAACACCCGTTATTCAAAATCAAACTCAAAGCATTTAAAACTTGGGTTGCCTCTCAAGAAGTGCCTTAGTTAACGCCGTGTCACGACGGAACTACCAAATCAAGCTTCATTTTTAGGGTTTGCTATAGTACACTAGGCAACCCCCCTTGTTGCCTTGGGTTGAAATGTGAAGAAATCTGACCCATTTGGGTCTCCAGCTGCTTGATAGATACTGAGTGAGAGATCACCATCTGGTTGAGAGTCAAAACATCCTCTTTCATTTCTTTCAAAACTTTATCGGACCCTTCAACCTCGTTGAGAATGTATGAGAGCATGTATTCTATACGACCACCCTCAAAATCTTTGGGATTTTGATGCTTATGGGGAGGAACATACCTATCCTTCTCCCCTTCTCTTTCCTTCCAAGTGGCGTTACGATCACGCTTATATCTGTCACGGTTTCTCCAGCCTTCATCTCTATTCCAACCCTGATTTCCACCCGGTCTTGGATAGTTAGCAGGATAACCTCATCTTTGGTTGGCAAGGAAGTTCACTTCTTCATTGTACAACGCTTCAAATTTGGCTTCATCGGGGTTCATCCACAAACACCCACAACATTAACACTCTTAGTACGAGAACCCATGACATTTTTATCTATGATGTCTAACTGGGTCATCATCCTTGTCATGTTTTGGTCTCTCTCTTGATTTTTTTCAATCTGCTCCGTTCTCATTCTAAAGTTGAGAGGAGAGACTTGGTCTTCACGAGTATACTATGCCCTATTGATCTTGTTCATGCAATCAAGGAGTTGGGAAACTACTTCATAGGGTTGTTGCATTATACCACTAGGAACAAGTTGATCAGCAACTCCTTTGTTCACAGGTTCAAGACTCCTATAAAAGTGTTGCAGTAGCAGGTTGTTAGGCAATCGATGAACTGGGCATTGCAGCAATAACTTCTTAAACCTCAGCCACGTCTCATGGATCGGATCACCTTCCAAGCATTTGAAACTTTGTATGTTATCCCTAAGCGTCATCATCTTTTACGGAGGGAAAAACCTTACTTGGAATACTGTGATCAGCCCCATCCAAGAAGTGATGGAATCTCTTGGCAACTCAGCCAACCATTTGCTTGCCTCTCCCATTAGAGAAAATAGGAACAACCTCAACCGGACCGATTCTTGCGATATGTTCTTAAATGAGAACGGTCCACAGACATCTACAAAATTTCTGATATGCTCATGGGGATCCTCATGAGCCAACCCCCCAAATAAACACTTCAGTTGTAGGAGCTGAAACATGTTGCTTGTGATGTGAAAAACAGCATTTCCTTCAGTTGGAGGTAAACGAATGGCCCCAACACCACCTATTTGGACTGGGTCATTGATGTTTGGGTCATTGACATAATTGAGGTTTCTGACATCATCTTGGTGGCCCACTTGGCTACCATTATTTCCATTAACGCTCATCCCCTCCTTTGTTTAACATAAGGAACACAAAACCAAAAATAAAAATAAGTAGATTCAACTATAACTAAAAAGAACACGATTCAACTTCACCAAAAGAATTTCAAAAAACACCACTCCCAGACAGCGGCGCCATTTTGATTTAATATTTCAAGCACATCTCATCCAATTCTAGGTGTCAACGATCGTAAATCAGTATAAAACCCAACTAAATGAGTTGGGGTCGAATCCCACAGGGAGCCGTACATGTTTTAAATTCAAATACAAAGTGCAAATGTGGTCCAATGAGCCATAGGAATAACATTTATCGAAAAAGACATTAATCAAGTAAAAGGGGTGACACAAATGTCAGATGGGGTTTTTGGTTTTAATTATTAACTATAAACAGTCACAAAAACTTTGAAATAACAATAGGGAGAATGATTCTCGGGATGTGATCGATTATAGGAAAATATAGACATATGGGTAATTGGAACTACTAGTAAATAGCTAAATATCAGTGAGTAGGCTTGACTATAAGGGAGATAGCTTTCTCTCGAACATCTACCCCGAATCAGGTGATTTTTTTGAGCATCAACAAGCATGACAATGAAGATCAACCCACACCTTAATTCATCCACTCTTTCGAGCTAGATTGGTAGGATTGGGTTTAGAATTCACTCTCTCGAGCTAGATTGGTAGGATTGGATTTAGGATTCACTCTCTCGATCTAAACCCAAATCAACCCAATACCTACAAATCGTTAATCAATAATCTTAGTTCTAAAACCTCTCTCTTGAGCAAGCCAAGAACACAAATATAGAACTGCATTTGCAACTACAATTCATAAATTAAACCACAATTAATGATTAAACTCACTTCAATATAGCATTTAAACTAGTAATTAACAATATCCATAAACTAATTCAACCCATAATCACATGATCACACCCCAAGAATTGGGGTTTTAGCCAAACATCATAAAAAGGTAAAAAGAATTACTGAATCGATTATCCATCAACTGGGTAAGAGTGATTTATTCTTTACAATGCTTCAATTTGTAGATATTAGAAACCCATTTCTAAAATCTCCAAATTGAACTTCTAAAATTCTTCAAAATTATGGGCGATCTCTTTTTGCTTCACAGAACTACTCGACGATTCACCGATTGCTCCTTTTTGTTGCCGACTTGGTTTCTTCCCTCAGGGCTGGCGCACTGTAACTTTAGGCGGTCTAGCTATTCACTCGGCGATTCGCCAAATGCTCTAGGTGATCACCAGGCTTGCCTTTCTTCAATTCTTTAGTTTGTTTTGTTCCTTTTTGCCTATTAGCGTCCTTGCTTTGTTCCTCAATCCATATACCTGAAAATCAAGGATTTAACATCAGTTTATGGCATAAATTAAGCATTTGAGGACACTAAATCTTTATAAACAAAGCCCCAAATGAGTCCAAATCTCAGACTCATCATTGTGAAATGACTTTACCCACCTAATCTACCTCATGAATGTTTCAATGTATGAAGTGATAGAATCACTTGATTTATGATGATATCCATGTCTAATGTAGAATTCTAGATATGATGATTAAAGGAAAGTTTAGAAACCTCAAGGAGGTAAAGTGTGAGATTCATGCATGTTTTCTGAAATCTATGTATATGCTTAAGAATACTTTGAGAGTAAAGTGTCTACGGTTATGATATGTTGTTGTGGTGTGAAAGTATATTCTCACACACACTTATGCATGAATATGATATGATATGAAAAGTTCTCTCACATTGAGTGATTCTAGGTTAAAAGGTTTGCTCACCTAAAATGAATCTAAGTCCAAGGACTATGAAATGTGATGAGGCTTATGGTGATTCCTCCAAAGACCTTTATATGAGAAGGATGTGAGGAGAGCTCCCATATTCCTAAGTTAGTAACAAGAGGTGTTTACCGATGACATGATATGAGAAGTGTGTGGTGAATACCCTTAATGTATAACTTCTATAGTAAGGCAAGTGGTGAATATCCATTAGCCTTTATGTTGATCATGGAGGCGAATACGTATGATCCTCATGTAAATGATGTGGAGGCGAATACCTATATCATATAATGGTGGGGCATGTAGGTGAATACCTATGTTTCCCTAAAATAGTTATAGAGGTGAACCTATGACTATACATGTATAGTAAGAGGTGAATACCCATTTGGCCTTTATGATAGACATAGAGAGGTGAATAACCATTGGCCTTTATGATATGCATAGAGAGGTGAGTTCCCATGTCTTCAAAATAAGTAATATTCATATGAGCTATGAAATATGATAATGACTAGTTTGGATTGTAGCTTGAAAGCCCCTTCCAATACATGTGTAACTTGAGGTGATTCCCCTTGTCTATGATAAATAAGTTAACTATGAGAATAAGAGATGATAAATATGTATGAGGGCGTAAAATGTCTAGCTTAGCATGGGTGGGATTATGGGGTCTTATTCATGCATTGTACAAGCTTGCCTTGAGGTGACTTATGAAGTATTTCTCTTATCTGTTGGACTAAAGGTGAAGGTTCCCTTGTCTATGAGAAGTAAGCTAAGGATGAGATCCAAAGATGGTAAGTATGATTATGATAACCTAAAAGTGGTACTTAGTGTGGGTGGGATTATGGGATCTCATCTATGCATTGCACAAGTATGCTTTGAGGTTACTTGAGAAGTAATTCTCTTAAGTTATTAACATCTTAGAATTTACTATGCTTATGAATATGATGTATTTCCTTTGTTTATGAATCATGCCTTATGTTGACTAATGCTTATATTATGTCTATGTTGAAGATCATGCTTTCTAATATGTTGTTATGCTCTTATGATGTTATGCTAGCTATCATATTTAGTACTTTTGTACTAACACATACTCTTGCCTACATTCTCATCAAATGTAGGGTTTGACGACTTTGAATTCCATTCTTGTGGCCAGGTTTCTAGAAGATCAATGAGTTGAAGACTTGGTGAGTCCTCATAGCATCGAGGATTTGATCACCCTTCCTTTATGTCTTTCTTTCATGTTTTAGACTATTGTATGGGTTGTGTCCCAAAGATATTCATGTTCTAGATGGTTTGAGACAAGTGTAATAAGACTTCCGATTTGCTTTTAAAAAGACTTGATTGTATGGAAAATGTTGTAAAATTTCTGCACTTTTCTATTATCTTATTTTATGATATGCTAAGTGTATTACATGGAGTCCTTCGGGTTTCTATGTGCCATGTTACTTCTAGGGTGTACCCCTGGGTCGTGCACAGTGACTCGCCGAACAGGTCGATGAGCCCGACTTTTCCTGTTGTTTGAACCCCTTAATTGCTGGGAGTTCTGTAAAACTCGGCGAGCAAAAATACCACTCGGTGCACCGCCGAGTGGGTCGACGGACCTGACTTACCTCACCGACTGGCTTGCAAACTAAAGAGTTTTAAAAGGGCCAAACTATTTTAATTTAAAAAAATCCTTAACTTTCTCACTTCTTCAACTCCCATACTCTCACACCGATATTAAATTGTTCATATTCTTGCATTTTACTCTTGCTTCGTTTGGAATATTTGCTCGGGATAGATTTTGGAATTACTTTGCTTTTTAGTATTTCAAATCTTTTTCGGTATACATGTTGATTTTCCGAACCCCGAACTTAATTGTTGGTTGAAATCAAATGCAAATTGATGTTTTGTTGTTGATATCTGTGAGTAATGTCGTGTTGATCATTGCGTTGTATTTTGTTTGCCTAGTCTTAGCTAACATTTTAATTAGTTAGCCTTAAATAATAATTTCCCATGTCATTGTTTGTTGAAAATGAGTTGAAATTGTTAGGTTGTGTTGGAAATGTCGTGGGTCTAGCGGGGTGAAGTCTGAGTAACCCCGAATTGTGCTAATTGTCAAATTTTACCCAATGATACAACGGTTGACGTCATTCTTAAGGGTAAAAGAAGTCAATTGGCCAATTTTGGCCAAATCGGGGAAGTCTGAGTATCTCCAGGGCATGGGTAGTTTGGGTCTTGCTTTAATTTCATAGTGTAAGTGTTTGATTTTTATTTCATGGTCTGCAGGCCTGATTTTGAAGTACGGGGTGAAAAATTGGCACGTTGGGCTATTTGGCGAGCTGGATCGAGCATGCCGAAGGGTTCAACGGTTCGCCAGACGTCCCTTTGATCGCCTTTAATTTCTCTAAATTGTGAGTTTATGTTTTGTAACTTTCGGCGATATTCCTAAGCTCGCGGAGTTCACTTGGTGACTCGCCGAAAGTGCATCTTGATCGCCTTTCTGCTCTCCTATTTCTTCAATTTGTTCTGTAATATTTGGCAAGCCATCTCCAGTCCACTGAATGGTGTCAGTGATCCGCCGAATAGCCTTGGACTTCACCAAACAACTTTGAATTTTTTAACTTTTTGTTCTGGAACTTTCAGCGAGCCCGACCTAGGTCGCCAAAGTGGTTTGTCGACTCGCTGATCGGTTAGTTGAGTCTTCCTGCAACAATTTTTCTGAAATTTTTCAAACGTTTTTTACATTGTTTTGCAGGCATGACTAGACCTAAGGTGGCTGGTAGAAACATACCACCCCTGAAGCATGTACGTGGGATCACGATTAATGAGGATGCAGCTGCGTCCCAGGCAAAGGCGACAAAACTACCTCCAAAGGGAGGTAAAGGCAAGGGCAAGGCTCTCGTGGTTGTGACACCTTAGGAGGCTAGATTATATTGTAAGGGGGTATACGAGACACACCTCACAACATCTGACAGTGAGGGGGACTCTCAACATGACTCTCAGGATTTTATCTCCGAGCCTGAGGATGATCAGTTGCTACATGCTACAAGAGCAGAGTTACGATCCAAAGCAATGAATGATCCGTCTAGGATTCCAGTGCCTCCTCCTCCTCCTCTTCCAGCTGCTGCCCCAACACATACAGTGGTCCTGGACCACCAGTACATGGTCCTCCTCATTGTTCACTCAATCAATTAAAGGCCGAGGGTTTGAGGACTATATTAGAGGAAAAGAGTTTGTTTACCAATGGTGTAGTGGACAGATACCTAGAGGTGTGGAACACTATCAAGTTCCACAAGTTCGAGTTATTTACAAAACCTTGGGGGCCCTACATTCCCAATTGGGTCCGGGAGTTTTATGCAACCTATGGTGAGCTAGTGCCGAAGGGGAAGAAGAAGGACAATGCCTTCAAACCAGTGGACTTTGTGATGGTTCGTGGCAAGAAAGTTAAATGTCGCTGCTCAAATATTAATGTTGTCCTGGGGTGCTCTTTCGACATTATGCATCAATACATCGACTTGGTCTAGAAGAAGACTTTGGAGGGCCTTAAGGGTTGGCTGGAACCCCTTATATATGATGCCACCCCGAGGTGGATAGAGGTAGGTGCACTAATAGAGAAAAAGGACCTGAATGTTGCTGCCAGATACTGGTTCGGGTTCATCAGTAGCACTATTATACCATCCCAAAACGGGTCCATCCTTAGACACCTGAAGGCAGCCTGTCTAGGGTTTATCATTACGAGCCAGAAGCTGAATTTGGGGTTGTTGATTGAGCAGGATATGGCCATGAGGGCCAAGCAGAGACAAACCTCGCTCACATTCCCGGTGCTGATCACATAGTTGTGCAAATGGGCCCATGTTCCTAGAGATGATAAGACGGATGTGGAGGTGACACCCATCTCCTCTACTGAAATCCAGCGTATTGAGGCCGAGTATTTACGGGACGAGGCTGACAGGAGGAGGGCAGCACTGGTGGATACTTCCCCGAAGGTTGACGATTACATGTTGCCGATAGAGGAAATTATGCCCCCTCAGGCTAGTGGGCCTTCATGTACATTTGGACCTTCTGCTTCTGAGACCCCTAGTAGATCTGTTGCACCCCTTCCCACTAAATCTTCTGCTTCTTCTTCCTCCCGATCCACTATCACCTAGGCTATGTTTTACAAAATGGGCCATTTTGCCCAATCTGTTGATGTGCCTGCCTCTCGGGTAGAGGCCGCTATGCCTGGCACTACAACAAAAGTGA
Source organism: Solanum stenotomum (assembly GCF_019186545.1). Lineage (NCBI taxonomy): Eukaryota > Viridiplantae > Streptophyta > Magnoliopsida > Solanales > Solanaceae > Solanum > Solanum stenotomum. The sequence goes on along the minus strand of NC_064285.1, from coordinate 43,283,729 downwards.
CTTTTAGTGGCATTTAATTTTCCTTTTAGCGGCAATTTTTATTGCCAAAAATACCTTTAGTTTCATTTAATCTATTGCCATTGTATCCAGTGTGGCTAAAACCTTTAGCGGCATTTATTTAGAGTGCCGGTATAGACCTAGAAATTGCCTCTAAAAGTAAATACTTTTAGCAGCAATAACTATTGCCAGTAAAGCTTCCATATTTATAAATTATAATTGCCAATAAATGAGATCTATTTTAGTGGAAATTATAATTTACTATGAATTAACCTTAATTCATATGTATGACCAGAGAAATTAATACAAATATAGAAATAGAAGAATTACCAAACTCAAACCACGTCATTCATTTAAAATAAAGAACAATCAAACTTAATACATCCACTTTGTCGTCTTCTCGTGGTAAAAAAATATGAATTATCTATAAGATTGTGTTCAAGTTGTCAAAACAAATAAAAAAATGTGTTCAACAATGAAAAAACAATAAACTTGAGATAGTGAAGGTATGACAACTTGGATCACGATCATATGTAATATCGATATGATCTTTAGTAGAGCCAGCTTATATTGATATCCGAAGAGAAGCTTGTTGTGCTGCCAGAAATAAAGGAGAAAAATAAGTCAACCGAACAATCAAATTAGAAATCTACTAAAATAAACAATATGAATAAAATACAGAGAGCATGAATGGTGAAGTTCTAAAGAGCAATGAGAGAAGTCTAGGAAGAAGTTGAATTCTTCCTCAGATTTTAAAGTAATTGTTCATCTAAATTCCCAGCTAATGAAGGGTCAGGATAAAAAAACAATCAAAGAAAGAACCATGAAGGAGGATTTACCAAAAGATAAAATAGTTGATATGCACTCATGTATGGTAAAAGAGATTACCATGCGACAAGAAAGAATTTGTTGCCACAAACGCTTTGAGCAGTGTTTATAGTGCTTGTTCATCACACTAGAGATTTGTCCCCTGTACCATTTGTACAAAGAGCTTTGTCCCCTGATATTCAATAATAATAGGTTCATCAATATGACATAGATTACTTACTCCCTCCATTTCAATTTGTTTGTCTTACTTTATCTTTTAGTTCGTTTTAAAAAGAATGTCTCTTCCTTTTGTGATGTTTGCTATGCACCTAACAGAAAGTGCTTAAGAGGGCTATTAGGCCATAACTCTAGAAAAAAGCAGCGGACACTTAACATCAGAAAGAGCTTCTCATTCCTTCCCTCCACTTGGTGTTTGTCTCTGTTGAAGGCCATAAAACTAAGAACATAGGCACCAGATAAGTTAATTTTATATCCTACTATGAATTAGAGTTGAAGAGTTGAAAAAAACAAGACTATATTAAGATTGATGTAAGGAAATCAAAAATATATTTTTTCCCTCGGTTTTGAATTTTCAGTAGCAAGGATTTTTTATTAACGTTTCAAGGACACTTCATCCAATTCTAAGTGTCAACAATCACTAGTCAGTATAAAACCCAACTAAATGAGTTGGGGTCGAATCCCACAGGGAGTGGTACGTGTTTCAGATTCAATTGGTAAGTATGAACATGTTCAAATCAGTCATAGGAATAAAAGTTATCGAATAAAGACATCATTCAAATTAAGGGTGACACGAATGTCAAATGGAGGTTTTGGTTTTGATTAACAACTACAAACAGTCACAAACAATAAAAATTAACAATAATGAGACGATTTCTTGGGATGTGATCGATTATAGGCATTTATAGATGTATGGGTAATTGCAACTATTAGTAAGTAGCTAGATATTAGTGAGTAAGCTAGACTATAGAGGAGGTAAACTTTCTCTCAAACAATTTACCTCGAATCAAGTGATTTCTCTCGAACATCAACAAGCATGCAAAATAAGAGCAGCCCACACCTTAGTCCATTCACTCTCAAGAGCTGAATGTGTGGGATTGAGTTTAGGATTCACTCTCTCGAGCTAAACCGAGGTCAACCCAATACCCACAAACCATCAACCAATAACTTTCGTTCTAAAATATCTCTCTCTCGCAAGCCAAGAACACAAACCTGGAACTGCATTTGCAACTACAATTCCTAAATTAAACCACAATTAATGATTAAAATCACTTCTAAATAGCATTTAAACTAACAATTAGCAATACCCATAAGCTAAATCAACCCATAATCACATAATCACACCCCAATAATTGAGATTTTAGCTAGACATCATAAAAAGGTAAAAACCATTACCAAATTGATTATCCATCAACCAGGTAATAGTAGATTTGTCCTTACAATGCTCCAATTCGAAGAATCTCAAATACCCACTTCCAGTTTCTCAAAAGAGAAAAACTTCAATCCTTCAAAGCTAAGGAAAAACTAGAGAAAACTATCTCTAGGTGCTCAAAACTTAATAATAGATTGTTCTAAAGAGTATTCGATACTAAACTAAATGTTCAAAAACATATTTATAGTCACTAAAAATGTGTTGCGAAGAGTCACTCGGTGAAGTAAGTCGGGCACGTCGAACTACTCGGTGAGCCACCCTTTGGTGTGTCCCTCACCCCCGAATATCTGCTCTTCAGGCCCTCTATGGACAACAACTTCTCTTCGAGAATCGTCTTCAATCCTTCGGCATTTAGCCTGTTGAGTATCCAAGGAGGAGGAACCTGAACTGATGGCTCTGAAACCACCGTCTGTGCCGGAACTAGCACTGTATCATAAGCAGGAGGGGTGGCCTCTGGGATCCTAAACGAATCCTGTCAAACTCTTGAATGAATCTCATCATACCGGGATTGCAGAGGTTGGTCATCCTAAGGCTCAGAGAATGCAGCTTTGGAATCAAAGGACTCCCCCTCCCTGCCGGAGTTGTGCTCTGGTACCTCAGATGCGGGTGCTTTGCCCTTGGCTTTTCCTCCCTTGGGAGGTGCCGTCTTTCCCTTTTTAGGAGGGTTAGCTACCCCTTCATTAATCACAATCCCCCGTTCTCTTTTCCAGGGCGGCATACCACTATTTTTCAGGTTGGTTCTAGCCATATCTGCAGAGTACATTAAAATGAGTTAGAAACAGTTCAAGAAAACTGTAGATAAATAAGGTGCTGTAAGACTCTCCAAACCGATCGGCGAGTCGTCGAATCACTTTGGCGAGCCAGATCGGGCCCGCAAAATGGACTGGTTCAAAAAATTCACAGACAAATGACAGGTCGGCGATACTCAGGGTTTTTGGTGAATCGTAGACATCTTTCGGCTAGCTCAGACTAGCCCGCCGAAAGTTACAGTGTGTTTTAAGGGTTAGGGGCGCAGAAAGGGCGATCATAGGAGACTTTCAGCGAGTCACCAGTGAACTCGGCGAGCTCAGGCTTCTCGCCGAAAGTTACAGACTCAAATTCAATTCAAACACGAAATTAAAGGCGATCTGGGTGGACTATAGGGAACTGCCAAGTGGTTTGGCGAGCTCGACCCAGCTCGCCAAACTGTCCAAAGTGCCATTTTTGTACCCTGACATCCAAAATCAAGCCCGTAGCCCTTGAAAATAAAATCAAACATCACACATTCTCAATTTAGCCCAGACCCATTAGACCCATGCAATCGGGGTACTCAGACTTCCCCTGGTTTGGCCAAAATTGGCTATTTGACGACTTTAGCCCTTAAGAATGACGTCAAACGCTCCATCATTGGGCAAAGCACGTCATTTAGCACAATTTGTCTTACTCAGACTTCACCCGACTAGACCCAACAACAAAATACCACAACCTAACAATTTATGATCAATTTTAAAGCATGCAATTTGGGAAATTAACAATTCAGGCAATATAGGCACGATTTCAAAACTAGAATAGGCAGACTAGCATACATTTACGATTTTAGAGAGGCCCAACACACATCTATAAGAATTACACAATTGCAAATGAGTTAAACCGCTATTTATGAGTTTAGGGTTTGGAAAACCAACCTTTTATGTCGAAATATGATTTGTAATGCTATGTGGCAAAGAATTCCAACTTCGAACATAGAAAAAATGACCAAAATGTAGTAAGATGCAAGAATATAGGAAATATAGAGTGCGGGTGTGATTTTATGAAGTTAAAAAGTGGGGGAATGTGAAAGAGCTTGAAAATTTAAACCTTTAGCCTTTTAAAACTGTTCAGTTCGCACCTTTTCGGTGATATTTGTCACCTTCGCCGAACCACTCGTCGACACACCGAGTAGTTACTTACCTCACCGAGTTTTACAGGACCTCCAGTTAACTTGGGGGTCCAAACGACAGACAAAGTTGGGCTCCCCGACCTGTTTGGCGATTCGTCGACTTATCCATGGGCTCGCTAAGTTTTACAGACTCCATCGTTATAACTAAGCTAGACTTTAGTGGGAATAAGTTTTCTCTCGAAAAACTTACCTAGAATCAACTCGGTTCTCTTGAACACCGAGTTACAGCTATTAAGTACAACTTTTGCCTTAGCCCGTTCACTCTCTCGAGCTGAATGTGTGGGAAAAGGCCTAGTATTCACTCTATCGAGCTAAACCCACGATGACCCAATAACCACAGATTTAGTAGTTTTAGTTTTAAAACCTCTCTCTCAAGCGGGCCAATAACACTAAGATGAAATCATATTTGCCACTACAATCTCATTAAGTTCAAACACAACTACTAAACGAAATCACCTTTAAATAGTAAATAGATTAACAATGAGCAATACCCAACAGTAAATTTAACCCATATTCACATAATCACACCCCAAGAATCATCAACACCCCCAACTTAAACGTTTGCTTATCCTTAGGTAAAACTCAAGTTCAGCAGTTCAAAAAGGATGTCTCAAACAGTGTCACACAAGACTCAATCATGAATGCACACAAAAAGACTGAACTTACTCATGCAATGATCAAATGTGCACTCAAAGACTCAAGTTATGACACACCATTATCAAAGATTCTCAAGCTCACAATACTTGCTTCAAATGCTAGTTCAAGCTCAACAAAGGTATTCACATGCCCTCATACAAAAGAATGATTCCACTCTCACACACAATGTTTAATTATTTAAAGTTTCGTAGTCAAATGCAACGTTCACATTCACAAAGAAGAACACTATTCATGCTTTCACCCATAGGTTTTCCTATATTTTCCAATTGAGAATTGTTTCAGCTCACTCAAGATAAAAAAGGTCTTTTCAAGGCTTGTAATGGGGCTGAGTGCATAAGTATGGTCATTTAGGCTTATAGGCTGGAAATCCTCATGAAATATGATGTAAACAACACCTTCTTTCCTTTTATTTATCAATTTCATTCAAGCTCAAAAATCACCTCTTATTCATCTTCCATGATTCATTGGAAACCCCCATTTTTTTTTTGTATTTGTAACTTTATTTCACTACTTTTTCTTTCTTTTTTTTCTTTTTCAATCTCTTCTCTCTTTTTTTCTATGGAGGGGTTCCATTTTTCTCGAAACATGGGCACAGGGGACTTCTTTGCAGTTACTTGATTTGCCTTCTCTTTTCACCACACCCTAACTTAGGCTTTTGGCTTAAGTTGGCTATTCAAACAAACCACAAATCTTGAGTATTATGGGTGATGGATAAGGAGAGGTTACAATGTCACCATGTTTCTTCCAAAAATAGGTCAAGTCTCAAAGGGTGCTCAAAAGAGGTTCACAAACTCACAAGGTAAGCCACAAAAGAGGTATATTTTCAAATTGGTTCACACTTTTTAAAGTTGCCTAAGACCATCTCAAGAAATTGCATCACTTACTCAATCGAACCAACGGGGCAAATTCTAGGTGTCATCATGCATGGTTTACGGTAAGCTCATCATACAAGGCATTGACACCAAAGTAAAACAAGAATCCACACTTTCGCTACTGTGCAACGTTCATCACAAGAGACTCAATTCGATAATTGGCTAGTCAAAACGAGATGCAAAGAGTTCACATATTGTCTATGCAACTTCAATTGGCCTCGTTGTAGCCGCACATTTATTTATGTTCAATTATGAGCACTATTCGAGTCATCGGTATTGATCAAAATCGATACTCAAATTTGCAAGAGAACAACCATATTCAACGCATACAAGAGGTGGCAAATTTTTTTTGGAAGGGTCAAAAATCATTTGTAATTAAAGCAAAAGGAGCCACAGGCTCAAACATCCACAAAAAGCAGTGTATAACACAATATTAAGCATAATGACTCAAATATATAATCAAAACATCAGTCATGAATAACACACAAAGATGGGCCTCACCCCACCACAAATAAAAATATTTGTCCTCAAATGCAAACAAAATATAATATCCTCAAGTCAAAAGAAAAGTAAGACAGAGAGGGAGGTAAATAGGTGATCCTGTCTATGCAGTCGCTCCATCTGTCTGGGCATTGGTTTCTGGTGCATCGATCTGCATTTGGGCATCGGTGCCCGGAGTCACCTCAGAGGTGCCAGCTCCACTAGAGACAACCAGAGGTGTATTTGCGAGGGAAGCCTGCATAGCCGCATCTATCATGGCTGCTTCAGTCTCGGTCAAGTCCTCATCTGTAGCTCCCTTAGTCTCCTCAGGCATCTCCTCATCAGTCTCTACCTCTAACTCAGGATCGATTGTCTGCTCCATTCTATCCTCATGTCCGGTGGTAGTCAGAGGCATCTCGATCACATCTGGAATCTCTACTGTTTCAAAGACCATGGACATATTGGTGGATTTCAGGTAGTCCACATCTTTCCTCAGCTCAACAATGGCCGCTTCTAAAGCCGTTACCTCCTCGGTGGCCCCTTGGCCACGCTTACACACCGCTATCCTTGCCGCAAGAGTATCAATGGCAACGTTCAATGGTGTCACAACATCAGTCAAGGCAACCTGTATCATGCCAGGAATGGAGGTCTCAAGTTTGGTTGCCTGCCGATCCGCAGAATAGGCAAGTTGTCCCATTCGAAGAAATGACGCGTGCGTAATTGGAGCCTGGGACACAGTAACAACAGCAGGTCTAGGAGACAGTGCAACAACAAAAGGACCTGGAGTATCAGAAGGAGTAGTAGTGGCAGTAGATGTATCCCAAGTCTCAGGGGCCTGAGTAGAGGAAAATGCCTCTACAGTTATGGAGTCCGAGACCACAACTGGGGAAAGGTCCATCGTGGTTGTTTTTTGCATTTTCTCTGTCTGATCATTTAGATATTCAGCTTTGATCCTTCGGATTTCAGTAGAGGATGTGGGAATCACTTCCACATTCTTCTTTGTATCTCTAGGTACCCGAGCCCATTTGCACAACTCGGTGATCAATACCGGGAAGGGAAGTGAGGTCTGGTGCTGCCTTGCACACATGAGCATCTCAGAAGCGATGGTGATCCCCAGATTTATCCTAGTTTCTTCTATGATGCAACCCAGACATGTTACCTTGGCAAGGCGAAGGATCTACTCATTCTGGGATGGCATAATTGTGCTGCTGATAAAGCTAAACCAGAATCTTGCGACTATGTTCAGATCTTTCTTTTCAATCGAAGCCCCTTCCTCCAACCACTTCGGAGTACTATCTAAAATCAGTTGGGCTAACCACTTCTTCATCTTTTCTAGATTTTTTGTTCTGATCAAGTGCTGGCAGTGATCATTAATACGTGTGGACATGCCCAAGACTGTGCTGATCGCATCACTATCACAATTAACGACTCTTAAAATAGTAGGATGAACTAGATCTTAATCGTGAGGGTTAACGTCAAGACACGTGTTAGACCTAGTAGTGTTGAAGGTCATCTATGTATTAACATAGGGTTTCAAGGGTAAAGGCCAAGGCAAAGGGGGAAAAGCCTTAGCCAAGGGCCAAGACCGCCCAAACCTTTGCCAACACTGCCTCAGGACCACGACCACTTTCATGGCCAGTGGCTTTGACCACGAACCGTGAAGTGGCCCGTGAAGATCACTTGGGCACTTGGGAGGCAAGGCCTAGAGGCCAAGCTACTGGTCCAAGTCCACGACTACTTTCACGGCCAGTGGTCTTAACCATGGACAGTGAACTGGTCCGTGAAGATGCCTTTGCATCTTGGGGCTTTGCAAGTCAAAAGGGAGTCACTGCCTAGGGACCACGGGAACCACCACGAGCTGTGGTCCCCCTTCACGAGCTGTGAAGTTGGGCGTGGTCCCTGACGGGGCTGCCCCAACTAGGGAGTTTTAAGTAATTTTGTTTTAAGTTGTATTGATGTGGGGTCGTTTTAAATATATATATATATTTCAGTATTTTAACACCTACTTTACCCCATTATTCAAAAGACCCAAATCAAAACCCCAAAGTTCTTCCTCTCTCAATATTTGTCTCTCTAACTCAATGAAGAAGAATAAGTGGGAGCTAGGGTTGGATTCAAGGCGTTTATTAATCAAATTTCTTGGGGAATCTTAGTAAAGGTATGGTGATCCTTCATCTAGGGTTAGCTTTCACCCTAGAGTCAATTTCAAAGAAGTTTTCAAGTTCATGAAAACCCAAGGGTTTTACTCAATCTCTTGGGTTCTTTCTTCAAATGATTTCAAATGGTTTTTAATGTCATATATTGATTGTATTGGTATTTAATTGATGATTTATGATGGAAATACTCTATGAACCCATGCTTCTTCTCAATTTCTAAATTGTGCCTTATGAAGTGGGTTTGTTGATTATGAATGAATGTTGATGGACTTATGCCTAGATTGATTTATATTATTGAATTGTATCATCATCTATGCCTAATTATGGTTAATTGTTGGTGAATTGAGGATTTGTGATCATAGCCTTGAAAGGGCAAGTTTGACCTAATTACTTGTTGAATTAGAATTGTGCTTGAATTGTTGATCCACTTGAAAGGTGGAGGTGTTTACTTACTATGTATATTGTGATCATGGCCTTGAAGGCATAGTTTGAGGAATTTAAGTATTATCATGATGTTGTGTATGTGAATGTGATGTGAAGGATTTGCATGTGATTTCAATGATAAAATGATGATCATGTATATGATGTAATTCTGTTGTTGTTGATAGTATGTTCTAAATTTACACTCATGAATGATGATGATGGAATGTGAAGGATTTCTATAGTGAGTGTTGAATCTAGAATTGGTAGGCTCATGCATCCTTTCCTTGTATAATGAATGTGTCTTGACTTGATGAATATGAATCAATAGGCTATGGCATTCTTCTCATATATGAGAAATGAATGTGTCTTAACTTGATAGATAATAATTGATAGGCTTTAAGGCATTCTTTTCATAAATGATCTAATGTAATGAAGACTCTAGAATCGATAGGCTAGTGGCATTCTTTTCTTAATGAGTTGATGTACCATGAATCGATAGGCTAGTGGCATTCCTTTCATGAGTAAAAAATATTATGAGGGACCATGAATCAATAGGCTTATGGCATTCTTTTCATGGGGACTCTAGAGCTATCCTTGAATGTACTATGGATCGATAGGCTTATAGCATTCCTTCCTTGTGTAATCATATATCATGGGTCGATAGGCCTATGGCATTCCTTCCTAATACACTAATGTAATGTGAATGAAATAATCTATGGGAATGTAGGCTAAGCATCGAGTGGATATGGTTAGATGGAAACTCTCCCAATGTTAGGTCAGAGTTCCAAGGAATATCTTCCTATCCCATAACTATGTGCCCACATAGGATATTAGCTAGCGGATTCCATCTGAGCTAATGTTATCGTTCTACCTTAAGCAAGTGGAACACCTCTTTACGGTGTGGGGCTATAGGACACCGGATTCCATGTCTAGCTTGCATGGTCTATGTCGGTTAAACGCTTATTTCCATCATGTGAGATGTGTATTATGGTTTATTGAGAGGTTCTATGAAGTGTAGGTGGCAGTATGGGATGGCATCTATACATTGCATGAGTAGGCTTTGATAGGGTCATAGTGAGTTCTCTAAGTCTTAATGACTAATGTATGAAAGTCCTCTAAATGAAGTAATTGAAGAATGTTGACTCCTAGATGCTTAATGTGATATGCATACTATACTTGGGTTATATTATGAGTTATTTTTCCCTTGTCATGTCTTATGAAATGTTATGTCTCTTATGTGCGGATATTTTGTAAAGGTGGAAATGAAGGAATGGTAAGTTCACTTTTGGTGACCTTAATGTGGTGCCTTGGTGTGGATGGTGGTATGTGACGCTATCCATGCATTTCACAAGGTATATGATGAGGGTTGCTTAAGGTGAAGGTCTAAGATGAAGGTAACGGGTTACATAATGATTTTGTCTAAATGTGGTATTATGACGTGCATGATGATTATACTTGTATTGTATGTGGTTTCCAACCAAAATGTCCCTTTTAAAGCATTTTTTGCATGGTCACATACTTAGATCATTTTTGTGTGCTAATCCATATTTCTCTTATTTTTACTACAAGTGTAGGGTCCGGCAAGTGATTTTCTTACTCTAGATTGAAGTGCTTGGGTTGCTATTCCTCCAAGATCAAGTGGTATGTCCTCATAGATCGAGGACAAGTGTTTAGAAGTTTCTCTTTATTTCATGTAATACACATTTAGTAGTTTTTGATTGTAAGGGCCGTGTCCCTAACATGTTTGAGATTATGTCTAAGATGGCCATGTGAGACTTAGACTTCCGCTATGTCTTTTTAAAGATTGTTAAATGAATGTTTTGAATCGTATGGTTTTAAATGAAAAGTTTTAATTCCGTACTATTTCTATTACTGATGCGATGAATGAATGCTATGAGGCTTGTATAAGACCCCTTCGGGGTCGAGTACGCCGTGTTACGACTAAGGGGTGCTCTCGGGTCGTGACAACCCTCCTGCCTCTGACAACCACGTAGTCAACCACTTTGAAAGTTGCTGCTTGCTACTTCCTCTGGGGTATCAATGCACTGTATGCATTGTAGAACTATCTGACCCCAGTTTGGAATATAAGGACCACGGGGCTTGGTGAAGATTTGGAACTTGTGGTATTTTAGGCATTCCATTATTTCCAGGTATTTGTCGATCACTCCATCCGTAGACAGACGTTTCTCCTCGAGGATCATCCTCAGCCCTTCAGTTTTTAATCTATTCATTGACTTGGGAGGAGGGCCCTATATTGATGGTGCAAGCACCATTGCTTGCTCTGGAACAAGAGTAGGATGGGCAGCATGAATAGTATGGATCCTTAAAAGGTCATTCAATTTTTTAGAGCGTAGTTCTGCCCAGTGTGCTTCTACAAGTTCATCATCCTCAGACTCCATAGTTTGCGATTCCTGATGCCCACCCTCACTTTCTGAGGTGGTAAGGTAAGTATCATGGATGTCGTCACTATCAAAGCCTGCCTCAGGCGACGCAGGTGCTTTTCCTTTACCTTTTTCTTTTCCTTTTCCTTTTCCTTTTCCACCAATAGTGGAAAGTTTATTAGCTTTGCCCTTGGATGCAGCTGCATCCTCATTCCGTGTGATCCCTTTTGCTTTCTCTTGGCGTGACATGTTTCTCCTAGCAACTTTAGACCTAGCCATGTCTGCAATCACAGTGGTAAAAGTTAGATATAATTTAATTAAATTCACAGGAACAACAATATGCAGACAGACTCGCCGAACCAGTCGGCGAGTTGCCAATTAACTTTGATGAGCTAGACCGAGCTAGCCAAAAGGATGGCTTAGAATCTAGGTAGGTAGGCGATAGGATGGGCCTTTCGGTGAGTCGCCAACAACTTTTGGCAATCAAGAGGTAGTCTGCCAAAAGTTACAGTGAAATTTAAGCTACATGGGTGCAAACAAAGGGCGACAGAGAAAACTTCGGCGAGTCGCCGAATGCCCTTGGCAAACTCAGGTTTCTCGCCGAAAGTTACAGAACTTGACAACAAATGAAACATGAAATCAAAGGCGAGATGGGGCATTAGGCGAACCACCGAGTAGTTTGGCGAGCTCGACCCAGTTCGCCAAACGACCTAACGTGCCTATCTTCAACTAAAATTCTCGAGGTCAACCCTGCAACCCCTGAAAAAAATCAAACGGTGCACAACTCAAATTAAGACTAGACCCATGACACCCATCAACATGCAAGCAAAACCCCTAGAGTTTTAATTCATTTTACGACACAAAATTACGGGATTACAATCCTAAAGAAACTATAGGAAAGATTATCGAATTAAAGTAGGCAATCAAGCATTCTACTTAAATCAGAGGGTCCATCACACTTCAACTAGATAAAATCGATTGCATAGGAGAGCAAATACCAAAAGTAAATGCGGGGTTTGGAAAAACAACCTTTACTGCAGATTAACAAGACTGTAATGCTAGGTGGCAAAGTAATCCAATTCTGAGAACAAATCAATCAACCAAAATACTTATAGAATGTGGAAATATTGAAAATACTAAGCAGGTGCAAGCTTGTGAAGATCGAAAGTAAGGGAAAGAAAAAAATTTGAATGCTTGCACCTTTGGCATTATAAAAACCGTCCAGATCTCGCTCATTCGGTGAAATTAGTCGAAATCGCTGAACTACTAGGCGACACGTCGAACGCTCACTTACCTCGCCAAATTGTTTAGAACTTTCAGTTAAACTAAGAGTCCAACCGGCGGACTAGTTCACAATCACCTAACGGTTCGGCGGTTCGCCAATAATTTACTGATCACACTGAGTTTTAAAGACTCTAGGTTGAGTTTTCCTGGAATCCAACGGCGGTCTAGGTCGGGATTGCAAACCTTTCCGGCGATTCGCCGACTAGACCTTTAGCTCACCATTTCTTATATTTTTCAAATACTTTTCTCACTTTGTCCTGCACAATTAACACACCATTATTCTAAAATAAACATAAAGCTATAAAACCTTGGGTTGCCTCCCAAGAAGAGCCTTAGTTATAGTCGTGTCATGACTTCCCCACTAAGTCTTGATTCGTGGGGTAGAGACGAGACAACACATGACCCATTTGGGTCTCTAGAAGCTGAACATATATGAGATGGGAAACAATTATCTCATTCAGCATTGATACGTTCTCTTTTATCTCAATTAACACCTTGTTGTGACCTTAGACTTTGTGGAGAATGAGCGAGAGTGTTCCACTATTTGCCCACCCTAGTTCACACTAGGCTTCACACGCTCATGAGGGGGAATATACCGGTCTTTATTTTTGTCCAGTGCTCCCAATTCCACGATCTTCTTGGTCACTAGATCCAGTTAGGTCAACAATGTAGCCACAATATGGTTCTTCTCAGTCTCTTTGTTGGTCATGGCCAAGTTATCAATGAGCTGGGCTGCTATTGCATAGGGCAGTCGTGAGAGACCCCTTCGAAATATTTGGTCAGTCATTCTTCTATTTTCCGGGACAAGACTATTGTAGAAGCAATCCAATAGCACGTTTTCTGAGATTCCATGAGTTGGGTGCTGGAGGAAGATTGACTTAAATTTCAGCCACAACTCACGGATTGACTCCCTCTCTGATTGTCTGAAACTTAGGATGCTATCCTTAAGAGACATCATTCTTAGAGGAGACAAATCCATTTGGTCACCATTGCTATTAGACATGTTCCAATGTCCTTCTCAAAACAAGCAAGCAAAACTAAACTAAAAATTGAGTTAGTAAAACTACAACTAACAAGAACGAAATCCAACTTCAATTAAAATTCTCAACTAACACCACTCCCCGGCAGCGGCGCCATTTTGATGTTTGACATAATCAAATACACAACTTCCAATTCAAGTGTCAACGATCGCGTGTAGTAATATAACCCAATCGAATGGGTTGGGGTCGAGTACCAAGGGAGCGGTTAGTAATCGAGAATTAAATAGAAAAGTAAAATTATGTTCTAGTCAATCATAGCTATAAATATTTACGAGTAAAATCATACTATATCAAGAAGTGACACGAATGCCAATTTTCAATGGCCGTTTTGTAATCAACTAATAAAACGAAATAGCAAAAATATAAAGATGCGAGATAGGGAGATGGGATTCTTGGGATGTGATAAGAATATGGGATAAAATAAACAACTGGGTAAATGCTATTGATAGTAGATTGCTGAACATTTGTAACTAAGCTAGACTCTAGTGGGGGTAAGTTTTCTCTCGAACAACTTACCCCAAATCAACTCGATTTCTCTCGAACACCGAGTTACAACAATTAAGCACAACCTTCACCTTAGTCCATTCACTCTCTCAAGCTGAATGTGTGGGAAAAGGCCTAGGATTCACTCTCTCGAGCTGAACCCACGACGACCCAATAACCACAGGCTATCAATTTAGTAGTTTTAGTTTTAAAACCTCTATCTCGAGCGAGCATGCCAAAAACACTAAGATGAAATCGTATTTGTAACTACAATCTCATTAAGTTCAAACACAACTACTAAACAAAATCACATTTAAACAACAAATAGACTAACAATGAGCAATACCCAATAATAAATTTAATCCATATTCACATAATCACACCCCAAGAATTGGGGTTTTAGCTAGACATGATAAAGAGATAGAAATCGATACCAAAAAGTGTTTCCATCAAATGAGAAGTTGTCTTTAAACACTTCTAGGATGAAGATTCTTCAAGACCCACTTCCAATTTCTTGGAATTGTAAACCTTCAAATCTTCAAAGCTCGAACAATGTCTCCAAAGAACTCTAAGAACTCAAACTTAAAATATTCTAAAAATCAGTAAAAAATTGCTACAACTTGATACTAAGCAACAAAATTAAATGGGTATTTATAGTTTTCAAAAATTGGTGCTGTGAAGGACCACTCGACGAAGTTAGTTGGGATCGCCGATACACTCAGCGATATGCCCTTTGGTCTGGTTCATCGCCTTTCAGCTTTTGCCTTCAACATCTTCGCATTTTGAATCATTGGGAGATACGGTGTTGTTTCATGGAACTGTTCGGCAACACGTCGACTGCTCCCTTTCATCGCCAACTTGATCTTTTCCTTTAAGGTTTAGCACACTGGAACTTTGGGCGAGGTTACGGCCATTCAGTGACTCGCCTAATGTATTAGGCGATCCTCAGGCCTTCATTTCTTAGTTCTTTCAGCCGCCTTGTCCCTTTTTGCTCCAAAGTGTCTACACTTTGTCTCTAACACCAAATACCTGAAACTCAAGGATTTTACATAAGTTTTTGAGACAAAATATGCATTTGGCGACACTAATCTATCAAAATAAAGCCCTAAATGAGTCCAAATTGTGGACTCATCACACTGCATCGCGAAACTACTCGGAGATCCACCGACTGCTCACTTTGATCGCCAACTTGGTTCTTTCCTTCAGGGATTTGCACACTGGAACTTTAGGTGGTTTGTTGAGCTACTCGGTGACACACCGAGTGCTCTTGGCGATTCTCAGACTCGCCCTTCTTCATTTCTTCAGCTTGTTTGTTTCTTTTTTTGCCTATTAGTGTCCTTGCCTTGTTCCTTAATATATATACCTAAAAATCAAGGATTTAACATCAGTTATTGGCACAAAATAAGCATTTGAGGACACTAAATCTACAAAAACAAAGCCCTAAATGAGTTCAAATCTCGGTTCTCCAGGATTCTTAAAAAAGGAAAGCATTAAGCAAACAAGTAGTAAAGAAATTGAAAATTTTTCGATAGAGACATCCACATTCAACGCCTACAGATAGTTAGTTATTATTATTTTTTCCTTTGTGTGAATTAAAGCTCAAATTATATCAGTCAATGTGGCCTTACGTTTTCTTTTTGCCAACTTTTCATTGTCTGATAGAAATGAATTCCTATATGTTCCAGGTGCACTACACTACACTTGTATCATTCAATTATCAAATTCTTTCAAAAAGAAATGTTTTTGTAAGATTGACAAGCTAAGCACACTAGTGCAAAATCACAAAATAAACTCTTTTTTACCATACGCTGGATGTAGAAGCCATGACTGATGTTACTCGACTTAGTGCAGTCAAGCTTCTACCTGGAAATATATACTCTGTCATGAAGTCTGAGCTTTGTATGCGTTCAACATACCTCACGTCTGCCATTGAACTAAATTGAGGAAAGAAAACACTTGTGATTCAAGAGAATTTGAGAAAAAGGTAAAAAAAAAGTGGAATGTGTGGAGTTGTTGCGTTAAATATATCCGTTACCTGCAAAACTAGAAGCCCATCTTCTGCCAATGCAGACTCTAAAAAACTAAAGAATTCCCCTATAAAATCATGACCAATATGTTTGAACACCTCGCTGAAAATGATAATTAGTAGAATTGTAACGTTGGCTTGACATCTATTAAGTACTACAAACAATATGTCAAGATATAGATGGATAAAAGCATACATTGATATAATCATGTCATATTTGTCTTTATTTGGTATTTGACGATAGTGACATACGAGAAATGTAATTTGATCCTGTCAAAAAAAATCATTGAATTGAATATTAATAGACAACTCAGTTTTTGCTTGCAAATAAAAAATAGATCACGTTCCCATGTCAATAGGAAGTACAAAGAAGTACTAAGTTGTGCCTAAGTTGGCCCAGACACCACGATCAATAAACGAATCATTTTAGTTATAGAAGGTTTAGTTCAAGAAGTGGAATTTCCTAATTGCTTTTATCACTTGCCTCAGCATATAGAAATTATACATCTTAGTCACATAGAAACTTTGAACTTCCATAGACAATGCAAGTTGTATACCTGAAGGCCTGCTCGCTCAACTCTCAACTTTGCATACTCCAGCTGCTGCTCAGAAATAGTTATACCAGTATATTTACATCCTGTTTTCTTGAGAGCTTCCTCCGCAAAACCTCCTCAACCAAATCCAATCTCCAAAATGTGATGTTTCTTGCTAATTTTTGCCTATATAGAATCAAATTATGCCCGAAATTTATCTAGAAACAAGAGAGATTTGTAAGAATAAGTTAATGACTTACCTTTCTAATGAGAAGAGAAATCTTTCTCACCTAATTTTTTGGAGCTATGCTTTCGCCAAAGCTATACTACGCTAATCAAATCAACTCAAGTTCTTGTAAAGTGAAATCCCAAAGTTGTCAAAGTAACGTTGATAGAAAATTGTAATGACCCGTAAAATGGTAGGATTAACTAGAGCCTAATCGTGAGGGTCAGCGTCAAGGTACGTGTTAGACTCCATAGTTGAAGGGCTTTTGATGTTGTTTAAGGGTTGTAAGGGATTGTGCCAAGCCAAGGGGGCAAGGCCTAAGCCAAAGGCCCAGGCAGCCCAACCTTGGCCAAGAACTGCTTCATGACCATGGACCACTTCATGGTCAGTGGCCTTGACCATGGTCCATACAAGTGGCCGTGAAGGTCACTTGGTGGCATGGCAATCAACGCAGCTTGGCAAAGCTATTGCCCAAGTTCCACGGACCACTTCACAGCCAGTGGTCTTGACCACGGCCCGTAGAATGGCCGTAAAGGTTAATTAGCCTGGTGGAGGCTTGGCCACAAAACGAAGCTACTGCCTAGAGGATCACGGGCACCACTACGGGACGTGATCCTCCTTCACAGACTGTCAAAGTGCCCTTGGTACCTGACGGGGCTGCCCAAATTAAGGGTTTTTAAGTAATTTTGTTTTAATGTTTTAATATGTGGGGTTGCTTTTAAATAGTTTATATCATAAATATAAAGAGTTTTAAGTCTTAAAACACTTCATTTACTCCTTATTTCTCCAAGCCCAAATCAAAACCCCCAAAGTTCTTCTCTCTCAATATTTCTCTCTGAAACTCAAGGAAGAGGAAGAAGTGGAGCTAGGGTTTGGATTCAAAGATTTCTTCATTAAATTTCATGGGGAAATCTTGGTAAAAGGTATGGTGATCCTTCATCTAGGGTTAGTCTTCACTCTAGAGTCAAATCATGAAAACCAAGGGTTTTACTCAATCTCATAGGTTCTTCTTCCAAATGATTTCAAATGGTTTCTAATGTCATATATTGATTGTATTTGTGTTTAATTGATGATTTATAGTGAAAATACTCCATGAACCCATGATTACTCTAAATTCCTAAATTGTGCTTTTATGAAGTGGGTTTGATGATTTTGTAAGCTTATGATTGAAATATGCCTTAATTTCTTTGGGTTATTGGATTGTATCATTATATATGTCTTAATTATGGTAAATTTTTGGTGTATTGATGATTTGTAATCATGGCCTTGAAAGGGCAAGTTGCGACCTAATTACAAGTTAAAGTAGAATTATTTATTAATTGTTTATCCACTTGAAAGGTGGAGGTGGGAGTTCAATGAAGCTATTGTGATCATGTTTTGAATGTAAATGTGTTACTATTAAGTCTATTTTATCAATGTGACACTTAAGAATGTTGATGATATAATATGAAGGGTTCTTCAATATATGGTATATCTCGAATTGGTAGAGCTTATCCATCCTCTTCTTGTATAAATGAGTGTATTGTTGATTGTTGAATCCTTGGATCGGTAGGCTAGTGGCACCCTTCCACACGTGTTAATAATTAACCATGGGAATGGCAGGCCTAGGGTACCCTTCCACTAATGAAGGTTAATGATGAGCCTTAAACCGGTAGGCCTATGGCACCCTTTCAAGAGGAGTTAATGAGCTTTCCTAAATGTACCTTAAATCGGTAGGCTTAAGGTACCCTTTCATGTGTTGATGAATGAATTGGAGTCGGTAGGCCAATGGCACCCCTCATATGTGATAATGTCAAGGTAATGAACTATTATAGGAATGTAGGCTAAGCATCGAGTGGATTTGGTTAGATTGAAACTCCCCCAAAGTTAGACATGAGTTTCAATGATCGTTTACTTTATCCCATAAACTATGTGCCCACATAGGTGTAGCTAGTGGATCCACCTAAGCTATATGAACCGGTCTTTCTTAGGCAAGTGGACCACCTATTTACGGTGTGAGGACTTATGACACCGGATTCCATGACAAGCTCTCATGGTCTATGTCGGTTAACGTTTACTTCCCATCATATGAGATTTCATTGTGGGTTCTTGATAGGTTCTACAAAGTGTAAGTAGTAGTATGGGATGCTACCTATACATTGCACGAGTAGGCTTTGAGAGGGTCATAGTGAGTTTCTCTAAATCTTTATGGCTATGACATGAATGTGTCCTAAATGAAGTTATTAAGGAATGTTGGCTCTTAAATGCTTAATATGATATGTATGCTATACTTGGGTTATATTACGAGTTATTTTCCCTTGTCATGCCTTATGAAATGATATGTCTTTTTTGTATGGATATTGTGCAAAGTTAAAAAGAAAGGAATGGTAAGTTCACTCTTGGTGGCCTTGATGTGGTGCCTTGGTGTGGATGGTGGTATGGGATGCCATCCATGCATTGCACAAGGTATAGCATAAGGTTCATTTAAAAGTGAAAGTCTAAGGTGAAGGTAAAGGTTTTCGTGTTGATATTGTGAAGGTGTGATATTTGACTTGTATGATATTGTTACTTGTCTTGGATGTCTTTTATGCATAGTACATGATGTTTCTAAAAAGTGACATAATGCATGGTTTCTAACTAAAATGTCCCTTTAAAGCATGTTTTTGCATGGCCATCATACTTAGTACATCTTTGTGTGCTAACTCATATTTCTACCTTTTTAACTACAAGTGTAGGTTCCGGCAAGTGATTTCTTCCATCTAGATTGAAGAGCTTGGATTGAGTCTTCTCCAAGGTTAAGAGTGATATGTCCTCATTGACCAAGGACAAGTGTCTTTTTGAAGTTTCCTTTTTATTCATGTAATAGACAATTCTAGTGTTTTCGATTGTATGGGCCGTGTCCCTACTTTATTTTTCAAGTACATTGTTAAGATGACCATGTGAGACTTAGACTTCCGCTGTGTCTTTTTAAAGTTGTTTTAATGAAGTTTGAATGTTTGGATTTAAATAAATTTTTAATTCCGCACTATTATCATTATTGAATGCAATGAATGACTATATGTCTTGTATAAGACCCATTCGGGGTCGAGTACACCATGTTACGACTAGGAGGTTCTCTCAGGTCGTGACAAAAATGCCAACATCGCAACAAAAGAAACTAAAAATTGAAAGAGTAGTAGATCAAGTTTTTTCTAGATATTTTGTCGAACACTTTGTGTATCTAGTAACATTCCTTATCTTATAAAAGAATTTAAACCAAATTATAAGAAAATTAAAGATGAAAGGCATATTTATTAGCTTATAGGATGATAGCACATGCATGTACACATTACCAGCGAGAAAAAGAGATCAAATAAAAAAATCTGATCGAGATTATCAGTAGGTTGCTAAAATTTAGAAGAAAATTAAAAAGAGATATTACCGGTTGGAAGTAGAAAAGCGAGCAAACTCAAAGAATGAAAATTGTTGGTGCTTCATTCTGGAATCCGTCGTATGTATTCATGGAAGGAGGCTTGCTGGTGCTTCAAAGAAATTGCTAGAGCTCCCAATCACTCTGGTGAATCTCAAGGCTACAACTTCATATGGAATGGAAAAGAGTGACGAACCTTTTAGAATTTGGGAATGAAATTGAATTGAAAGAAATTAGGTTGTATGTATTAGACTTTTCAAGTAATTTTCATTAAAGGTCAGACTGTTTGTCATTAAATGGCTAAACTATTACCCGAAAAAGGACAAATGCCATTAATAATTGACTTTAGAACATTATTTAGCGACAATTGTATTATTGCCGTTAAATAATTACCGCTAAATCTCTAATTTGTTGTAGTGTGGGCTGATAGAACGGGCAATTGTTGCTGCCTTAGCCCCCATTAGGGTTGAGATGACGGAGTATGGTGTTTAGATTGAGGGCCACTAGTTGGCCTTGGATGCCCTGACTGTGAGAGTGTAGAAGTGTGAGAAGGGCCAGGGTGCTACTGATGTTGAGACGGCCTTGGAATTCGATATTGTGGGGCTGCGTAGAAATGTGGATGAGCTTAAGGCCACTGACCTGTCGATGATGTTTGGGACGGTGGAGATTCTTGACATACCGAGTACATATATTGTAGCTTGTTTAGAGGTGCCTCCAACTACTACTGTAGATGAGACTAGTGCTGATGACACTGCTGCTAAGTCCGAGGCTTAGACAGATAAGGAGCAGTTTGGTGTTTGTGAGGAGATAGTATATGAGGATTTGGATGACTTGGAGGGTTCCCTGTTTGAGACGGCAAGGCATACATCACTTCAGGATGCATCTATGGTGGGTTCCAGTGGAGCCAAGGATGCTGAGACACCGGGCATTGATGCCCGGACAGAGGGAGTGACTGGTATGCAGACTTCACCCAGGCCTATCCAGGCATGATGATCTTCTTACCTCCTTCTCTATTATTTTTTAGACTATTTCTATTTTTAGTTGCATTTGAGGAAAATTGCGTATTTTGTTGGTGGGGTGATGTATTCCCATACCTACCTCTTGCGGCCTGGTTTGTGAATATTGGTTTGATTTTGATTGTGTTGTTGTGAATATTGGTTTGATTTTGATTGTGTTTTTGTGAATATTAGAGCTTATTCGTTTATATATATCTTGGTTGTTTGATTCTGGTTGTTGATAAATTATGGCCCATTGTTTTAATTTGAAAATGGTGTTGAAGTGGTTCTGAACCAAGTTTAAAATTTTTGCCACCTTTTCTGTGTGTGATTATGACTGTTCTTGTGCAAATTTGAGTGTCGATTGTGGTAAATACCTATGACTTGAATAGTGCTCTTAATTGAACGAAATGAATGTGCGGCTACGATGAGGCAAACTAAGTTACATAGGCAATATGTGAACTTTTAGCATCTCGTTGTGACTAGCCGATTGTCGATTAAGTCTCTTATGATGAACATTGCACTCTAGCTAGAAAGTGTGAAGTCTTGTTTGATAATTGTATCAATGCCTTGTGTGGTGAGCTTGTCTTGAATATTGTGCTTGATGACACCTAGAATTTGCCCCGTTGGTCCGATTGATTAAGTGAAGCAAGCAATTGAAATGATCTTAGGCAAAAGTTTTGAAGAGTGAACAAATTTGGCAATATACCTCTTTGTGGCCAACCTTGTGAGAAGTGTGAACCTTTCTTGGCACCTTTTGAGCCTATCATTTTCTTTGTAAGAACTTGAACAACTTTGACCTCTTTATCCCATCACCCATAACCTTCATGAAGCATTGGTTTGTTTGAATAGCCAACTTAGGACAAAAGCCTAAGTTGGGGGTGTGGTGAAAAAGAAGGAAAGTCAAGAAGTGTGAAAAATTCCCCTTTTGATGGATTTTTTTTTGAAAAATATAGAACCCCTCTATGTAAAAAAAAGAAGAGAGAAAAAAGAAGAAATAAAAGAAAAAGACTGAAACGGAGAAAATGTTGTGAAATAAAGTGTGTGAAAATAGTGAAAAAATGGGGTATCCGGTGACTCATGTTTAGTGGAATAATAGGGTAGATTATGAACATGTTTGAATGTGAAATAGAAGGAGAAAAAGCGATTTTCAGACCATATTTCATGTAGGTAGAAGCCACTAAGCCTAAATGACCATACCTTTGAACTCAACCCCATTACAAGCCTCAAAAAGACCTTTGTGATCTTGAGTGGGCTGAAACAAATGTTGATTGGAAAATAAGGGTAAGCCTATGGGTGGAGTCATGCATGTGTTCATCTTTTTGAGTGTGAGAGTTGTATGTGATTCCGGGACCTTAAAATTTTGAGAAATTTTGTGTGGTTGTGGAATCATCTTTGTTGCGAGGGCATTGGAGTACCTTTGTTGAGCTTGAACTTGCATTTGAAGCAAGCACTGTGAGCTTGAGTACACTTGATAATAGTGAGTCACAATTTGAATCTTTGAGTGTACAATTGCGCATTGTATGTGTAGTTTGAACCTTTTGTGTGCATTCATGTTGAGTCTTAAGCAACACTGTTTGAAGACATCCTTGTTAAACCGATTGATCTTGAGTTTTACTTGAGGACAAGCAAAAGTTTAAGTTGGGGGTGTTGATGAGTTCGAGATTTTGACTCATTTAGGGCTTTGTTTTGATAGTTTAAGTGTCCTCAAATGGAGCCATACCAATGCTTGAGTGATAGCTATTGTTATAGGCAGACTCAATCAAAGGCAAGTGATCATCCCAATTACCCTTCAACAAACCTTCTATAGTAACCGGCTAGACCCAAAAAACTCCTAATATCCGAAGGAGTTAGAGGTCTACCCCAACTTTTGACAACATCCGTGTTATTAGGATCTACCTCAATACCCTTACCAGAAACAATATGCCCAAGAAAAGCAACAGACCTTAACAAAAACTCACATTTACTAAACTTTGCAAAGAGTTGTTGGTCCTTGAGGACTTGCAACACAATCCTCAAATGATTGGTATGCTCGTCTTCACTTCTCGAATAGATCAGTATGTCATCAATGAACACAATCACAAACATGGCAAGGTATTGTCTAAACACACTATTCATTAAATCCATAAATGCCGCCGGAGCATTAGCCAAACCAAATGACATTACCAAAAACTCAAAATGACCATCCCGACTTTGAAAAGCTGTCTTTGGAATGTCATCTTCTTTCACCCTCAATTGGTGATAACCCGACCAAAGTTCAATGTTAGAGAAGTAACTTACTCCTTGAAGTTTATCAAACAAATCATCTATCTTTGGAAGAGGACACTTATTATTAATAGTAACTTTGTTCAATTGCCGATAGTCAATACACATACGGAGCGAACCATCTTTCTTTCTAACAAACAAAACTGGAGCACCCCATGGAGAGATACTTGGTCGGATGAAACCCTTATCCAACAAATCTTTCAATTGCTCCTTTAACTCTTTAAGGTCTACTGGATCCATACGATAAGGAGGAATAAACATAGGTTGCGTATCGAGGAGAAGGTCAATACAAAAGTCTATTTCCCTTTCGGGAAGAATACCGGGTAAATCATCCGGAAACACATTTGGAAACTCATTTACGACGGGGACCGACCTAAGAGTAGGAGTCTCAGAATCTATATCCCTCACCCTGACTAGATGGTAAATACAACCCTTCAAAATAATCTTTCTAGCTTTAAGACAAGAAACGAACTAACCCTTAGGCATATAATTTCCCCCTTTCTACTCTAGGGTGGGTTCATTTGGAAACTTAAACTTGACTACATGGGTTGCACAATCAATAGAAGCATAACATGAATGCAACCAATCCATACCAAAGATAACATCAAAATCTAGCATATCGAGCTCTACAAGATCAACAGGAGTGACTCTATGGGACAAGGAGACGAGACACTTTCTATAGACCCTCTTCGCCACAACAGAATCACCAATAGGAGTAGAGATAGGAAAAGGACCTAACAACACATTCGAAAGAATATCAAACCTCATAGCAACATATGGCGTCACAAAAGACAATGTAGCACCAGAGTCAAGTAAAACATAAACATCAAGTTGGAAGACTTTCAACATACCGGTAACCACATCGAGAGAATTCTCTTATTCATCACGTGTCTGAATTTCATAGAATCGGTTTTTCTTGGGAGTATTAGAACCCGAAACACTAGAAGGAGACTGCTTACCCTCCCTTCCTTTGGCTATAAGCATCATCCAATACCTTATCTTATGACCACTTTTACCACAACCGAAGCAACCATCTGTGCCGCGTAAGAACTTATTGTTGTGCTTCTTTCCCCACCTAGCACAAGTAGACATAGGTAATGAAGATCCACTACTATTTTTTACTTGAGCATTAGGGTTAGTCATGCTATCTTTGTTGAACCTAGGAGGAGCATTGGATGAACCTTGTCTTGTAAACCTTTGTCAAAACTTAGAATGACCATTTCCATCCGACCTTGAATGCGAGAAGTTACCATCACCAGTCTTTGCCCTCTTTGACTCCCTAGACCTTTCCTTATGTTTCTCATCTTCAATTTGTTAAGCATGAACCATGAGATGAGAAATTTCCATATCATTGATAAGCATAGCGGTATGATATTCCTTAACTACCATCTCGGACACTCCCGAAACAAACTTAATCATCCTTGCCCTAGGATCGACAATCATAGTAGGAGCATATCTAGACAATTGTGTGAATTTCAAAGCATATTTCTTCACACTCATATTTTGTTGACGAAGGTATATGAATTCAAGCACCTTTGCCTCCCACATTTCAAGGGGAAAGAACCTATCAAGGAAAGCAACTTTAAACTTTTCCCAATTAAGAAGACCCCCATCAACTGTTCTCCCTTCTATCCATTGGTTGAACAATTTTGAGCAACACCCTGATGTTTGCGTAATCAATGACACGTCTTACAATTCGGGTGTCTACGATTGTGCAATAATATAGTAACCCAACGAAGGGTTGGGATCGTCCAAAGGGAGTGGTTTTGAGAATTTATAGAAAAATAAAATTCTGTTCTAACTAGTCGTAGCTAAAGACATTAACGATTAAATACATTGAAAATTAAAGGGGGATACAAAAGTATCAATTAACAATGGAGTTTTTAACACAAGTAAGCAAAAATTTGCAAGATTGACAAGAAAATCAAACAATGAGAGGAGTATTCTTGGGATGTGACCGGAATACGGGTTAATCTAAAGTATTGGGTACATGCTTTCGATAGAAAATTTATACAGTAATAATGATTAGGCTAAGCTTTATGTGGAAATAAGTTCTCTCTCGAGCAACTTACCCCGTTTCAAATGAATTCCTTTCGGACACCCACTTGCCGCATGAAGACCAGCCTACGCCTTACCCTACTCACTCTCTTGAGCTGATTGTTAGGATATGTGACTAGGGCTCACCCTCTCGAGCTGAGCCTCATGTCGACTCACTCCTTAGGTCATCAATCTAGTGGTCTTGGTTTCGCGACTTCTCCCTCTCAAAAGCCGAAAACAGATGAGTGAACTTGTATTTGGAACTACAAATCCATTAGATTCAACCACAACTCCTAGAAAAAATCACCATTAAACTACATTTAAACTATCAGCAAGCAAGACCCAACAATTATCTTAACCCATATTCGCTAAATCACACCCCTAGAATTGGGGTTTTTAGCCACACATCAAGAGATAGAAATTTATACCTAAATGAGCTTGCATTCAAATGGGTATGAAGATATAAGGCTTGTTACAGGCCAAGAATGAAGAATCCAAGAGACCCAAGTCCAAATCCTTGGAGATGAAACCCTCTTCTTCTTTAAATTTTCCAAACCCTCTCAAACTCAGACCAAAAATAAAAAGTACTATTCTATATGAAAATTATAATAATTGTTTTACACTCAAAATCACTTTTTAGAGTTTTGTATTTATAGAATTCAGAAAATAGTGCTGGCGGATCGCTCGGTGAGGTTAGTCACGAACGCCGAATGACTCGGCGATTTGCCCTTTTTCTAGGTCATCGCCGTTTGTGCTTTGCCTTCGGCATCTATGCGTTCTGGATCATTGGGCGGTATACTACTGCTTCGTGAAACTGATCGGCAAAACACTGACTACTTCTTTCATCTCCTTTTTTATCCTTCTACTTCAGGGCTTCGCGTACTAGAACAAAGGGCGGAGTGCGTCGTTTCAGAGAATCACCAAGCATGCTTGGCGATGCTCAAACTTCTGCTTCTTCATTATTTTTCAGCCTTCTTGTTCCTTTTTGCGCCTAAGTGTCCATGCTTCCACTAAAACTTCAAATACTTGAAACTTAAGTGTTTTCATCAGATATTTAGACTAAATAAGCATTTGAGGACACTATTTCTATTAAAATAAAGCCCTAAATCAGTCCAATTTGTGGACTCATCAACACCTCTAACTTAAACTTTTGCTTGTCCTCAAGTAAAACTCAAGTTCAGTAGTTCAAATAGGTTGTCTCAAATAGTGCTACGCAAGAGTAAATCATGAACATACACAGTAAGACTCAAATTACTCATGCAAAGATCAATTGTGTACTCAAAGATTCAAATGGCGACACACCATTACCAAAGATTCTCATGCTCGCAATACTTGCTACTTGTGCAAGTTCAAGCTCAACAAAAAGTATCTAAATGCCCTCACATAAAGAATGATTCCATATTCACACACAGAGGTTAATCAATTCAAGCTCAACAAACAGATGCAACGCTCACACTCAAATAGAGGAACACAATGCATGTTTTCNAGTTCAAGCTCAACAAAAAGTATCTAAATGCCCTCACATAAAGAATGATTCCATATTCACACACAGAGGTTAATCAATTCAAGATCAACAATCAGATGCAACGCTCACACTCAAAAAGAGGAACACAATGCATGTTTTCACCCATAGGCTTGCCCTTATTTACCAATCGATCTTCGGTTCGGCTAACTCAAGATTAAAAAGGTCTTTCTAAGGCTTGTAATGGGGATGAGTGCAAAGGTCATTCATTTAGGCTTAGTGATTTTTTCCTCGTGAGATGTGGTATCCTCAAGGCATCCCCTTCTTTTCCTTTATCAATTCTTTTTCTAGTGCTTCTAAGTCATCTTTTTATTCACCTCCATGGATTGCTTGGAAACCCAATATCTTTTGTACTTTTATTCTACAACTTTTTCTTTTTCATTCCTTTCTTTTCTTTCTCTTTTTTTTAATATGGAGGGTTTCCATTGTTTCGCAATACCATGGGTTAAGGGGGACTTTTCTTGCACTTCTTGACTACTCCTTTTCCTTTTCACCACACCCTTGGCTATTCACTAAACCAAAAATCAAGAGGATTATAGGTAGTGGGTCAAGTAAGGTCTAGGGTTCATCAAGGTTCTTCCAAAGAAATGTAAGGCTCAAAGGGTGTTCAAGAGAGTTTAACACGCTCACGGGTAGGCCACAAAAGAGGTATAAGTCAAATTTGGCTCACACTCTTCAAAAATTGCCTAAGAGCATTTCAAGAGCACACCTTACTAAATCAATCAACTAACAGAGCAAATTCTAGGTTTATTCATGCAAGGTTCAAAGTAAGTTCATCACACAAGGCATCGACACTTAAGTCAAACAAGACCGCACACTTTTGCTACTGTGCAACGGTCATTACAAGAGAATTAGTTCGATAAATAGCTAATCACAATGAGATGCAAATAGTTCACATATTATCTACAGAACTTCATTTGGTCTCATTGCAGTCGCACGTTCATGTTTGTTCAATTGAGAGCACCATTCAAGTCAT
Organism: Solanum stenotomum; assembly: GCF_019186545.1. Taxonomy (NCBI): domain Eukaryota; kingdom Viridiplantae; phylum Streptophyta; class Magnoliopsida; order Solanales; family Solanaceae; genus Solanum; species Solanum stenotomum. Next base: position 43,255,813 of record NC_064285.1, on the reverse strand, counting down.
CGGTATTGATCAAAACCGAGACTTCAATTTGTACAAGAACAACCACTTTCAACACAAGAGGTGGCGAAAATTTTCAAAAAATGAAAATTTTTCGGAAGAAGGGTCAAAATTATTTTTCAATTAAACACAAAAGAGAGCCCTAAGCTCAAACAATCGCAAAATAAACAACCCAATAACAAATAGACAACCCAAGTGTATACCAAAAACAACATTCGAAACAATATCAAAGGTGTAGGCCTCACCCTACCACAATAAAAATGTTTGTCCTCAAATGCAAGTGATAAAATATTCAGCTGTAAAAATAAAGAAACTCAGAGCGGAAGGTAAAAAAGGGGTCCTGTTTATGCATTCGCTTTATCTACCTGTGCATTGGTGTTTGATGCATCAACTTGAAATAAAACAATAGCTGCCGAAGTGTTTCCATTCTGGTTCACATTGTTTTCATTTGCCTTAGCTTCGGCAACAATGTTAGCCTGACCCATTCTATCCACGTCATGAGCCACCAAAAAGGAATCTATTGCTGTGTAGAATTCGCGTCTCCACGGATGAATGGTGGGATCAATAGAAATCCTTTTTCTTGCCCTAGCTTCCTTGGTATATTTCCTTTGTCTGGCTAGCTCTGCTTTCTTTTCATCTTCTTTAAACTCACGTGCTCTTACGTTTCGGGGTGGTTCATTTCTCCCTATGACTTTTGGTCTAGCCATTTCTGCAAAAACTTCGAATACAAGTTAGACAGTAATTTAAACAGGAGAAAGGAGGGTTCCAAGTGCAGAATTGCTTCGCCAAACTAGTTGACGAAGTTCTTATCTACCTAGGCTCTTCGTTGAAAATGATGTACGAATGATACAAGGGCGCAGACAAAGGGTAAACAAAGGGTCTTTCGGTGAGTCGCCGAGTGCGGTTTGCGATTTAGGCTGACCGCCTAAAGCCACAGATCAATCGATACAAATAGCATCAAGTCAAAGACGAAATGAGGACATTAGGTGAACCGCCGAGCAATTCTGCGAGTTTTGTTCATCTCGCTGAACAGCCAAACGTGTCTATTTTCAACCCATTTCTTTCAAATTTCACCCCGCAATCCAGATAATACAATTTAGGCTTAAATAACACAATTTGAACAAAGACCCATAGAAGTTTCACATTTTCCCCCATGTAAAAATTCAACTCAAAGCACGGTCGAATGGGAGTCCCTCAAATCACGCGAAAGCTACTGAATCATAATCAATAATACATGCAATCCCAGTAACTCAGAGACTCATAAGAGATTTTATACTATCAATCATTATGCAAATGAGTACAATTTTTGAAAAAATATGTGAGGGGTTCAATTACCAACCTTTGGTGCTGAATTATATTGTACTGACGTGCTAGACAGCAATGCGATCCAAATCCGAGCACAATTTGACACTTAAAATACTTTAAAATTGCAAGAAATATAAAGCTAAAGTGCAGGTGTAAGTTTGATAGGATGAAAAAGTGAGAGAAAATGAATGAAGTAAAACTTTTAAACCTATGGCTTGAAAAAACAGTTCAGTTACCACCCATTTGGCGACGTGAGTCAGGCTCGCCCAATCACTCAGCGAAGTGCCAACTGATTACTAACTTCGCCTAATGAAACAAGTTTTGTATCTCATGTGAGAATCCTAACGGCGGTCTACATCGAGGTCATCGACATGGTCGGCAACGCGCCTCTCATTACCTACCGACCATCGAGTTTTACAGTATACAAGCTGACAGTGTCTTGAGTCAGATGGTGAAAAAGATTGAGGTCGCTGAACAAGCCGACGGCACGCCAATTGGATCATTTGCTTGCCTTCATACACTTTTTCAAACATTTCCCTAACTTCAATCTGTAGAAGGATCACACCATTATGTCACCACGGAATAAAAACAATTAAAAAGGTTTTGGGTTGCCTCCCAAGTAGTGCCTTAGTTAATGTCGTGGCACAACGCAAGTCAGCCCTCTATTCCTCATCCTCAGAGTCGCCCATGGTGTAGTTGGGTGAGTCCTCAGTGAACGGTGGATAGCGACCTATCATCAAATGCGAGATTTGAGCATCCTGCAGCTGGATAGTCATGGAGTTTGAGGTGGACACCTCATTTAACATTTCCATGTTATCTTTTATCTCATTCAACTTCTTGTTTTGTTCGGCAATCTTTTGTTGAATGAGGGGAAGGACCTCATCATCTCATGCACTTCCATGCTACTTCCCTTTTCGACACTCTTGGAGGATGACATATTTCTCCCTTTCCATGGCTTGCACTTCCAATACCAAAACTCAGTTGGACAAAGCATCCAACTTAGTAACCAATGTATTCCACTCTTTTTATTTCTTTGTCTCCTTGTTGGTTTCAACCATGCCATCAAGGGTTTTTTCTATGACCTCATAGGGTTGACATAGCACACCACCTACGAATAGTTGATTCACGTTACTTCTATTCTCAGGTCCTAAACTTCTATAGAAACATTCCAATAATGCTTTGTCAATCATCCCATGAGACGGGCATGGACTTAGCACTCTTTGAAATTTCAACCACATTTCCTCAAGAGTCTCATACCCTACTTGCTTAAAGGTTATCCTTGAGGTTTAGCAGTTTCAAGAAGGGATGATCTGTGTGAAGTCCGTAGTGGTTTTCCATTTTTTGTTCCTCTACTTCAATACACAAACACGCAAAACAAAACTAAAAAATAAATCAGTAAAAACTATAGCTAAAAAGAATAAAATCTCTAATTAACTACATCTTCACGTAACACCACTCTCCGGCAGCTACACCATTTTGATGTTTGCGTAATCAATGGAATGTCTTACAATTCGGGCGTATATGATCGTTCAATAGTATAATAACCCAACCAAAGGTTGGGATTGTCCTAAGGGAGCGGTTTGGAGAATTTATAGAAAAATAAAATTCCGTTCTAACTAGTTGTAGCTAAAGACATTGACGATTAAAAACATTGTAAATTAAAGGGGGACACAAAAGTGTCAATTAACAATGGGGGTTTTAACACAAGTAAGAAAAAATTTGCAAGATTGACAAGAAAATCTAACAATGAGAGGAGGATTCTTGGGATGTGACCGGAATATGGGTTAATCTAAAGTATTGGGTACATGCTTTCAATAGAAAATTTATAGAGTAATAGTGACTAGGCTAAGCTTTATGTGGAAATAAGTTCTCTCTCGAGCAACTTACCCCGTTTCAAATGGGTTCCTCTCGGACACCCATTTGCTGCATGAAGACCAGCCTCCGCCTTACCCCTACCCCACTCACTCTCTTGAGCTAAGTGATAGGATATGGGACTAGGGATCACCCTCTCAGGTTGAGCCTTATGTAGACCCACTCCTTAGGCCATCAATCTAGTGGTCTTGGTTCAAGCGAACTTGTAATTGTAACTACAAATCCATTAGATTCAACCACAACTAGTAGACAAAATCAGCATAAAACTACATTTAAACTATTAGCGAGCAAGACCCAACAATTATCTTAACCCATATTCGCTAAATCACACCCCTAGAATTGGGGTTTTTAGCCACACATCAAGAGATAGAAATTTATACTTAAATGAGCTTGAATTGAAATGGGTATGAACATATAAGTCTTGTTACATGCCAAGAATGAAGAATCCAAGAGACCTAAGTCCAAATCCTTAGAGATGAAACCCTCTTCTTCTTCTAGTTTTCCAAACCCTCTTAAACTCAGAGCAAAAATAAAAAGTACTATTCTATATGAAAATTATAATAATTGTTTCACACTCAGAATCTCTTTTTAGTGTTTAGTATTTATAGACTTTAGAAAATAGTGCTGGCGGATCACTCGGTGAGTTAGTCGTGAATGCCGAATGACTCGGCGATTCACCCTTCTTCTAGTTCATCGTTGTTTGTGCATTACCTTCAGCATCTATGCATCCTGGATCATTGGGCAGTATATATCTGCTTCACGGAATTGATCGGCGAAACACCGACTGCTCCTTTCATTACCTTTTTTATCCTTCTCTTTCAGGACGTTGCGTATTGGAACAATGGGCGGAGTGCGTCCCTTTGGCGAATCGCCAAGCATGCTTAGCGATGCTCAGGCTTCAACTTCTTCATTCTTTTCAGCCTTTTTGTTCCTTTTTGCGCCTAAGTGTCCATGTTTCCACTAATCAAATACCTGAAACCTAAGTGTTTTCATCAGATATTTAGACTAAATAAGCATTTGAGGACACTATTTCTATTAAAATAAAGTCCTAAATGAGTCCAATTTGTGGACTCATCACACCCTTAAGTTGGTAAGCGGTCAATTCCGCCTTTTCCACTTGTGTCACTCCCATGATCATCAACACCCATTAAACCTCATCAATGAACTCTTGGGGTCTTCCTCAATCTTAGAACCATGAAACTCCGAAGGATTCATTCTAGTGAAGTCCCTCACTCTAGATGCCGCCATACCCAAATTTGGGTTCATGAGAATGCAACCCCCTGTTTGCGTGGGCCATCATTTCTTGAGTAAATACTTGAAAAAGATTAGTCACTTGTTCTGCCAAAGGGTCGATCGAGACTGGAGGAGGTTGAGGAGGAGCTTCTCATTCTGCTTTCTCTCCCGTATTCCTTCGATCATATGCTCTTTGAGTAGACATATCCTGTAGATAATCGGATAAAACATATGAGAGAGACCTTATAAAGTTAAACTATATTGCACGACTATAGAGTAATGAAAGAAGTTGAGTTTCCTAAGCATCTTATAGCCTCTCATTCATAAATGTGGCACCCTTCACACTCATGAACAAGACTCTACTCGATGGGGCTTATGAGACTTCCTAGGACCTTTCTAAACCTTGTGCTCTGATTACCAAGTTTGTCACAACCCAAGGTAGCCCCTAGGCGTATCATGGTGTATAAGACCACGAGAGGCCCAATACAAGCATCTTAGCTTTCATCATACAAGATAATAAACTAAATAGCTTTAAAAGACAGTCTCAATATATAATAGTTTTATAGAGAAAATAGAAATGTAAACATTGTCTCAAAGCAATCTAGTACATAAGAGTTTATCAGGGCGTAGCCCGTACATCAAGTTCCAAAACTGAAAGTAAAGTCAAAAGGGAAATTAAGCTCTGTCCTCGGAATATGAGGACTCACCAAACTTCAATCTTCTATATTAGATCCTAGCCACGGAAGCGCGAATCTGTAATGTCGGTCCCTACATTTGGGGAATTGTAGGCAAGAGTATGCGTTAGTAAAAAACATGTACCAACTATGATAGCCATGCTTAAAACATTTGAACACATGAGAAAAAGGATATTTTCATATAGTGCAATGACCAAGCAAAATCATGAATGTAAAAGAACTAGAAGACATAAGTCATAAAACATGGGCAATGCAAATAAACATCATCTTAAGTCACATGTGAGATATTTCTTGAAGTAACCTTAGTTCATTATTGTGGGAGATTTACCTTTAACCACATATAAGACCATGTGAGATATAAATAGAGAATCCGGTGTCTACCCCACACCGAAAAGGGGTGTCCAACTTGACAAGGTAAGACCGATAACTTCTAGCTTATTTGGATCTGCTAGCTAATGTCTATCTAAGACAGTCATCCAATGGGGGCACCTAAGTATGGGATAATGAAATTGCTTCTAGAAACCCATCCTATACTAATGAGAGAGCTACCATCTCAATATCCTCTCAATGTTAAGCGTAAATCCCAAAGAATAGTTATATTCTTAACTTGCCTTTATTATCCATGAAAGAGCACGTCATCTTGTCATTCCAAGCTATGTCATATGTCATCCATGGAAAGGTACATTTAAGTAACCAATCCAAGCTAGGTTTCATTAGAATAGGTCCTTATTTTTGAATCATTTTAGGTGAGAAGACCTTTCAACCTTAGAATCCTTCATGTGAGAAAACCTTTCACATTCATGCATGAGTAGTTATATGAGCAATCCTATCAAAATAATTAACTACAATGACAACATATGCTTTTACTCTCAAAGAAATCTACATCATATTGCATCAATTCCATAAGAACATGCATAATTTCATAATTCATCTTTCATAGTTCAAAACCCACTTTCAATCATTAATATCCAGAAAACATGGGTTCGACATGGGTTCATGGGAATTAATCATAAAATCACGTAATTAGCTAAATTCATGCTTGATATTTCATAAAACAATCAAATAAATCATATTTAAATGAACCCATGACATGAAAGAAAACCCTAACTCGATTGGGAATTCTAACTTTGTAATTTGGAGAATTTGGGAACTCCATGGAGGAATGGGCTCCATGGATGAAAACTATCATACCTCATTACCAAGAGCTTTTCTTCAATGGAAGATTAGGAGTTTTGGATCAAAATCCAAGGTTAAACCCTTCTTCTTCAAGCTTTCTAGAGAGAGAAATATTTTGGAGAGGAAGACTTGTTTTCTTTTTGGTAAATGAGTAGAGAATGAATTGAATTGGTTATTTTGGGGTTAAACTTTACTTATATAGGGCTTTGGGTTAAGGGGAAAATGACGGGGTATTAATTTAAAACAAATAGGAAAAGACCCAAAAGACCCTGATCAACAACTGATGCGACCACTTCATGACAGCCTATACGAATCGTGTGAGGGACCATGACCTGTTATGGTCACTGTTATCCTTGGTCAGTGGCCCCTGAACACTGGCCATCCTTCACAACTACCTTCATGCCTCGTGAGGCTTACCTTAGGCCGTCAAAAGGGCTCGTGGAAAAGGAGCCCTCCTGGACAGCTTCTGGAAAGGTTTTACGGGCACCACTACAGGGCGTGAAGCTCACCATGGGCTGTCCACTATCTTCATGGGAGGGAGACATGCGAGTCAGGTCTAGGGCACCTTCACGAGCCCTCCAAGAGACCGTGGTCCTCTTCATGGCCCGTTTGGGCTTGGTGAGGAGTTGCATAGTCCACTTTTGGGCTTGTGAGTTGCCCACTTGACCCTCCCTATCCCCTTTCTTGAATACGTGGTGTTACATTATCTCCCCCTTAGGAACATTCGACCTCTAATAAGATTCAAAACATCAGATGGAGAGAAGAACTCTATCCTATCAGCCCAAACAGCATGACATCACATAATTACGCATATCTGAGGAGAAAATATCAACTCCAAGCTTAAGCGTGTTCAATGCATCACATTCTGAAATCTAGGGGTTATGCTTTAGGATCCTCCTCAAGGACCCTTAGGGTGGTCCTTGGGGAGTCGTACCTTCACGTTTAACCCCTAAACCCCTCAACCATACCTCGGGACAACATCAAACCACCTCAAACCTCATGAAAAACTCAGACACTCACTAGTCTCTAGTTTCACTTATTCATTTTACGGGTCATTACACCGAGGCTGAGATGGATGATGAGATGCTTGGGGTTGCTGAGGAGGCTTCCTATGAAGACCTTACTAAGACTGAGGAGGCCATGGTAGATGCAGCTGTGCATGCTTCTTTGGCGAATACACCCTTGGTTGATCCTAGTGTAGCTACTATTGCTTTTGAGGTGACTCCGGGCACTGATGCCTAGAAAGTTGGAGCGACTGCTTAGACATGATTCCTTTTTACCTCCCTCTCTGTCTTACTTTTTGACTTTTGGATATCTTATTTCTTGCATTTGAGGACAAATAGCTTTTGCTTGTGGTGGGGTGAGGCCCACCTTTTGTGATTATTGCTTTGTTCGTACATTGGGTTTTGTGGTATATTTTATGTTCAACATTGTTTTTGTGGATGATTGAGCTTATGCCTCCTTGTGTTAATTGTAAATGATTTTTGGACCCTTTCGGAAAAAAATTTGTGCCACCTCTTCTTTGTGTTTGAATGTGGCTGTTCTCTTGCAAATTTGAGTATCGGTCTTGATTAATACCGATGACTTGAATAGTTTTCATAATCGAACAAAAATGAATGTATGGCTACTATGAGTCCAAATGAAGTTGCATAGACAATATGTCAACTTTTTGCATCTCGTTGTGACTAGCCAAGTATCAAATTGAGTCTCATGTGATGAACATTGCACACTAGCGAAAGTGCGGAGTCTTATTTGACATTGGTTTCAATGCCTTGTGTGATGAGCTTACCGTGAACCATGTGTGATGACACCTAGAATTTGCTCCGTTGGTCCGGTTGACTAAGTGATGCAAATCTCTTTATATGATCTTAGGCAACTTTGAAGACTGTGAAATAATTTGACATTATACCCTTTTTTGTGACCTACCCTGTGAGTGTGTGAACTTCGCTTGAATACCTTTTGAGCCTTACCCTTTTCTTGGAAGAAACTTGATGAAATTGTGAACTTTCTTGATCCATTACCCCTAATCCTCATGATTTGTGGTTTGAGTGAATAGCCAACTTAGGCCAAAAGCCTAAGTTGGGGGTGTGGTGAAAAGAGAAGGTAAATCAAGAAGTGCGAGGAAGTCCCCTTTGACCCATGGGTTTGAGAAAAATGGAACCCCTCCGTATAAAAAAGAGAGAAAAAGAAGAAAAGAATGAAAAAGTTGTGAAAATGCAAAAGAAATGGGGTTTCCAACGGTCCATGGAAAGTGAATAATGGAGTGACTTGGGAGCACGAATGAGAAGGATAAAGAAAAGGAAAGAAAGTGTTGTTCACACTACATTTCATGAGGATAGAAGTCATTGAGGCTAAATTACCATACCTTTACACTCAGCCCCGTTACAAGCCTTGAAAAGACCTTTTTGATATTGAGTGAGTGAAACAATTGTTGATTGGAAAATACGGGCAAACCTATGGGTGAAATCATGCATTATGTTCATCTTTGTGAGTGTGAGTGTGGATTTGATTCTGAAGCTTTAAATTATTGAACCATTGTGTGTGAATATGGAATCATTCTTTGTGTGAGGGCATTTGAGTATCTTTGTTGAGCTTGAACTTTCATTTGAAGCAAGTATTGTGAACTTGAGAATCTTTGGCAATGGTGAGTCACAACTTGAATCTTTGAGTGCACAATTGATCCTTGCATGAGTAAGTTGAGTCTTTTTGTGTGCATTCATGATTGAATATTGTGTAGCACTATTTGAGACATCCTTTTTGAACTGTTGAACTTGAGTTTTACTTGAGGACAAGCAAAATTTTAATTTGGGGCTGTTGATGAGTCCCCGATTTGGACTCATTTAGGGCTTTATTTTAATAGATTTAGTGTCCTCAAATGCATATTTTGTACCAATAATAGGTGTAAATCCTTGATTTTTGAGGCATTTGGATTGAGAAACAAAGCATGGACACTAATGAGCAAAAAGGAACAAGGCAACTGAAAGAATGAAGAAAAGAAGGTCCGATGATCGCCTAACCCATTGGACGAGTTGCCGATTGGCCATGATCTAGCCTAAAGTTCCAGTGTTCCAAGCCCTGAAGGAAAAAATCAAGTTGGCGATAGAAGGGAGCAGTCGGCGTGTCGTTGAACTTTTCTGCGATGCAGTGTTAGATCGCCCAAAGTTACAGAACGTGAGGATGTTGAAGGCCAAAGTAAAAAGGAGATGTAATTGATCAAAGGGTGGATCGCCGAGCAACTCGGCGATCCCGACTTGATGTGCCAAATGGTGCTTCACAACATATTTTTGGCGACCATAAATACATTTTTCAATTATCAGTTTAGTATCAGTTTTCATAGTATCTAATTTTCATTATCAATCAGTTTTTTAAGAGCTTAAAATTGATAGTATTGAGACAATATTTTCCTTAGCTTTGAAGATTTGAAGATTTTTGTTTTTGAGAAATTGGAAGTGGGTTTTTGAGATTCTTCAACCGTGACTTTTGTAAAGACGAAATTAATCTTACCCAGTTGATGGAAACACAATTTGGTAATGATTTTTTATCTTTTTAAGATGTCTAGATAAAACGTCAATTTTTGGGGTGTGATTATGTGATTATGGGTTGATTTAGCTACTGGGTATTGCTAATTGATAGTTTAAATGTTGTTTAAAAGTGATTTCATACAGTAATTGTGGCTTACTTTAAAAGGTTGTAGTTCCAAATACAACTCTACCTTCGTGTTTTTGGCTTGCTCGAGAGAGAGGTTTTAAAATCAAGATTACTGAATTGATGGTCTGTGGGTATTGGGTTGTCATGAGTTCAACTCGAGAGAGTGAATCCTAAAACCTTTTTCACACATTCAGCTCGAGAGAGTGAATGGACTAAAGCATAGGCTGTTCTTAGTTGTTGTTTATTGGTGTTCGAGAGAACTAATTTGATTAGGGGTAAATTGTTCGAGAGAAAGTTTATCCCCACTAAAGTCTAGCTTATTCAGTGATTTACAACTATTTATTATTATTCGTTGCAATCACCCAATTGTCAACCTTAGCTTATAATCCAATCACATCCCAAGAACCCGTCTCTTTACTTGTTCCTTAGTGTTATTTGTTGCTGTAGTTGATAATTACAATTAAAAAAACTTTGTTATTTGACACTTGTGTCACCTTAAATTTCAACAATGCTTTTATTCGTAAATATCTTTACCTATGATTGACTTGAATACATTTGCACTTGGCTCTTGAATCTTAAGAACGTACCGCTCCCTGTGGGATTCAACCCCAACTCACTTAGTTGGGTTATATTACTGACTAATGGTCGTTGGTACTTAGAATTGGAAGAAATGTCCTTATACGTGAAATCAATAATCCACTCAATTGGATCAACATTAATCATAACCCACAACAATGGGAGAAACCCTAACTAGAATTGGGGAATTCTTCTTCAAATTGTGGAATTCTAGGGGACTCCATGGGAGGAAGAATCCCATGGATGAAAAGCCATTATACCTTGATTACAAAGCTGTCACAAGTTTGAAGATTGGAGACTTGATCTGGACCTAGCTTCCATCTCCTTCTTCTTCTTCTTCCAACTTCTAGAGAGAGAATATATGAGAGGAGTTTTGGGAATTCTTTTGGGATTTTGAGAGAATGACTTAATTGGGGAATTTTGGTGGTTAAAATAACTTATATAGGTGTCTTAGACTTAGGCAAATGACACCACTTCAATTAAATTAAAACCGGAAAAGACCCTTAAGCCCTATACTTAACCGCCTCAACTGTCCCAAAATATCCAACCACGAGACCCCACCGACGGACCGTGGATGGACCTACAGTCCGTCCTGGTCCAGCGTGGTCTGGACAAAGTTTTTGGGCCAACGACGGACCCTTAACCATGGACTGTGGACCCATCCACCGGGCGTGGGTCCTCGCCATGATTCTGCCTTAGGTAGTTTCCTAGTATTCCCCACCCACGAAGACCACCTACAGCGCATGGGTCCAACTACGGGGCATGGTTGGCCCTCATGGGTGACACCTGCACTTTCTAACAATTTGAAAAGATTTCCTCTTTTGATTCCGAGGTGCTACTCAAACACTACAACTATAAGCTCAAGGACATTAGTCGGGTAGTTCTTCTATACACAACCTAGGCCGACCATAGATGCATCGCAATAAACCACAAACCATCTGAACCCTCTAGTAGAGTCAAGACTTGAGTTGTAGTCAACCTGGTCTTCAGTTCTAAGAAGTTTTTCTCACACTCATCTGACCATTGAAACTTTACTTTTTTCTGATTTAACTTGGTCAATAGGGAAGCTATAGATAAAAATCGTTCAACAAACCTGTTGTAATAACCAGCTAAACCCAAGAAACTTCTAATATCAGGCCAGTGTTTTACCACCTCAATTTTTTGAGAATCTACACGGATCCCTTCATTGGATACCACATGAACAAGGAAAGCTACCTACTATAACCAGATTTCACAATTGATGAATATAGTAAACTGATGATCCTTGCGATATTGCATAACAACTCTTAGATGAGTTACATTCTCTTCCTTACTTCGAGAATAAATGAGCATATCATCAATAAAGATTTTGACGAACAAGTACAAATATCATTTGAACACCCTGTTCATTAAGTCCATGAAAGATGTAGGAGCATTTGTTAGTCCAAAAGACATAACTACAAATTCATAGTGGTGATGTTTGTGTAATCAAGACACAACTTCCAATGGAAGTGTCTATGATCGTACAATAGTAAAGTAACCCAACCAAGGGTTGGGGTCAAGTCCCAAGGGAGCGGTTTATGAAAATTAGTGATTAAGCACGAAAGTGCTAAAGCTAACCGTAGCTAAAGACTTTATCGAATGAAGACATGACAAATTAAAAGGTTTGACACGAGTGCCAATTATCAATGGGGGTTTGTAAGCAAGTAAAAAAGAAAAATCAACAAAAATAAAAAGAGATACAAATATGGAGACGGGATTCTTGGGATGTGATAGGAATACGGGTTAGACTAGACTATTGGGTGCATGCTTTTGATGGTAAATTCGTTGAGTATTTGTGACTAGGCTAGACTATAGTGGGGTAAATTCTCTCTCGAGAAACTTACCCCAAATTAAATGGGTTCCTCTCGGACACCCACTTGCCGCATGAAGAAAAACCTCCGCCTTAGCCCACTCACTCTCTTGAGCTGAGTGTGTGGGAGAAGGACTAGGGTTCACTCTCTCGAGCTAAACCTTATGTCGACCCAATCCCTCCAACCATCAATTTAGTAGTCTTAGTTTTACGACCTCTCTCTCGAGCAAGCCGAAAACACAAAGGTGAAATCATATTTGCAACTACAATTTCATTAAGTTCCACCACAACTACTAAACGAAATCACATTTACACAACAAATAAGCCATCAACAAGTACGACCCAACAGATAATCTAACCCATATTCACAAAATCACACCTCAAGAATTGGGGATTTAGGTACACATATAAAGAGGTAAAAATGTATACCAATCTCAGTTTCCATCAATGGGTATGCAAGATTAAGTTTTAAAACAAGTCAAAAGTGAAGAATCCATAAGACCCAAGTCCAAAATCTTGGAGTTGAAACCCTTTGAATCTTCAAATTCTTCAAAACCCTCTCCAAGCTTAGAGAGAATATTCTAAGTGATATTAAAACTTAATAATAAAACTTGCTAATAATAATTTCTACTCTGATACTATGCTACAAAACTTCAACTAGTATTTATAGATTTTAGGAAATGTGTTGTGAAGGATCACTCAGCGAAGTTAGTCGGGATCGCCGATAAACTCGGTGATCTGCCCTTTGGTTTAGTTCATCGCCGTCTTGCATTAGCCTTCAGCATCATCGTGTTTTGGATCATTGGGTGGCATAGTACATCCATACGAAACTGCTCAGCGATACATCAACTGCTCCTTTTCACAGCCGATTTGATCCGTTCTTACATGGCTCAGCACGGTGGAATAAAAGGCGAGGATAAGACCTTTTGGCAACTCGCCGAATGGGTTCGGCGGTTCTCAAATCTTCATTTCTTCGTTCTTTAAGCTGATTTTGTTCCGTTTTTGCTAAGTAGTGTCCATTCTTTCCCTCAAACTCCAAATACCTGAAACTAAGGGTTTTCATCAGATATTGAGATAAAATATGCATTTGAGGACACTAATACTATCAAAATATAACCCTAAATGAGTCCAATTTATGGACTCATCAAGTGGCCATACCGAGTCCTGAAGGTTGTTTTCGGGATGTCACTATCTCTAACTCTGAGATGATGATAGCAGGATCTGAGGTCTATCTTAGGAAAGCAACTAGCACCTTGAAGTTGGTAGGAAAAATAACCAATCCTAGGGATGGGATACTTATTCTTGATTGTGACTTTGTTCAACTAATGATAGTCAATGCATATTATGAGAGAACCGTCTTTTTCTCACAAATAACACTACTGCCCATCATGAAGAGATGATGGGTCTGATGAAACCTTTATCTAGAAGTTCTTTCAATTATTCTTTCAATTTTTTAAGCTCAGCTGTAGCCATTCAATAAGGAGGAAGTGAAATAGGATGGGTATTTGGAAAGAGATCTGTTTCGAAGTCGATTTCTCCTTCAGGAGGAAGTCTAGGAAGATCTTTTGGGAACACTTCTGAAAACTCATTAACGATAGAAACTGACTGCAGAGTTGGGGCTTCGGAGTTTGAATCCTTAATTCGAACAAGATGATAGATATATCCTATAGAAATCATTTTTGTGGCCTTAAGGTAAGAGATAAATCAACCTACAGGGACTGAGCTACTACCCTTCCACTCCAAGACTGGCCCACTTGGAAACTAAAACTGAATGACCCTAGATCTACAATCAACTGAGGCATAACATGAATGTAACCAATCCATGCCTAGAATGATATCAAAATCTACCATTTCTAACTTTATAAGGTATGTTGAGGCGACATTCTGAGAAACTATGACATGGCAGTTTTTGTATACCCGTCTAGCTATAACTGGGTCACCAACTGGAGTAGAGACTGAGAAGGGTTCTGAAAAAGTTTCGGGACTAACACCAAAGTTTACTGCTATATATAGAGTTACAAAAGAAACTGTAACCCCTGGGTCTAACAATGCATAAACATATAAATGGAAGACTTGTAACATACTTGTGACCACATTAAGAGAATCTTCTTTGCCCTGGCAATCCTGAAGTGCATACAACCTATTCTAGCACTGGCTATCACCTGTACTAGATGAGGCACCCTCTTCAGTGGGGCGGCCCATTGGAGATGTTAAAGTTGTAGACTAAGCTCTATTAGTGGTACGTCTTTGTCCTTTCCTAGTAGAAGGGCAATCATTTAACCTATGACCAGACTGACCACACCCAAAGGATCCTTCTCTACTTAAAATACACTCACTCGGATAATTCTTACCACACTTTGGCCAAGTCGGTGCATTTAACCTATGAACAGACTGACCACACTCAAAGGATCCTCTCTACCTAAAAGACACTCACTCGAATGATTCTTACCACACTTTGGACAAGTTGATAAAGTTTGACTACCTAAAACACTCCTGTAACACCTCAGAAATTCTATGACTTAAGTTAGAGCCTCACCTTATGAATAATGACTTAAAATATAGTCAAAATGACGTTTATAAACCTAAAATAATGTAATTGACTTAGTTTGGAAGGGTAAAAGTCTTAATGTCAAGAAAACGACCACGACGTCCGGAAACTAGAGAAAAATGTGTTCTAGTGTGTCCTTAGGTTTTGGGTAGGTTTGGGAGTGTCGTATGATGGTAAAATCTTGTAAAAAGGTTTAAATTAGGTAAGTTACGTTCATAGGGTCAAAAAGTCTGGGTACGACCCCCCCCAAGGACCCCTTAGGGGTTCTCGAGGAGGACCCAAAAGCTGGCAAAACTGCAGCAAACGACGAGACCAAGACTCACGGCCCGTACACTGGTCGACGGATCGTAAGTCATGGTCGTGAGCCTAAACTTAGTCGTGGCAGACTTGACCCCCCCAAAAGGGAGCCTCAGTACCAAACGACGGATGACCAGCACGGTGCGTAACTCCACCTACGGTCCGTAGGTGGAGGGTCGTAAGTCCTGGCAGTTGTTAAGTTTTAGTTTTAGTTTAGGGGTCTTAGATTTAGTTAGTTATTTAATTAAGGGTTAAGATGGGTGGTTAGTTAACTAATTACCATTCTAAACCTAACTATAAGACCCTAACCCTAAGACTTTAACTCACACAACTAAACCCACAAGTCAAACTCATTCTTTCTCAAAACCCTCTCAACTAAGAACCCCATTGAAGAAGAAGACCAAGGTTCATTTAGGGCAGAAAGGTTTCGATTTTTCCCCATCAGTTCTCAAGGAATAAACTAAGGTATGGTTGCTTATCGCTCTTGGGATTCCTTTCCCCAAGAGGTCCCTTTAAGATGAATTTCAAAATCTCCAATTTCTAGGTTTTCAATCCAAAAACGTAGGTCTTCTTTCTAAAGTGAAATTGATGTTATAAACTGAATTTGATTGATGTTATATGAAAAATTATGAATGAATTTATGTTGTATTTGTGGTTTCTTGAAGAATTCCCCATGAGACCCATGTTTCTCCTTCTTTCCTAATTCTAACCCTAGTTTGTGTTGGATATTGATTGAAGGCTATGAATTGAAGGTGATGCTATATAATTCATGTTTGTATGATGATTCTACCCTCGGTTATGTATAATTTCTATGGAATTAGGGTTGAGTCTTTGAATAAAGCCTTGAAGGCTATGAATTGAATATGTCAATTGATTATATTGATGTTGATGATGTTATTACTTCATGAATTACCTTGTATTATGTATTGGTTATGAACTAATTGGTGATTGAAGTATGAATGTCCTAGGAAGGGCAAGAAGGTATGAAGGTTGGTTCTTCTTTGAACTCAAGTATGGAAGGTGAATTACTTAGATTGTAATGATGTTATACCTAATGTGTTGTTGTGGTGTTGATGACTTAGTTTCCTCATCCTTAACCCTCTACACTTGAATTAGCTACGAAATATGTATGTATGTTATGGTATGATTGCTATATGATTGAAAGGTAGTTCTCATGATTATAGTGTAATGTGAAGTGAAAGGGTTACTCACTTACAAAGTGTTTCTAAAGTGAAAGGATTGTTACTCACTTATGAACACATATGAGCTATTATGGTAAGATGTTTTCATAAAAGTCTAGTAAAGGGTAATGTGAGCTTATGTGATGACTAAAGATGATTACAAAAAGAGAATTATATGCTTAGCACCGAAAGGACATGTAAATGAGATGGTGGTCTCACGTTTAGTAAGTCCGGCTACCCATATGAGTTGCCTCACGTTTCGCAAGTCCGGATTACCCACGGTTTGTGTTGTCTCATGAGATGGAAATCCCCACGTTTAGTAATCTAGGATTTCTAGGAGTAATCTCCTTGACCCTTAATTATGTGCCCACATAGGACTTTAGCTTAGTGGATCCACCTAGATAACTATGTACGAATGGTTACACCTTAGGCAAGTGTTAACCTTCTCTTTTCGGTGTGGGAGTAGAACACTGGATTCCATGTAGCTCTAATGGTCTATATCGGTTATGGCAATATCTCCCTAATGTAAAAGTAAATTAAGGTATGAAAGGTGTGAACTATTACTAGGACTCTCTTGAGGGTTTCTACATAGTATAAGGGAGGGCATGTGACTTCTCTTGCACATTGCACTTGTGGGATCCTAAGAGATGGTTGTAGTAATGTTCTCTTATGATTATGATGATTATGACTTATGTATGTCGAAGTTATGTTATGTATAATCATTATGAATATGGTAGGTTATGATGAAATATGACCTTATGAATGTATGCATGAAGTAGGTTACTTAATGTGGTACTTGGCTTTGAGTAGGGTTATGGGATTCTATTCTTTGCATTGCACTAGTATTTCTTGGGTTGTCTACTTGTTGAGATGATATCATGTTGGGTGGTGCCATGATGCTTACTTTGTGTGCATATTGGATTTACTTGGTAAAAAGCATGTTTTGGCTAAATGTCCTTTTATGCATGTTTCAAATGGTTTTTATGCATAGTAGCCATACTTAGTACGTGTGTAGTACTAACCCATATTTTTCCCTTTTCCCCACACATTTATTTAGGTTTGGGCCGTTGATGATTCAAGCTTACTTTTCAAGGCACTTGGAGTTGCTTTCCCAAGTTGGTGAGTCCTCCAGTCCGAGGACGAGACCATATGATCTAGCTTCTATGTTTAGTATTTCTATTATGTTGAAAGACATTGTTGTACTTTCCTATTCTAAGCTTCTAATTGATGTAAGGGCTAAGTCCCATTTTCGATACTTCTATGTCTAGATGGTACATTGTGACGAAGTTAGATTCTATTTCCATATATGAAGTGAAGTTGAATTTCCAAAGTAAAAGTTTTAAATTTTCCGTAATTTTATTCTATGATACATGCTATGATGAAGGCTAAGGGCTTGTATAAGACCTCTTTGAGGTCGAATACGCCGGTAACGATTAGGGGGTGCTCTCAGGTCGTTACAAACTTGGTATCAGAGCATAAGGTTGAGAATAATGTAGGATCCTTGTCACAAGATACCACGTCGAGTAGAGTTTTGTTCCTCGGTGTGAAGCGCGCCACACTTATGAATGAGAGGCTACGAGGTGCTTAGGAACTTTCACTCTTTTGTTACTCCATAGTTGTGCCTAAGAGTCTTAACTCTATTTAGTCCTTTTCTTCTAATACTTCTCTTGTGCTTATAGGCAATGAATTCAAGAAGGAATAACACAAGGAGGGCCGGTGAGGAGAATGTAAATGAGGCAGTTCCCCCTCAAGCTCCTCAAAACCCTCCAGTTCCTATTGAAGAAGGGGCTATGTCTAATGTTGAGATAAGGTCGGCTATTCATAATTTGACTCAAGTGTTGGCCACTCAAGTTGCTAGGGATGCTAGGGTGCAAGTGAACCCCAATGCTAGCACTACCGCTTCTAGGATAAGGGATTTCACAAGAATGAATCCCCCTACTTTCTTTGGCTCCAAAGTGGAAGAAGATCCACAAGGATTCATTGACGAAGTGTTTAAGGTTCTAGAGGCTATGGGTGTGTCTTCTCAAGAAAAGGCGGAGTTAGCCGCCTATCAACTCAAAGATGTGGCACAAGTGTGGTATGAACAATGGAAGGAGGGGAGACTTATTAGAGAGGGTCCAATAAGTTGGGCTACATTCAAATTGGCTTTTCTTGATAGGTTTTTCCCCTTGGAACTAAGGGAGAGGAAAATGCAAGAATTCATTAACCTTCGTCAAGGGGGTATGAGTGTGAAGGAGTATGGCCTCAAGTTCTTTCAATTTTCCAAACATGTTCCTACTTTGGTGTCGAACTCTAGAGCTACAATGAACAAATTCGTTATGGGGGTATCCGATCTTGTGGTGAATGAATATAGGTCGGCTATGCTAATCCCAAGCATGGACATTTCTCGTCTTGTGGTTCATACCGAACAAATTGAGGAGCAAAATCTTAAGCAAGTTGGAAGGGAATTGAAGAGGTCAAGGGCCGATGATGGAAATCTTCTCTAAGGTTAGGTTTGAAATCCAAGATAAGCCAAAGTTCAAAAAGAGGTTTTCCAACCAAGGTCCTTCTAACACGCCAAGAGTCAACAAAGGTAAAGTGTCTACCCCCAAACCTCAAGAAGCAAGAGGTGGTGGTCCTTATGTTGGGAAGCCTATTTGTGCAAAGTGTGGTCGAAAGCATGAAGGCAAGTGTCTAGTTGGCACGGGTAATTGCTATGGTTGCGATAAGAGCGGCCACATGAGGAGGGACTGCCCTATGCTAAAGGCTCAAGGAAGGGAGAATGCTCAAGCACAAGCAAGTGGCCTAAATCCCGATGCCCTAAAGAAGAATCGCTTCTATGCTCTCCAATCCCGAGGTGATCAAGAGAGCTCTCCGGATGTTGCGACCGGTATGCTTCAAGTATTTTCAATTAATGTTTTTACATTGTTGGATCCCAGTGCCACTTTGTCTTTTGTAACCCCTTTAGTGGCTATGAATTTTGATATGCTTCCCGATGTCTTAGATGAACCCTTTTTGGTTTCTACCCCGGTGGGTGATTCCATAGTTGCTAAAAGAGTTTATAGGGGTTGCCCCATATCATTGCTCAATAGAGTCACTTTGGTTGATTTGGTGGAACTTGATATGTTAGACTTTGATGTTATATTGGGGATGGATTGGCTTCATGCTTGTTTTGCG
Source organism: Solanum stenotomum (assembly GCF_019186545.1). Classification (NCBI taxonomy): domain Eukaryota; kingdom Viridiplantae; phylum Streptophyta; class Magnoliopsida; order Solanales; family Solanaceae; genus Solanum; species Solanum stenotomum. The sequence continues at coordinate 43,236,298 of NC_064285.1, read as the reverse complement.
TCCATAGATTGTAGGACCCGAATTGTGAAGTTTCAATTTCCTAATGAACCCATTTTTGAATGGAAAGGGGTTAATTCCATTCCTAGGGGAATGATCATTTCTTGTATAAAAGCTTGTAAGTTGATTTCTAAGGGTTGTCTCTATCATATTGTGAGGGTTAAGGATCTTGAGTCTGAGATTCCTCCTTTAGAGTCGGTCCCCGTAGTGAAGGATTTTTCGGAAGTCTTTCCCGATGACTTACCCGGGATTCCTCCCGAACGGGAGATAGATTTCGACATAGATTTATTGCCGGATACACAACCCATTTCAATCCCTCCTTACCGAATGGCCCCGGCGGAGTTGAAGGAATTGAAAACTCAACTCAAAGATTTATTGGATAAGGGTTTCATCCAACCTAGTATATCACCTTGGGCTGCACCGGTGTTATTTGTGAAGAAGAAGGATGGATCTCTTCGTATGTGTATTGATTACCGACAATTAAATAAGGTGACCATTAAGAACAGGTATCCACTCCCTAGGATTGATGACTTATTTGATCAACTTCAAGGAGCAAGTTGCTTTTCAAAAATTGATTTGATGTCGGGTTATCACCAACTTAGGGTGAGAGGTGTTGATGTTCTTAGTGATGTCCTTTGGTCTTACAAATGCCCCGACGGCTTCATGGACCTTATGAATCGTGTGTTTAGGAATTATCTAGACCTATTCGTTATTGTCTTTATTGATGACATCTTGATATTCTCTAAAAGTGAGGATGATCACATGAATCATTTGAGGATAGTTTTGCAAGTCCTCAAAGATCACCAACTCTATGCTAAGTTTAGCCAGTGTGAGTTTTGGCTAAGATCGGTTGCTTTCCTTGGTCACATTGTTTCTAGTGAGGGTAGAAAAAGTGATCCAAAAAAGTTGGCCTAGACGTTTGAGTCCTTCCGACATCCGAAGCTTTTTGGGTTTGGCCGGTTACTACTGGAGGTTTGTTGAGGGATTTTCATCTATTGCATCTCCATTAACGGCCTTAACTCAAAAGAAGTACAAGTTTGAATGGTCGAAATCTTGTGAAAGAAGCTTCTAATTGTTGAAAGACAAGCTCACCTTTGCTCCGGTCTTGACCTTACCGGAGGGCACCAAAGGGTTTGTAGTATATTGTGATGCTTCCCGAGTGGGTTTAGGTTGTGTCCTCATGCAACATGGTAAGGTTATAGCTTATGCCTCGAGACAACTCAAGGTGCATGAGAAGAATTATCCAACTCATGACCTTGAGCTAGCGGCCGTAGTCTTTGCCTTAAAGATTTGGAGACACTATCTCTATGGGGTACATGTGGATGTGTTTACCGACCACAAGAGCCTTCAATATGTTTTTACCCAAAAAGAATTGAATCTCCGACAAAGGAGGTGGTTGGAACTCTTGAAAGATTACGATATGAGTGTACTTTACCACCCTGGAAAAGCAAATGTGGTTGCGGATGCTTTGAGTCGTGTATCTATGGGTAGTGTGTCACATGTGGAAGAAGAGAAAAAGGGAGTTAGCCCGTGATGTACATAGGCTAGCTTGGTTGGGTGTCCGACTTGAAGATTCCCTAAAAGAAGGTGTCATGGTCTGTCATAATTCCGAGTCATCGGTTGTTGTTGACGTGAAGTCTAAGCAACATCTTGACCCTATTTTGATGGAACTAAAAGAGTTGGTTCTCGACAAAGCAATAGAAACTTTCTCTCAAGGAGAAGATGGGGTGCTTAGGCACCAAGAGAGGTTATGTGTGCCGGATGTGGATGGCCTAAGAGAGACAATCTTAGAGGAGGCCCATGGGTCCCGATACTCCATCCATTCGGGAGCCACCAAAATGTATCGCGAGTTGCGTGGGATTTATTGGTGGAATGGAATGAAAAGAGACATAGCAAAATTTGTGGCTAGGTGCTCAAATTGCCAGCAAGTCAAAGCCGAGCACCAAGAACCGGGAGGTCTAACTCAAGATATTGATATCCCCACTTGGAAGTGGGAAGATGTCAATATGGATTTCGTGGTAGGTTTGCCTCGAACCCATAGGCAACATGACTCCATTTGGGTCATTGTGGATAGATTGACTAAATCAACCTATTTTCTTCCCGTCAAGGTTTCTTATTCGGCGAAAGATTATGCTAAGTTGTACATTAAGGAGATTGTGAAGTTGCATGGGGCCCCATTGTGGATTATTTCGGATAGAGGTGCCCAATTTACTTCCCATTTTTGGAGGTCTTTCCAAAGTGGGCTTAGTACTCAAGTGAAACTTAGTACCGCATTTCACCCTCAAATGGATGGTCAAGCGGAACGTACCATCCAAACCTTAGAAGACATGTTGAGAGCATGTGTCATTGACTTCAAAGGTAATTGGGATGACCACCTACCTTTGATAGAATTTTCCTACAACAATAGCTACCACTCAAGTATTGCTATGGCACCCTTTGAAGCACTTTATGGTACAAGGTGTCGATCTCCGGTTGGGTGGTAAGAAGTTGGTGAATTTGCTCTTCTTGGTCCCGAGGTAGTCTATGAGGCCACAGAGAAAGTTCGACTTAGAAGAGATAGGTTGAAAACGGCTCATAGTCGGCAAAAGTCTTATGCCGATAATAGAAAGAGAGATCTTGAATTTGAAGTAAGTGATTGGGTCTACTTGAAGATCTCACCCACGAAAGGGGTGAGAGGTTTGGTAAGAAGGGGAAACTTAGCCCCCGGTATGTTGGGCGTTATGAGATCTTGAAGCGTGTCGGAAAGGTCGCTTATGAGTTGAAATTGCCCAATGAATTGGCCCCGATTCACCCGGTGTTCCATATTTCTATGTTAAAGAAGTGTATAGGTGAACCGGTGTCCATTCTCCCTCTGGAAGGTTTAGGGCTGAATGAGAACCTTTCTTATGAAGAGGTTCCGGTCGAAATCTTAGATCGTTAAGTTAAGAAGTTGAGGAATAAGTAGGTTGCCTCCGTAAAAGTCCTATGGAGAAACCACTTAGTTGAGGGTGCAACATGGGAGGCTAAGGCCGACATGAAGTCCCGCTACCCTCATCTCTTTCCTCCTACCCCTAGCCACACTTGAGGTTAGTAGTTTCTCTTAATTTGGTATAAATTGAAAATCATGTGTGTTGACGATTATGGCATGATTTCTTTTATGTGCATATTTTGTTTTATTTTTATTTTTTTGTGAAAAATTCATGCTTAAGTTGTATTTTTGATTTTTCATGAATTTTGTTTCTCATGGTTGAAATTGCACCCATAGATGTTGTGTGATGTTGTATTCATGAGAGTTAAAATGAGCATGCTCGATGTTGTCTTGTTAAAGAAATGTCTTGTTGATTGCTTAATATATATGTTGAAGCTCATTGAATATGGAGAAGGTAGTTCCTCCTATACTTATGCGAAGTAATGAGTTTTGAGCATAGTGATGTTGTGGATTTAATGCCTATATATTATGATGACATGATGTTGTTGATGTGACTGGTTGTTGTGCTGCTACATTGAGTCATTGTCTCCCTAGAAAAAAGTCCAAGTGACATTCGGGGACGAATGTTCCTAAGGAGGGGATATTGTAACACCCCGGAAATTCTATGACTTAAGTTAGAGCCTCACCTTATGAATAATGACTTAAAATATAGTCAAAATGATGTTTATAAACCTAAACTAATGTAATTGACTTGGTTTGGAAGGGTAAAAGTCTTAACGTCAAGAAAACGACCACGACGTCCGGAAACTAGAGAAGAATGTGTTCTAGTGTGTCCTTAGGTTTTGGGCAGGTTTGGGAGTGTCGTATGATGGTAAAATCTTGTAAAAAGATTTAAATTAGGTAACTTATGTTCATAGGGTCAAAAACGTCCGGGTACGACCCCCCTAAGGACCCCCCTAGGGGTCTTCGAGGAGGACCCAAACATGGACCCAAAAGCTGGCAAAACTGCAGCAAACGACGAGACCAAAACTCACAACCCATAGACTGGTCGACGGACCGTAATTCATGGCCGTGAGCCTATAGTTAGTCGTGGGAGACTTGACCCCCCCAAAAGGGAGCCTCAGTACCAAACGACGGATGACCAGCACGGTCCATAGGTGGAGGGTCGTAAGTCCTGGAAGTTGTTAAGTTTTAGTTTTAGTTTAGGGGTCTTAGTTTTAGTTAGTTATTTAATTAAGGGTTAATATGGGTGGTTAGTTAACTAATTACCATTCTAAACCTAACTATAAGACCCTAACCCTAAGACTTTAACTCACACAACTAAACCCACAAGTCAAACTCATTCTTTCTCAAAACCCTCTCAACTAAGAACCCCATTGAAGAAGAAGACCAAGGTTCATCTAGAGCAGAAAGGTTTCGATTTTTCCCCATCAGTTCTCAAGGAATTAACTAAGGTATGGTTTCTTATCACTCTTGGGATTCCCTTCCCCAAGAGGTCCCTTCAAGATGAATTTCAAAATCTCCAATTTCTAGGTTTTCAATCCAAAAACGTGGGTCTTCTTTCTAAAGTGAAATTGATGTTATAAACTGAATTTGATTGATGTTATATGAAAAATTATGAATGAATTTATGTTGTATTTGTGGTTTCTTGAAGAATTCCCCATGAGACCCATGTTTCTCCTTCTTTCCTAATTCTAACCCTAGTTTGTGTTGGATATTGATTGAAGGCTATGAATTGTAGGTGATGTTATATAATTCATGTTTGTATGATGATTCTACCCTCGGTTATGTATAATTTCTATGGAATTAGGGTTGAGTCTTTGAATAAAGCCTTGAAGGCTATGAATTGAATATGTCAATTGATTATATTGATGTTGATGATGTTATTACTTCATGAATTACCTTGTATTATGTATTGGTTATGAACTAATTGGTGATTGAAATATGAATGTCCTGGGAAGGGCAAGAAGGTATGAAGGTTGGTTCTTCTTTGAACTCAAGTATGGAAGGTGAATTACTTAGATTGTAATGATGCCATACCTAATGTGTTGTTGTGGTGTTGATGACCTAGTTTTCTCATCCTTAACCCTCTACACTTGAATTAGCTACGAAATATGTATGTATGTTATGGTATGATTGCTATATGATTGAAAGGTAGTTCTCATGATTATAGTGTAATGTGAAGTGAAAGGGTTAGTTACTTACTAAGTGTTTCTAAAGTGAAAGGATTGTACTCACTTCTGAACACATATGAGCTATTATGGTAAGATGTTTTCATAAAAGTCTAGTAAAGGGTAATGTGAGCTTATGTGATGGCTAAAGATGATTACAAAAGGGGAATTAGATGCTTAGCACCGAAAGGGCATGTAAATGAGATGGTGGTCTCACGTTTAGTAAGTCCGGCTACCCACATGGGATTCCTCACGTTTAGCAGGTCCGGATTACCCACGGTATGTGTTGTCTCATGAGATGGAAATCCCCACGTTTAGTAAGTTAGGATTTCTAGGAGCAATCTCCTTGACCCTTAACTATGTTCCCACATAGGACTTTAGCTTAGTGGATTCAACTAGATAGCTATGTACGAATGGTTACACCTTAGGCAAGTGTTAACCCTCTCTTTTCGGTATGGGAGTAGAACATCGAATTCCATGTAGCTCTCATGGTCTATGTCGGTTATGGCAATATCTCCCTAATGTAAAAGTAAATGAAGGTTTGAAAGGTGTGAACTGTTACCAGGACTCTCTTGAGGGTTTGTACATAGTATAAGGGAGGGTATGGGACTTCTCTTGCACATTGCACTTGTGGGATCCTAAGGGATGGTTGTAGTAGTGTTCTCTTATGATTATGATGATTATGACTTATGTATGTTGAAGTTATGTTATTTATAATCATTATGAATATGGTAGGTTGTGATGAAATATGACCTTATGAATGTATGCATGAAGTAGGTTACTTAATGTGGTACTTGGCTTTGAGTAGGGTTATGGGATTCTATTCTTTGCATTGCACTAGTATTGCTTGGATTGTCTACATGTTGAGATGTTATCATGTTGGGTGGAGCCATGATGCTTACTTTGTGTGCATATTGTATTTACTTGGTAAAAAACATGTTTTGGCTAAATGTCCTTTTATGCATGTTTCAAATGGTTTTTATGCATAGTAGCCATACTTAGTACGTGTGTAGTACTAACCCATATTTTTCCCTTTTCCCCACACATTTAAGTTTGGGCTGTTGAAGATTCAAGCTTACTTTTCAAGGCACTTGGAGTTGCTTTCCGAAGTTGGTGAGTCCTCATGTCCGAGGACGAGATCATATGATCTAGCTTCTGTGTTTAGTCTTTTGATTATGTTGAAAGACATTGTTGTACTTTCCTATTCTAGGCTTCTAATTGATGTAAGGGTTAAGTCCCATTTTCGATACTTTTATGTATAGATGGTACATTGTGACGAAGTTAGATTCTATTTCCATATATGAAGTGAAGTTGAACTTCCAAAGTAAAAGTTTTAAATTTTCCGTAATTTTATTCTATGATACATGCTATGATGAAGGCTAAGGGCTTGTATAATACCTCTTTGAGGTCGAATACACCGGTAACGAATAGGGGGTACTCTCGGGTCTTTACAACTCCCATGTGACTTAGAGCCTAATCTCTCCTTTTCTGATCCTATTGAAACATGGGGGACGGAGCGCTAGCTGATGAAGGTGCTGGGGTTGTAGATCTCTACTGAAACTGTGAGTGATTCCCACCGCCCGACCTTTGCTGAGAGTATTCATAATTTCCTATCCTAGCCTTTTTGCTATCCTTAGCCATTTCACTATGCTCACTACAAAAAAAACCCCAAATTGCCAACAAATTTTCCTAACTTAAGTTGGTTAGTATTTTACTAACAAATTAGCAACATATTTCTAACCAAATTATATTTGAAAACTTAACAACAAAATTCTAACATATTACCAACCAAAATATTACCAACTAAGTATTTTAGTTGGTAAATATGGCGGGAAAAAATGGCACCAAATTTAGCAACTTTCTATCAATGGATTACGTACTGAAATATTACTAATACATATCTTTTGTTGGTACTATTACCTACCAATGAAGTATATATCAATTGGTAAATATGAAAAAAAATTTATTTATATAATTTATTAACAAATTACCAATGAATTACTAACAAACCATTTACCAACGACAATTTGCTAAATTACCAACCAAATATAAATTTGTTGGTATAACGAAATGTAATTTGTTGGTAAACTTGCCATCAAATATCTAATCAGTTGAAAATTATGCCGATGAATAAAGATTGTTGTTTGTAAATTACTAACATAATTAAAATAGTTGGTAATATACCATCCGATCATTAATCCATTGGTAATATTTACCAACATATTAATTTTTAGTTGGTAATATTACACATGAATGTTTAGTTGGATAATAACTATTACCAGCTATGATTCCAGAACTTTAAATTGTTAAGAAATTTTGTGTGAATATGGAATCATCATTGTTGTGAGGGCATTTGAGTACCTTTGTTGAGTTTGAACTTGCATTGGAAGCAAGTATTGTGAACTTGAGCATGTTTGATAATGGTGAGTCACAATTTGAATATATGAGTGCACAACTGATCATTGTATGAGTAATTTGAACCTTTTTGTGTGCATTTATGTTGAGTCTTATGCAACACTATTTGTAGGCATCCTTATTGAATTGTTGATCTTGAGTTTTACTTGAGGACAAACAAAAGTTTAAGTTGGGGGTGTTGATGAGTCCGAGATTTGGACTCATTTAGGGCTTTGTTTTGATATATTTAGTGTCCTCAAATGCCTAATTTACGCTATATACAAATGTTAAAACCTTTATTTTCAGGTATGTGGATTAAGGAGCAAAGCAAGGACACTAAAAGGCAAAAAGGAACAAAAGAAGCTGAAGAAGTAGAGAAAAGCAATCCTGGTGATCGCCAAGACCACTTAGCGAATCGCCGAGTGGCTCTTCAAACCGCCTAAAGTTCCAGCATGCCAGCCCTTAGAGAAGAAACCAAGTAGGCTACAAAAATGAGCAGTCAACGAATTGCCGATCGGTTCCGTGACGACAAAATTGATTGCCCAAAGTTACATGATTTGAGGATGTTGAGGACCAATGCAAAATGGCAATGGAAGAGAGCAAATAGTTGATCCCCGAACCACTCAGCAAGCCCGACTTACCTCGCCTAATGGATGAAACCCTTATCCAATAAGTCCTTTAACTTATTCTTCAACTCCTTAAGTTCCGTCAGAGCCATTCTATAAGGAGGAATAGAGATAGGTTGGGTATCAGGGAGAAGGTCAATCCCAAAGTCTATTTTCATTTTTCGGGAGGAACACTAGGTAAATCATTGGGGAAAACTTCCGAAAACTCTTTCACAACTGGGACCGACTCAAGAATAGGAGTTTCAGACTCCACATCCCTCACCCTCACTATATGGTAAAAACAACCCTTAGAAACCATTTTTCTAGATTTTAGTTAAGAAACAAATTGACCTCTAGGCATATAATTCCCCCCTTCCACTCAAGGATAGACTCTTATGGAAACTGAAACTTGACTACTCTAGTCCTACGATCAATAGAGGCGTAACAGGAATGCAACCAATCCATACCTATGATAACATCAAAATCTATCATGTCAAGCTCTATCAAATCCACCAAAGTAACTCTATGGGATAAAGAAACGGGAAATCTTCTATAAACCCTCTTAGCCACTACAGAATCACCAACAGGGGTAGAGATATAAAAAGGCTCTAATAATATATCGGGAAATATAACAAATCTCATAGCTACATAAGGAGTCACAAATGACAAAGTAGCACCCAGATCAAGTAAAGCATACACATCTATTTGGAAGACTTTTCACATGCCAGTCACCACATCCGAGGAACTCTCCTGATCACCTCTAATTTAGAGAGCATAGAAACGGTTTTGCTAAGGAGCATTCCCACCCGAACCACTCGGACAAGATGAAGGGTAGGGTTGAGCCCTACGACAACCATTTCCATTATTCTTAGCAACTGAAGGACAATTCCTTATTTTGTGATCCATTTTCACACAACCAAAGCAAACATTGGAACCCACTAAACATTTCCCTTCATGATTTCTCTCAAATTTGGTAGAAGTAGTCATTGAAGACCTACTACCATCTCCTTAAGATTTTGGGTTAGACACCCTTTCATTATTAGGCCATGGAGGAGTACTAGAAGAACCTTGCCCAGAGAACTTTTGCTGAAACCTTGAACATCCTGGTCTATCAGACCTAGAATGTGAATAGTTACCATCATACACTCTTTCTCTATTTGCCTCTCTAGATCTTTCCTTCAACTTCCCTTCCACAATTTGTTGGGCATGTACCATAAGGAGAGAAATGTCCATGTCATGGCTAAGCATAGTGGTGTGGCACTCTTTGACTACTATGTCGGACACACCTGACACAAACTTACTCATCTTGGCCCTATGATCCGCCACAATGGAAGGAGCAACTTGATAGTTGAGTGAATCTCAAAGCGTATTATCTTACACTCACATTTCCTTGCCTAAGGTTGATAATCTCAAGTACCTTGACCTCTATCATCTCTAGAGGGAAGAATCTGTCAAGAAAAACACTTTTTGAACTTTTCTCATTCTATTGAACCCGCTTCCACCGGACTTGCCTCTTTCCACTGATTGAACAAAATTTGAGAAACACCTTTAAGTTGGTAAGCGGCTAGTTCCGCCTTCTCTATCGGAGTCTCACCCATAATAACAAGTACCTTGTAGACCTCGCCGATAGAGTCTTGATGTTCTTCCTTCACTTTAGAGCCATAAAATTTTGGAGGGTTCATTCCTGTAAAATATATTACTCTTGACACCGTTGTACCCGCATTTGGGTTAATAGGGACTACCACCACTCTATTGGCTTGTGCCTTCATGGATTGAGCCAACACTTGGAATGCTGACCTAAACTCCACATTTTTTACATCCTCATTCAATGGGTCAATCGGAGCTTGATGAGGAGCTTGGGAAGGAACCTGAGGAGGAACATGTTGATAAACATTGTCTCCGTCCATCCTTCTTGTAGCCCTTCTAGTAGCCATATCCTGAAAACCATCTGGCACAGATTAGGAGAAAGACTTATAGAGTAAAAATCCATGGCACGACTTAGAGAAGTGAAGAAGTTGTGTTTCCTAAACATCAAATAGCCTCTCATTCATAAATGTGGCGCGCTTCACACCTATGAACAAGACTCTACTAGACGTGGTTTGAGACATCCTAGAACCATTCTAAACCTTGTGGTCTGATTACCAAGTTTGTCACGACTCGATAGTACCCCTAGATTTAACAAGGTGTATAAGACCCCAAGAGGCCTCATACAAGCCACTTAGCATATCATAACATAAAGTTTAAAACTTTTCAACACTATCAAAGTCTTTTATTAAATGATTTGAAATCTAACATCATTGTCTCAAACCATCTAAACAACATGAATAAAGTCTTGGGTCACATCCAATACAATAATCCAAGACATAAAAGAAAAGCATAAGAGAAAGTGGTGATCACATCTTCGAACACAATGAGGACACACAAAATCTTCACTTCCTTGATCAACAACGACGCTAGCTACGAGTGTGAGAATCAATGTCGCTGGACCCTACATTTGATAAGAGTGTAGGCAATAATATGTGTTAGTACAAGAATGTACTAAATATGATAGCTAGCATAAATAACATCAACGTCATAGTTAGTCAATACAAACCATAATCATAATCAATGTGGATAAGCCAACATAATAATAAGAAATGAGTACTTCTCAAGCAACCTTAGTTAGCCTTAGTCTAGACTTAGGTCATCTGCCTCTAGTCAACATAACTCATAGAAGGCATATCAAGCAACATTTCAAGCTATTCATTCTTCACAACATAATCATATCGATTATATTTACTTTTGAAGACATGTGGATTCGCCTCTTTGCCTAACTTACAAAGGGTAATGGGTATTCACCTCTTGCCTTACTTACTTAAGGTTGTGGTTACTCACCTCCACAATCTCATCCTGAGGAACATGCATACTTTCCTCCATGTCCATTCATCATAGTAAGAACGCGGGGACTCACCTCTTGTTCAATTCTAAGGAGTATGGGAATTGCCTCATATCCTTAACACATGCAGTTCATTGTAACACCTCAGCTTCGAGCTAGGGATAGGTAGCTATTTTACAGAGGTTTCAGGTGCCGTCCATGGTGGACAACTACAGCTCATGGGTTAAACCACGGATCGCCGGTTGGTCCGTGGAGAGGGTCACCCAAAAATTCTCCAAACCAGGTCGACCATTGGACCCACAAACCGTAGGTGGGTCCACGAGCCATGGTCCAGGGTTTTTTAGGTCGGGTGAATTTCTCTAATAGAGAACCACTGTGTGTAGGAGAGACCATGGGTCCATCCACAGTCCGTATGTGGGGGTTGATGTTTGTGTAATCAAGATACAACTTCCAATGTAAGTGTCTACGATCGTACAATAGTAAAATAACCCAACCAAGGATTAAGGTCGAGTCCCAGGGGAGTGGTCTTGAGAATTAATAGAAAAATAAAATTAAGTTCTAATTAGGCATAGCAAAAAATATTATCGATTAAAAACATTATAAATCAAAGGGGTGACGCAAGCGTCAATTAACAAATGGGGTTCGTCACAAGTAATCAAAAACAACAAAAATACAAAAATGTACTAATCAAGGAGATGAGATTCTTGGGATGTGATAGGAATATGGGATAAACTAAACTATTGGGTACATGTTTTTGATGGTAAATCCGTTGAATATTTGTGACTAGGCTAGACTATAGTGGGGGTAAATTCTATCTCGAGCAACTTACCCCGAATCAAATGGGTTTGTAATGACTCAAAAAATGATAGGATGTACTAGAGCCTTGACGTTTGGTTAAGCATGACTTTAGGTAGATGTGTGGACTTTTTTAGAACATAAATGGATCATGGTGGAAGCCTAAGGTGCAATCAAGGGCCTAGGCTAGCATGATAGGGTGATAGAGGCCTAGTTCTTAGAGGGGATGTTTGGCGAAGGGCTGTTGATCACCCAAGGAATTGGGCGAGTTGCCCTTATGCCCTATGGTCTCCTAGTGTACTGCCTCTTTGACCGAGCTACTGGACCAAAGGGGGGGCTAAATGGCAGCTCCCCAAGCTGGTCGGTGTGTCGCCCTTTTGCCCTCCAATCGCCCTATCACCAACCCCATTTAGAGAGCTACTGGAAAAAAGGGCGGACAAGAGTGCACTTGGCAAATCGCCTAGTTCACTTGGCGAGCCCTAATGTTTCAAGGGCGAACTAAGACGGAAAGGGGCAAAACTTTAACGGTCCTTTGCCCTTTTCAAAAATTGACCCTACACTATTCCATTCGTTTCCTAGAAACTATATAACCTTATTATGACCAAATTCCTTTCATTTTAAGACCCTCCAAATAGAATTAAAAGAAACCCATCTGTTCTCAAATTTTCTCTCACTAGAAATCCTCCATTAGAGAAGAAGAAGAATGGAGCAATAGAGGCGAGGGTTTGGCGATTTCATGGTCATTTATTCTCAAATTTCTTGTGGATTAAGCTATGGTGGATCTATATCTAGGGTTATATCTCACCCTAGAGTCCTATCAAAGTGTTTTTCAAAGCTTGCAAAACTTTAAAACCTAGATCTTTTACTCTTCAACATGGGTTCAAACTTTTATTGTTTTAAATGAATTTATTATGAAGTAATGTGGTTGTATTGATGTTGAATGGTGGTTTTATGAAAAACCCTCTCAAAGAACCCATGTTTTCCTAATGTCTTCAATGGTGCCTTAAAAAATGGGTTTGTGGATTGTTCAAGCATGTGATTATGAGATGCTTAAATTGAATGAGTTTTTTGAAGTATTATGATTATGCATGCCTAATATGAAGAATTGTTGGTATGTGGTGATGTATTGATTATGGCCCTGTAAGGCAAATTCATGATTTAGCTTATTTTGATATTGAAGTTTTATCTATTGATGTGTGATCCACTTATGGTGGAGGTGGTTACTTCCTATGTACATAATGGTAATTAAATTGATAGAAGTCTTTTTATTACCCTAATTGTGAAGAATAGATGCATGAATGTGATATGAAAAGTGTAAGTATGAACATGATCTGAAGAATGTGTGTGTGGTCTATTCCTAGAATGCAATTGTGGTAGTATTGAAAGGACATTCTCAATTATGCACATATGAATGAAGATGTTTGCACGTGGAAAGTTTCTTCCTTTTTAATGCATCTTGAATTGGAAGATTTAGGTTTCCTTTTATTGAAAGCATGTATGAAGTTATGTGATCATGAATGTTATGACGTACTGATTTGAAAGGTTATTATCAACTCTTCACTAAAGCATGTGAAGGGTTTCTTATATGAAAGGTTATTCTCATGTTTGAATCTATGAGCTATCCTCATGTTGGGAGAAGATGGATGCCCTCACGATAGTTGAGGTGGGGTATCTAGTAGCAATCCTGGGAGATGGATGGCCATACGTTTGTTGAGGCGGGGTTATCTAGCAACAATCTCCATCCCCAAAAGACTTACGTATGTTGGTATGAGATGGATGCCTATACGTTAGTCAAGGCGGGGTTATCAAGTAACAATCTCTCTTCCTTAATGAACTAATGACATGAACTTCTCTATGGGAATGAAGGCTAATCACCGAGAGGTCATTGAGTGGGATGGATGCTTTCATGGTAGTTGAGGTGGGATATCTAGTAGCAATCCCTTGTGATGGATGCCCATACTTTAGTTGAGGCGGGGTGTCATATAGCAAGCTCTTTATCCCTTAAGTGTGTGCCCATATAGGATAGTTAGTGGATCCATTAGGCTAATCACCGATCGACCATAGGCAAGTTGATCACCATTTTACGGTGTAGGGTTACATGACACCAGATTCTATGATTTAGCTCTCATAATCTATGTCGGTTAAATGCGTATTCCCATCATGTGAGGTACCCATTACGGTTTCTTGAGAAGTTCTATGACGCGTTGGTAGTAGTATGAGATGCTATCCATGCATTTGCACGAGTAGGTTTCAAGAGGGCTATAGTGAGAATCTCTACTTCCTAATGAATAAATATGTTCTAAATGAACAAATGAAGCAAGTTGCCTTTATGTTTTCTATGATATGATGTATGTATCTCATGTCTATATGAAATGGTGCATGTCTTCCATGATATGATGTATGTCGTAGTTGACAAAATGATATGAAACATGTTTCACTTGAGTTTGTGATATGAGTTTTTTATTATGATATGTTGAAATGTAAGGAGTCTTATCTATGGTGGCCTAGAGGAACACTTAGGTGTGGTGTGAAGATGTAGTATGGGATGCCACTACATATCTTATTTAAGTGTGTCTTACAGTTGTTCTAGATAGGGACCCTAAGATGATTGAGACGCCTTGCTTGATGTATATGTTCTTGTATTGTGTCTTGACATTGAAGGTGCATGAGGAGAATGGTAAGTTCACCTTTGGTGGAAATGTGATGATAATGACTTTGATGTTTCTAATACTTGTATTTGATGCCTCTTATTCTCATGTTCATGAAATATCTACAAATTGGTATCATCGATGGTTTCCAAACCAAAATGTCCATTTTAGCATGTTTTCGTATGGTCATCATACTTAGTACATTTGTGTGTATTAACTCCGTATTTTGCTCTATGTTTACAAGTGTAGGTTCCGAAAAGTGACTTGCTAATTCTAGTGAAGATTTGGATGGAGACTCCTAAGTTACAGTGGTATGTCCTCATCATTCGGGGACACATTTTAGAAACTTTATGTTTTGTTCTACTTCTTTGTATTAGACCCTTTCTAGACTTTTCAAGTGTAATAGGGATGTGACACTACTTCTGTTGGTTTCTAAGTTTGTAGTAAGATGGCCATGTGAGACAAGTAGACTTCCGCTGTAATGTTTTAAATGTTTAGTATGTTTTGAATCGTTTGGTTTTTAAATAAATTTTTTTAATTCCGTACATTTCTATTATCGATGCAATGAAATGAACTATGAGTCTTGTATAAGACCCCTTTGGGGTCGAGTACGCCGTGTTGTTTCTGGGGCATAGGCTAGGGTCGTGACAAACATGGTATTAAAGCAAAGATTTTGGAATGGTACTTTTGGGATGTCATCTCACAAGCCACGTCTAGTAGAGTCTTGTTCATCAGGGTGAGTCGCGACACATCTATGAGCGAGAGCCTATAGGACATTAGGATGTTTCACTTTCTTCATACTCTTATGTTGTGCCTTAGAGATAGATCCATAGTTGTCCTTTTCCTGACCCCTTCTCTTGTGTTTATAGGATATTATTACAAGAAGGAATAACGTTAGGAGGGTGGAAGGAGTTGGTGTGAATAGAGGAGTTCCTCCTTTAGAGAATAAGCTCCTCAAATTAATCAAGTTCCTCAGGGTAATCAAGTTTCTATAGGTTGTCATGTTCCCCAAGATGAGGAAATCCTTCAAGTTCCTACAGATGAAGGGGCTATGACTAATGTGGAGATAAGAACGGCTCTCCAAACCTTGACTCATGCTTTGACGACTCAAGTGACTAGGGATGCTAGAGCTCATGAGAACCCTAATGAGAGCACTATGGCTTCGAGGCTAAGAGATTTCACTAGAATGAATCCTCCTAAGTTCTTTGTCTCTCAATTGGGTGAAGACCCTAAAAAGTTCCTAGATGAGGTTTATAAGATTGTAGATGCTATGCGGGTGACTGCTAGGGAGAAAGTGGAGTTGGCCACTTATCAATTGAAAGGTGTGGCATACTCGATGGAAGAGGAATAGGCCGGAAGGAATGGTTGCTATAGGTTGGGAGGTGTTCAAGAGAGCTTTCCTCGATAGATTCTTTCCTAGGGAGAAAAGGGAAGCAAAGGTAGAAGTGTTTATCAACCTTCATCAAGGAGGTATGGGGATTGAAGAGTATTCTCTTAAGTTCACCGAGTTGTCTAAATATGCTCCTTCTATGGTTGCGGATCCTAGAGATGAAATGAGTAGGTTCGTGACGGGTGTGTCTAGCTTGGTGAGTAAAGAATGTCGCTCGAATATGCTTCATGATAACATGGATATATCTCGTCCTATGGTTTATGCTAAGCAAATGGAGGATGAAAAGCTCAAAGAAAAGAATAGGGAATTGAAGAAGTCTAGATTCAATGATCAAGGTCAACCTAAGTTCAAAAAGAGGTCAATCAACCAAAATTCCTCCTATGATTCTTCTATGGTGAGGAAAGGTGGGGTATCTAACCCTAATTCTCAAGGAGGAAGTGTAGGTAATTCTCCTTATGATAGGCCTACATGTGCTAATTGTGGAAATCACCATTTGGGTAAGTGTCTCGCCAGTATGGATCGTTGCTTTAGGTGTGGGAAGAAGGGACATAAGATGAGAGATTGTCCTACACTCATGGATAAGGGGAGAGAGGCCAAGCAAGCTTCTTATAGTAGACTGGATCCTAATGCTCCCAAGAAGAATCGTTTCTATGTGCTTCAACATAAACAGAGTAAGGAAAGTCATCCGGGTGAAGACACCGGTAAGTGATGGTTTCCTTTGATTTAGAAGGTGATGTTGAGGTCTTTATGTTGTGTGCATGTTAGCCTAGTATGAGTATGAGTTCTTCCTTGAGTCAGGGATAGTATATTGATTATGAGTTAGTGAAGAATTCTAGTATCCTTTTCACTTTCTCTTCTATTCCTACTCAAGCTTGAGACTTAGCGTTCTTAGTAGCTTATTTCATATTTTGGAGTCATGCATAATTATGAGTTGCATGGTTTCCTTATGTTATTCATGCTCTTGATGAGATTATGATAAAATAATAAAATGGGTAATTGATCTATATTCCCTCATGTTGTTGTGCAATTAATATGAGATGCTTGTTGTGAATTCAAGAAGTGAATGTATGATCATGCCTATGTGTGCTTTTGAGAGTAATTTAATATTTTTGGCTTCATGTTGTTATAATGAGCATGCTTATGATCGGAGAAGGTAGTTCCTCCATTTAAAGTAATATATGATGAAGTATGTGTGCCTAATGAGTTTGTAGAATGCAATGAATACATGTTCAGATAAAGTTGATGTTTCTTTTAGTTTGTGCATGGATTATGATGTTGTATGTTTGTTGGGGTGCTAGTCTTGAGTTGTTTTACCTTAATGTGTTTAAGTGTCATTCGAGGATAAATGTTCCTAAGTGGGGGATAAAGTAACGACTCAGAAAATGATAAGATGAACTAGAGCTTTGACGTTTGGTTAGCACGACTTTAGGTGGATGTGTGGACTGTTTTAGAACATAAATAGATCATGGTGGAAGCCTAGGGTGAAAGCAAGGGCCTAGGCTAGCATGATCGGGTGATAGAGTCCTAGTTCCTAGAGGGGATGTTTGGCGATGGGCTGTTGCTCGCCCAAGGGATTAGGCGAGTCAACCTTATGCCCTATGGTCGCCTAGAAGACTGCCTGTTTAGCCTAGCTACTGGACCAAAGGGCGGGCTAAATGGCAGCTCGCCAAGCAGGTCGGCGTGTCGCTCTTCTCCTCTCCAATTGCCCCATGACCAGCCCCATTTAGTGATCTACTGGAACAAAGGGCGTACAAGAGTGCACTTGGCGAATCACCTAGAGCACTTGGCGGGCCCTAGTGTTCCAAGGGCGAACTAAGACGGAAAGGGGCAAAAACTTTTAAGTCAAAACTTTAAGAGTCCTTAGATCATTTCCAAAATTGACCCTACACTATTCCATTCTTTTCCTAGAAACTATATAACCTTATTATGAGCTAATTTCTTTCATTTTAAGCCCCTCCAAATAAAATTAAAAGAAACCCATCTCTTTTCAAATTTTATCTTACTAGAAACCCTCCATTAGAGAAGAAGAAGAAAGGAGCAATAGAGGCTAGGGTTTGGCGATTTCAAGGTCGTTTCTTCTCAAATTTCTTGTGGATTTCTTTGGATTAAGGTATGGTGGCTCTTTATCTAGGGTTATCTCTCACCCTAGAGTCCTATCAAAGTATTTTTCAAAGCTTGTAAAACTTGAAAACCTAGATCTTTCACTCTTCACCATGGGTTCAAACTTTTATTATTTTAAATGGATTTATTATGAAGTAACGTGGTTATATTGATGTTGAATCGTCGTTTATAAAAAACCCTCTCAAAGAAACCATGTTTTCCTAAAGTCTTCAATGGTTCCCTAAGAAGTTGGTTTGTGGATTGTTCAAGCATGTCATTATGAGATGCTTAAATTGAATGAGTTTATTGAAGTAATATGATTATTCATGCCTAATTATGTAGAATTGTTGGTATGTGGTGATGTATTGATTATGGCCTTGTAAGGAAAATTCATTATTTAACTTATGTTGATATAGAAGTGTGATCTATTGATGTGTGATCCACTTATGGTGGAGGTGGTTACTTCCTACGTACATAATGGTAATTAAATTGATAGAAGTCTTCTTATTACCCAAATTGTGAAGAATAGATGCAAGAATGTGATATCGAAAGTGTAAGTATGAACATGATATGAAGAATGTGTGTGTGGTCTATGCCTAGAATACAAGTGTGCTAGTATTGAAAGGACATTCTCAATTATGCACTTATGAATGAAGCTGTTTTCACGTGGAAGGTTTCTTTCTTTTTAATGTATCTTGAACTGTTAGACTTAGGTTTCCTTTTCTTGAAAGCATGTATGAAGTTATATGATCATGAATGTTATGACGTGTTGATTTGAAAGGTTATTCTCAACTCTCCACTAAAGCATGTTAAGGGATTCTTATATGAAAGGTTATTCTCATGTTTGAATCTATGAGCTATCCTCATGTAGGGAGAGGATGGATGCCCTCATGATTGTTGAGGCGGGGTATCTAGTAGCAATCCTTGGAGATGGTTGCCCATACGTTTGTTGAGGTGGGGTTATCTAGCAACAATCTCCATCCCCAAAAGACTTACGCATGTTGGTATGAGATGTACACCCATATCTCTCTTCCTTAATGAACTAATGACATAAACTACTCTATGGGAATGAAGGCTAAGCACCGAGAGGTCATTGAGTGGGATGGATGCCCATATGTTAGTTGAGGCGGGGTGTCATATAGAAAGCTCTTTGTCACTTAACTATGTGCCCACATAGGATAGCT
Organism: Solanum stenotomum; assembly: GCF_019186545.1. Classification (NCBI taxonomy): domain Eukaryota; kingdom Viridiplantae; phylum Streptophyta; class Magnoliopsida; order Solanales; family Solanaceae; genus Solanum; species Solanum stenotomum. The sequence continues at coordinate 43,217,231 of NC_064285.1, read as the reverse complement.
AGTGGTTCCATTAGGCTAATCACTGATCGACCCTAGGCAAGTTGATCACCTTTTTACGGTGTGGGGTTACATGACACGAAATTCTATGATTTAGCTCTCATAGTCTATGTCGATTAAATGCTTATTCCCATCTTGTGAGGTACCGATTATGGATTCTTGGGAAGTTCTATGACGCGTGGGTAGTAGTATGGGATGCTATCCATGCATTTGCATGAGTAGGCATCAAGAGGGCAATAGTGAGAATACCTACTTACTAATGAAAGAATGTGTTTTAAATGAACAAATGAAGAAAGTTTCCTTTATGTCTTCTATGATATGATGTAAGTCTCACACGTCTATATGAAATGGTGCATGTCTTCCATGATATGATGTATGTCGTAGTTGACTAAACGATATGAATCATGTTTCACTTGAGTTAGTAATATGAGTTGTTTAGCATGATAAGTTGAAATGTAAGGCGTCTCATCTATGGTGGCTTAGAGGAACACATAGGTGTGGTGTGAAGATGTAGTATGGGATGCCACTTCATATCTTACTTAAGTGTGTCTTGGGGTTATTATAGATAGGGACCCTAAGATGATTGAGATGCCTTGCTTGATGTATATGTTCTTGTATTGTGTCTTGACATTGAACAAGCATGAGGAGAAGGGTAAGTTCACCTTTGGTGGAAATGTGATGATAATGACTTGGATGCTGGTAGTACTTGTATTTGATGCCTCCTATCCTCATGTTCATGAAATATCTACAGATTGGTATCGTGCATGGTTTCCAAACCAAAAATATCCGTTTTAGCATGTTTTCGCATGGTCATCATACTTAGTACATTTGTGGGGTACTAACTCCATATTTTCCTCTATGTCTACAAGTGTAGGTTCTGGCAAGTGAATTGCTAGTTCTAGTGAAGACTTTGATTGAGACTCCCAAGTTAGAGTGGTATGTCCTCATCATTCGGGGACACGTTTTAGAATCTTTATGTTTTCTTCTACTTCTTTGTATTAGACCCTTTATAGACTTTTCAAGTGTAAAAGGGTTATGACCCTACTTATGTTGGTTTCTAAGTTTGTAGTAAGATGGCCATGTGAGACAAGTAGACTTCCGCTGCAATGTTTTAAATGTTTAGTATGTTTTGAATCGTATGGTTTTTAAATAAAAAGTTTTAATTTTGTACAATTCTATTATTGATGCAATGAAATGAACTATGAGGCTTGTATAAGACCCCTTCAAGGTCGAGTACACTGTGTCACTTTCGGGGCATATGCTAGGGTCATGTCAGGGTTCCTCTCGGATACCCACTTGCCACATGAAGAACAACCTCCGCCTTAGCCCACTCACTCTCTCGAGCTGAGTTTGTGGGAGAAGGACTAGGGTTCACTCTCTCGAGCTGAACATTATGTCAACCGAATCCCACCGGCCATCAATTTAGTAGTCTTAATTTTACGACCTCTCTCTCAAGCAAGCCGAAAAAAAAGGTGAAATCGTATTTGCAACTACAACTTCATTGAGTTCCACCACAACTACTAAATTAAATCACATTTACTCAACAAATAAACCATCAACAAGCAAGACCCAACAGATAATGTAACCCATATTCACAAAATAACACCCTAGGAATTGGGTTTTAGCTAGACATGTAAAAGAGATAGAAATTTATACCAAAAAGAGTTTGCCTTCAAATGGGTATGAAGATTTAAGTTTCAAAACAAGCAAAGAATGAAGAATCCACAAGACCCAAGTCTAAATTCTTGGAGTTGAAACCCTTTGAATCTTCAAGTTCTTCAAAACCCTCTCCAAACATAGAACTCAAAAGTCTATGTTGAAAATTCTATATTAAAAATCTGATAATAAGCTACAACTCTCAACAAGTATTTATAGTTTTTAAAGATTTATGCTTCAGCGCATCGTTCGGCGTCGTTAGTCGAGATCGCCGATCAAATCGGCGATCCGCCCTTTCGTAGATTTCATCGCCGTCTTGTGTTAGCCTTCAGCATCGTCCTGTTTTGGATCATTGGGTGACATAGTACATCCACATGGAACTGCTCAGCGATACGCCAACTGCTACTGCTCCTTTTCACCGCCAATTTGATACGTTCTTTCAGTGCTCAACACATTGGAATTAAAGGCAAGGATAGGACCTTTTGGCAATTCACCGAATGGGTTCGGCGATTCTCAAATCTTAATTTCTTCATTCTTTCAGCTGCCTTTGTTCCTTTTTTGCTAAGTAGTGTCCATGTTGTCCCTCAAAATCTAAATACCTGAAACTTAAGGGTTTTCATCAGATATTGAGATAAAATATGCATTTGAGAACACTAATTCTATCAAAATATTTCCCTAAATGTGTCCAATTTGTAGACTCATTAGGGGTTCCGTGGGTGACAACTGACCGTTAAGCTGAGGGATAGTTGGGTCTTTTTGGGTTTTAATTTAATTGAAGTGGTGTCGTTTTGCCTAAGTCTAAGACACCTATATATGTGATTTTAACCCCCAAAATCCCCCAATTAAGTCTTTCTCTTAAAATCCCAAAAGAATTTCGTAGACTCCTCTCAAATATTCTCTCTATAGAAGTTGGAAGAAGAAGAAGGAGATTGAAGCTAGGTCAAGGTCAAGTCTCTAATTTTGAAGCTTGTGTGGGCATTGTGAATAAGGTATGATTGTTTTGTATCTATGGAATCCTTCCTCCAATGGATTCCCCTAGATTCCACAATTTGTAGAATAATTTCCCCAATTATAGTTAGGGTTTCTTCCATTGTTGTGGGTTATGATTAATATTGATCCAATTGAGTGGATTATGATTGTTTATGATTGAATTGATAGAATTGAATGTATTTAGGATTAAATTACATGTACCCATGCCTATCCTATGATTTTAGGGTTGAATTGATATAGTGGGTTTGATGTCATATGAGGGAAACTCTATGGGTTAGATATCTCCTTATATGATTGATGAATTATGAATATAATTGCTCTAGATTGAAGCATATATGATAAATATGATGTTAATTTCTTGAGAGTAAATCATATATATTGATCATGAGACGAGTGCTTTGAGAGTAGAGCCTAGACTATGCATTGTTCATTGTAAATACTATGATGTGGAAAAGATACTTCCTATAATGAATTGATAAGCATAATTGAATGAATGTGAAAGTTTTATTCATATGAATGATTGTAGGTTGAAAGGATTGCTCACTTAAAATTAATCTAGACCAAAATTGTTAATTAAGGATGAGGTTAGAGGCGATTACCATTGACCTCCATATGGAAGGATGTGAGGCGATTCCCCTACTCTTTAGAATTGAACAAGAGGTGAGTCCCCACGTTCTTACTATGATGAATGGACATGGAGGTGAGTACCCATGATCCTTATGAAATGATGTAGAGGTGAGTACCCGCATCATATGATGAGGTTGTGGAGGGAGTACCCGCAATCTAAAAGTAAGTAAGACAATATGCTAATACCCATTAGCCTTTATAAGATATGCATAGAGGTGAATCCCTATTTCTTAAAAAGTAAGTATGACTAATGTGATTATGTATGATGATGATTTCTTTGAGTGATGCTAGATATGCCTTCCATCCTGTAAGCTTGACTAGAGGCGGATTAACCCCAAAAGGGCTTATCTCAGATCAGTACAAACTGACTTTTGGGAAGAGAGAAAAGGCATTCAGTCATTGTGGAATAATATAGAAAGAACAGAAAAATTATTCTTGTAGATTTCAAGAAATTTTTGCAAGAGATTTCAATTGGGTATTGTAATAGAAAATATATTATTCATCTCAGAACTTCAATTTTCAATACCTAGTTATGGAACATGTATTAGGTACTGAATTTCTTTCTTTTATGATGATTAGCTAAAATCCCAATCTTGGTGGTTTGACAATGTGATTAATTGCTGAATTTGGCTTGATGGGTGTCAGTTATTACCAATGTTAGTGCTAATCCTAAGTGGATCTGACTTATCGTTGTGGTTTAACTACTCTATTGCATTATTATTTCAATATAATTTAGTGTTTTATGTTGTCTTGAAAAAGAAGTGTAAAACTAAAGTTATAAGTTGGCACCCATAGTTAGCGGGTCATGATGGATTTAACTCGAGAGAGTGAATCCTAAGAAACATGCTATGTATTCAGCTTAAGAGAGTAGATATGGTAAGGTTGTGGACTGATCTTTATGTTTAAAGCATTGAAGTTCGAGAGAGAACATTTGAAACGGGGTAATTGCTCGAGAGAAAAGTACCTCACCTAAAGTTCATCCTACCCATGAAAAGTTATCACTTTTGGTTAGCAATTTGCACCTATTGAGTTAGATTTAGCAATTTGTTGGTCAATCCCTCAAGTACCTTTCTCCTATTTGGTTGTTTGTAGTTACTTGTTAAGGCTTCTTTCTGATCTAAAAACCCTCACACTGACATTGTTGTCGTCCTTCAAATTCCATAAATAGTTTATGAAAATCTCTATCCCTTTAGCTACAAAAATCACTGTTGTAACCTCATATTTGAATTCAAAGTATAACTATTCTTTTTGGGATCGACCCCAACCCTTCTGTTGGGTTTATACTACTTAGCGATCATCTACACCTTGTATCGAATGAGGTGGAGTTGATACGTTAATCGAAATGGCGTTGCTGCTAAGGAGTGGTGTTTTTAGAACTCTCTTATCGATGTTTGATTTGTGATTTTGTTGGCTGAAGTGTAATTGTTTTGATTTCTTTTGTGTTTGATTTGGTTGTGTTGAACAAATGAGGAAATGAGTAAGGCAGGAGTTAACGGTAGCCAAGTGGGCCACCAAGATGATATTGACGATCTCAACAGTGTGCATAACCCAATCCAACTGAGTGGGATTGGTGCAATTTGTCTAGCATCAACAACAGAAAGTGCTATATTCCATATCACTAGAAAAACCCTCCATCTCCTACAAATGAAGGGACTCTACCGAGTGTTGCCTCACAAAGACCCGCATAAAGTCCGTTTTGATTCAAGAATGTATCACAAGAATCGGTTCGTCTCAGATTATTCCCATTGTCTCTGACGGGCGAAGCTAGCAAATGGCTGGCTGAGTTATCCAAGAATTCCGTCATATCTTGGGATGAGCTTACCACAGAATTCAATGAGAGGTTCTTTTCCTCATTGAGAATGACGAAACTCAGAGATAACATTCAAGGTTTCAAGCGATTTGAAGGTGAACCTATCCATGAAACGTGGATGAGGTTCAAGAAGTTACTACTTCAATGCCCAACTCGCGGACTTCCAAACCATGTACTGCTCCAATACATCTACAGAAGTCTTGATTTGGTAAATAAAGGAGTATCTGATCAATTGGTTCGAGGTGGAATAATGTTTCAATTGTTTGAGGTGCCATCATTTCTTCTTGATGGAATGACAAGCATGGAACACTCAAGAAGATTAAGTTTCACCATTTTTCTTTAGAATGACTGAAGAGCAACTTGATGAAGGAAGAGAAAGGGATGAGAACATCAACAAGATGTTATGCCAAATGGAGATGCTACAAGCTCAAGTTTTAGAAAATATGGAAAAATCTAAAGGAGCAATGGGAGTGTTTAGAGTTAAGGAGGGTTCTTCCTTGAGCTATTATAAGTCGGAGGAGATTCAAGGTTGGAACTCTCACAGATTTGAGGATGGTTTCCACCCACGCTACTTGCAGCGGGGTGGGAATCAAGGTTGGAACTCTCACAAAGAAGAAGAGCGAAGAAGATACTATCAAGAATGGGCTAAGCAAAGTGATATCTTGAAAAGAGAGTATGATCACGAAGAGGATCACACTCAATCGAGTGAGAACCTAAAGTCAAATGAAAGTACAAGTAGTCTTCGGGTGGACGATTTGTTGTCTCACATCCTTGATAAATTTGAGGGCTCGGATGACTTACTAAAAGGGATGAAAGCCAATTTCTCATCATTAAACAATAGAGTGAACTCTCACGCTGATGCAATCAAGCTAGATGAAGGCCAGTTGAGCCAACTTTCGGCACAATTGGAACCAAAAATAATGGGGGACGATGAGATCATACACAAAACAACTTTGGTGGAGGATGGTGATAGAGATGTGGCTGTAGTTACTCATAGTGGGAAGGTCGCAGTAAGTGATATGAAGGGTAATGATGAAGCACAAGCTCATCAAGAAGACAAATGTATTGAGGAAGAATAGATATTCATCCAACAAAGCGTTGCCAAAGAGTTACACATAGATGTAGGAAAAAGCACCCTAATCCCAAAATTGGTGCAACCTCTCCCCAAAATACCTCCTTCGTTTCCCCAATGTCTCAAGAAGAAAAACGAGGATGAGACATTCAAGAAGTTCTTATCAGTGTTGAAGACATTATCGATTAATCTCCCTCTAGTGGAGGCATTGTTGGAGTGCTGGGTTATGCCAAGTTTATGAAAGAGTTAGTCACAAAGAAAAGAAGCTTGGACTTCAAAACAATTGAAGTTTCTCATAGTTGTAGTGCAATTATGACTGATTAGATGATAAAAAAGAAAAAAGATCCCGGACCCTTCACCATTCCTTGCACTATCGGTACGCTTCAATTTGCCAAGGCCCTATGTGATTTGGGAGCAAGTATAAATCTAATGCCATATGCATTCTATAAACAACTTGAGTGGGGTGAACCGAAATCCACAACAATGAGGCTTTTGAAGGAAGACTGATCGGTCAAGCACCCCATGGGTATACTCTATGATATCTTGGTAAAGGTTGACCGATTCATCTTTCCGACGAATTTTGTCATTCTTGAATGCGAGATTGATGCTGAAATTCCCATTATTTTGGGAAGACCATTCTTATAAATCGGAAGAGCGTTGGTGGATGTTGAAAGTTGAGAATTGAAGTTTCGACTAAATGAAGATGAAGTCACCTTTAATGTATGTAAATCAATGAAGCACCCAAGCGATATTCACGTGGTTTCGACCATTGATGTAATTGATGAAACAGTGGCTAGTGTGAGCCATTTCATGTGTATGAGTGAACCACTTGAGGTTGTGCTTGCAAACTATGATGAGTCTGAAGCCCAAGGTTAGGATCAGGTAGTAGCGTCCCTTCGGGTTTGAGGGAAAATTCAATGACTCCAGTAAAGTTGGATATTAATCTAAAAAATTGAGAAAGTCCTCCCGTGAAGCCATCAACGGAGGAACCACCTAAGCTTGAGTTGAAAGTACTCCCTTCCCATCTTTGATATGCATTCTTAGGGGCGAATAACACCTTACCCGTAATTATTGCACCTGATTTCCTTGAATGGCAAGTGAAGTTGCTTCTTGAAGTGTTGAGAAGATACCTCAAAGCTATTGGATGGAGTATTGCTGACATTGTGGGCATTCCACCTGGCATTTGCACTCGCAAAATTCAACTTGATAGCGAATGTAAACCGAGTGTTGAGAATCAAACGAGATTGAACCCACCAATTCAAGAGGTGGTAAAAAGGAGACAATTAAGTGGTTGGATGCAGGTATGATCTACCCTATTGCAGATAGCAAGTGGGTGAGTCCGGTACAATCTGTACCGAAAAGGGAGGCATCACGGTAGTCCCAAATAAAAAGAGGGAGCTTGTGTCTATGACACCGGTAATCGGATGGCGAGTATGCATGGATTACCAGAAATTAAACTCGTGGACCAAAAAATATCACTTTCCCATGCCTTTTATGGATCAAATGCTGGATCAACTTTCAAAAAGAGGATGATATTGCTTTTTAGATAGGTACTCCGGATATAATCAAATCTTAATTGCTTCTGAACACCAAGAGAAGACCACTTTCACTAGTCCATATGGAACTTTTGCTTTAAAAAGGATGTCGTTTAGGTTGTGTAACCCTCCAGAAACGTTTAAACGCTACATGCTATATATTATCACTGATATGGTAGAAGATTCGACTGAAGTCTTTACGGATGACTTCTCAGTTGTGGGTGATACTTTTGAAGCGTGTTTGGCACACTTGGGGCAGGTTCTTCAAAGATGCGTGGAGACAAATTTGGTCTTGAATTGGGAGAAATGCCACTTCATGGTTGGGGAAGGTATAGTTCTTGGTCATAAAGTTTCACAAAAAGGGCTAGAAGTTGATAAAGCAAAGATCGAAGCAATTGAGAAGCTACCACCACCAATCTCGATGAAAGGTACTCGGAGTTTATTGGGGCATGCTGGCTTTTACTGGAGGTTCATCAAAGACTTCTCAAAAATTGCACACCCTTTGTGTAAACTTTTGGAGAAGGAAATAAAATTCAATTTTGATGATGCAAGTATTGTCGCCTTTAAATGTTCGAAAGAGAAGCTGATCTCCACCCTGGTTATCATTAGCCCTGATTGGTTAGCACCATTCAAAGTAATGTGTGATGCAAATGGTACGACATTAGGTGTCGTGTTGGGGAAAAAAATGCAACAAGCTATTCCACCCCATTTACTACACAAACAAGACTCTAAATGGTGCTCAACGTAACTATACAGTTACGTAGTAAGAATTACTTGCGTTGGTATATCCATTTGAGATATTTCAGGCTTACTTGTTAGGCACCAAAGCGGTTGTTCATACATATCACGTTGCTCTGCGTTATTTGATGGCCAAGAAAGATGCAAAGACAAGATTGATAAGGTGGGTGCTATTGTAGCAAGAATTTTATTTGAAGTCAAGGTTAGAAGAAGTTGAGAAAATTAGGTGGCTGACCATCTATCAAGGTTGGAAGGCAAGAAGAATGATGAGTTGGAGGTAGATATAAATGATGCCTTTCCTGATGAACAGGTATTCACGGTAACTCTACAACTAACTCCTTGGTATGCTGATTTTGCTAATTATGTAGTATGTAGATTGATACTGGAATAGCTAAACTTCTATCAACAAAAGAGGTTATTTTTCGATGTCAAGAAATACATTTGGGATGAACCGTACTTATTCAGAGAGTGTGCAGACCATATCATTAGGAGATGTGTGCTGGAAGAGGAATTCAATGATATTCTCCATGCCTGTCATGCTTCACCGATTGGTGGTCATCATAGCGGAGTGCATAGAGCTGCTAAAATTCTTCAAAGTGGTTACTACTAGCCATCTCTTTACAAAGATGCTCATGAGTTTGTTAATAAATGCATACAGTGTTGAAAATAAGGTGGAGTGTCTAGAAAACATGAGCTGCCTCTCAAACCTATTCTGGAAGTTGAGTTATTTGATATTTGGGGTATAGAATTCATAGGTCCATTTGTGAGTTCGTTTAGTAATAAATACATTTTGGTGGCAGAAGATTATGTTTCTATATTGGTCGAAGTTGTAGCACTACCAAACAATGAAGGGAAAAGTGTTGTTCAGTTCTTAAAACGCTACATCTTTGCTAGGTTCAGCACCCCTCAGGATATTATTAGTGATGGTGGATCCCATTTTCGCAACAAGCTTTTTGCATATGCATTGAGCAAATATGGGGTGCGACATAAAGTAGCAACGCCATATCATCCTCAAACGAGTGTCCAAGTGAAAGTTTCAAATCGGGAGATCAAAAGTATCTTGGCGAAGACTGTAAATGCAAATAGGACTGATTAGTGTCGCAAGCTGGATGATGATCTATGGGGATATCGCACTGCCTACAAGACACCAATTGGTATGTCTCCGTATCAACTAGTTTTTGGGAAATCTTGCCATCTACGAGTTGAACTGGAACACCAACATTATGGGCATTAAAGGCTGTGAATCTTGACTGGGCCAAGACTTCAAGAGGAAGAGTAGATCAACTAAATGATTTGAAGGAATTCAGGTTTAGGGCATATGAAATTTTAGCCTTCTACAAAGAAAAAATAAAGAAGTGGCATGATTCTAAAATCCTTAGGAGGGAATTTCAAGTTGGAGATTGGGTGTTGCTATATAATTATCGACTGAGACTCTTTGCGGTAAAGCTCAAATCAAAATGGTCTGGCCAATTTAGAGTAACGCATGTGTTCACAAATGGAGCCATCAAATTCAAAGGCAAAAAGGGCCCTGTCTTCAAGGTGAATGGGCAATACTTGAAGTTGTATTTTGGAGAATGCCATGAAATTTCTGTGATTGAAGTTGTGTATCAGGAAAATGCTTGAAAGAATTTCCATGTCGTGCCATGACATTAAATAAGACGCTTCTTGGGAGGAGACCCAAGTGTTAATTGTTTTGAATAATACGTGCTGAATGTGTAGGTGTAGGTAATTTTGTGAGGCTAAGACCCGTTCGGTTGTATGCCGCGTAAGTTCGGTGATCATGTAGTTGATTGCCTTCCTGGCATCAACAATTGGCTGAGACACTAGGAACATTAGGCGGGATACATGCTCCACTAGGCGATTCGCCAAGGTGATTGGGCTACCCGACATTCTCTGCCTTTTTGCACCAGTCCTATAGCATAGAGTCTTGGATCTTTTAGCAAGGTCTCACATCCATTAGGTGATAGCTGATATGATTCGAGGAACTTGCTCTTTTCAGCATTCCTACTCAAAAATGGAATGGTTGCATATTGGAAAATTAGGTGAACTCTAGCCACTTTGGCGATTCGCCGAACAGTTTGGCGAATGCAGCAACTCTTCACCAAATGGGTGCATAGTGAAGATTCCTTGTCTCCCTACTCTGTTTGTTTGAGTGCGAGTATTTTATGTTTATTTTTTTCTTGTTTGTTCTCTACTCACATTGGGGAAAATGTTGGATGCTTTTGGTGAAGGTGGTAGGAGTCTGGTTGTTAAGTCTTTTGTTCGAATGATATTTAAGTTTAGGTTGTGATCAATACTGATGACTTGAATAGTGCTCCTAAATGAACGAAATTAATGCGCGGCTACAATGAGGCCAAATGAAGTTGCATAGACAATGTGTGGAATTTTTGCATCTCGTTGTGACTAGCCGGTTATTGAATGAAGTCTCTTGTGATGAACATTTCACACTAGCTAGAAAGTGTGAAGTCTCGTTTGATATTGGTGTCAATGTCTTATGTGAACATTATGTGTGATAACACCTAGAATTTGCCACGTTGGTCCTGTTGACTAAGTGATGCAAATCTGACAATATACCTCTTTTGTGGCAAACCTTGTGAGATGTGTGAACCTTGCTTGAACCCTCTTGAGCTTTATCCTTTTCTTGGAAGAAACTTGAGCAATTGTGATCCCTCTTTATCCGTTCACCCATAACTCTAATGAAGTGTGGTTGGTTTGAATAAACTTAGGCCAAAAGCCTAAGTTGGGGGTGTGGGGAAAATAGTAGGTAAATCAAGAAGTGTGAAAAATTCCTCTTAGAACTATGCTTTTGAAAAAGATGGAACCACTCCATACAAAAAGAGAGAGAAAAGATGAAAAGAAAAAGAATGAAAAAGTTGTGAAATAAACAAGTTGAAATTGCAAAATAAATGGGGTATTGGGTTATCCATTTGAAAGTGAATAATGGGGTGAATTATGAGCATGATCAAAATGTGAAGAAAAGGAAGAAAGTGATGTTCAGACCACATATCATGAGTGTAGTAGCCACTGAGCCTAAATGACCATACATTTACACTCAACCCAGTTACAACCCTTGAAAAGACCTTTGTGATCTTGAGTGAGACGAAACGAATGTTGATTGGAAAATAAGGGCAAACCTATGGGTGAAGTCATGCATGTGTGTTCATCTTTTTTAGTGTGAGAAATGTATGTCATTCCGGAACTATAAATTACTGAAGAACTTTGTGTGAGGAGGGAATCATCTTTGTTGTGAGGGAATTTGATTACCTTTGTTGAGCTTGAGCTTATATTTGAAGAAAGTATTCTGAACTTGAGCATCTCTGATAATGGTGAGTCACAATTTGAATCTTTGAGTGCACAATTGATCATTGCATGAGTGAGTTAAGTCTTGTTGTGTGTATTCATGTCTAGTCTTAAGCAACACCATATGAGACATCCTTTTTGAATTGTTGATCTTGAGTTTTACTTGAGGACAAGAAAAAGTTTAAGTTGGGGGTGTTGATGAGTCTGCTATTTGGACTAATTTTGGAGTTTGTTGAGATAGATTTAGTATCCTCAAATGCTTAATTTGTGCCATAAACTGATGTTGAATCCTTGATTTTCAGGTATATGGGTTGAGAAACAGAACAAGGACACTAATAGGCAAAAAGGAGCAACACAAGCTGAAAAGGGGGAGAAAAGCAAGCCTGAAGATCGCCAAAAGAACTCGGCGAATCATCGAGTCTCCCCTAGACCACCTTAGTTTACAGAACACTGAGCCTAAAATGGGAAAAACTTAGGCGAACTGCATTCCTCATTGGCGAATCGCGAATTGCATTGGCGACGGAAGATTGTACCATCGAATGTTCTGATCAAGATCAAGATGAAATTTAATTGGCACGCTAAAAGACTAAAAGGTACATCGCGAAAGTGATCGGTGATCCCGATCTAGATTGCCTAAACTTACAGTGTCTGAATGAGGAAAATGTGAAGAAGAAAAGGGTGGTGGACATGAACGATCGGTCGTTGCCGACTTGTCGGTGAAGCCAACTTTCCTCACCGATCAACCCTAAGAAGGCTTATCTCATATATGTATAAATTGACTTTTTGGAAGGGAGAGAATACATTCAGCTATTGTGGAACAAAATAGAGAGAACAAACACATTATTCTTGTTGATTTTAGGGAATTTTGGCAAGAGATTTCAATTGGGTATTGTAATAGAAAATATATTATTCATCTTAAAACTTCGATTTTCAATACCTAGCTATGGAGCATGTATTAGGTACTAAATTTTTTTTTTTTTTTTATGATGATTAGCTAAAACTCTAATCTTGGGGGTTTGACAATGTGATTAATTGCTGAATTTGGCTTGATGGGTGTTAGTTATTACGAATGTTAGTGCTAATCCTAAGTGGGTCTGAATTATAGTTGTGGTTTAACTACTCTATTGCATGATTATTTCAAAATAATTTATTGGTTTATGCTTGATTGAGAAAGAAGTGTAAAGCTAAAGTAGTAAGTTGGCACTCTTAGTTAGTGGGTCATGATGGATTTAGCTCAAGAGAGTGAATCCTAAGACTCATGCTATGTATTCAGCTCGAGAGAGTGGATGTGGTGAGGATGTGGACTGGTCTTTATGTTTAAAGCATTGAGGTTCGAGAAAACTCATTTGAAACGAGGTAATTGGCAGAGAGAAAAGTATCTCACCTAAAGTTCATCATACCCATGAAGAGTTAGCAGTTTTGGTTAGCAATTTGCACCCAATGAGTTAGATTTAGCAATTAGTTGGTCAATCCCCCAAGTACCTTTCTCCTATTTGGTTGTTTCTAGTTACTTGTTGAGGTTGCTTTCTGATATAAAAAACCTCACCCTCATATTGTTGTCATCTTTCAAATTTCATAAATAGTTTCCAAAAATCTCTAGCCCTTCAGCTACAAAATCCACTGTTATAACCTCATATTTGAATTCAAAATATAACTACTCTATGTGGGATCAACCCCAACTCTTCTTTGGTTTATACTACTTAACGATCGTCTACACCTAGTATCAGATGAGGTGTAGTTGATACGTTAATTATTAACACTTATGTTTATGTTGTTTTTGCTAGCCATCATATTAAGTACTTGATTGTACTAACACATACTCTTGCCTACATTCTTATCAAATCTAGGTTCCAACGTTCCCGAGTCGCACACTTGTGGCTAGGTTTCTAGAGGATTGTGAAGTGAAGCTTTGGTGAGTCCTCATTGCAATATTCTAGGATGGGATAATCTTATCTCTTTTATGTCTCTCTTTTATCTTGAGACTATTGTATTGGCTGCGTCCCAAGATTTCCATTTTCTTACGTTTAGATGGCTTGTGAAAATATCATATTACACTTCCGCTTGAATTTATAAAAGACTTCGATAGTATTGAAAGATTTAAATTCCTGCACCTTTTCTATTACTTTATGTTATGATATGCTAAGTTGTTTGTATGAGGCCTCTCGGGGTCGTATACACCTTGTTACATCTAGGCGGGTTCCATTGGGTCGTGACAAACTTGTTAATTAGAGCACAAGGTTTAGAATGGTTCTAGGATGTCTCAAACCATGTCTAGTATAGTCTTGTTCATAAATTTGAAGCGCACCACATTTGTAAATAGCAAACTGTTAGATGTTTAGGAAATTCCACTTCTTCACTTCTTCAAGTCGTGCCATGGAGTTTAACTCTATAAGTGTTTCTCCTAATTCGTGCCCGATAGTTTTAAGGAAATGACTACTAGAAGGGCTAATGCTAGAAGGTTGGGGGAAGGCAATATTGAGCAACAGGTTCCTCCTCAAGCTCCGATTGACCCATTAAATATGAATGTGACTAATGGGGAGTTTAGGTCGGCATTCCAAGTTTTTGCTCAAGCCGTGATGACACAAGTTAACAGAGAGGAGGTATCCCCTGTGAACCCAAGTGTGGGTACGACGACAGCAATAATTAGGGATTTCACAAAAATGAACCCTCCCAAATTTTATGGCTCCAAACTTGAGGAAGACCCTCAAGTGTTTATCGATGAAGTTTATAAGGTACTTTCTATCATGGATGTGACTTTGGTAGAGAAGGCGGAACTAGCTACTTAGAAACTCAAAGGGGTTACGCACATTTGATTTAATCAGTGGAGAGAAGCAAGGCCGGTGGAAGTGGGTCCGGTAGAATGACAAAGGTTCAAAAGTGATTTTCTTGACATGTTGTTCCCTATAGAGATAAGAAAGGCCAAGTTACTTGAGTTCATCAACCTTAGGCATGTAAATATGAGTGTAAGGGAATATGCTTTGAGGTTCACTTAACTATTCAAGTATGCTCCTTCCATTGTGGTGGATCGTAGGGCCAAGATGAGTAAGTTTGTGTCGGGAGTGTCCGACATTGTAGTCAAAGAATGTCGCACCACTATGCTTGTTCATGACATGTATATCTCTCGCCTTATGGTTCATTCCCAACAAATTGAGGAAGAAAAACTCAAGGAAAGTTCTAGGGAGGCAAAAAGTGCTAGAGTGGATGATGGCAACTTTGAACATTCTAGGTCCGGTGGACGAGGTCGTTCTAGATTACGGCAAAGGTACTCAGGGCAAATTTCTACAAATGCTCCTTCGAGGCCATGAAAGGAAATGGTGTCTAACCCTAAACCCCAAGGAGATGGAGGTAAATCTTTTGTGCTACTTGTGCTAAATGGGGGAGAAACCATGAAGGGAACTGTCTAGCATGCTCTAATGCTTGTTTTGGGTGTGGTAAAATGGATCATAAAATAATAGATTGTCCTTTGGTTGCTAAGAATGATGGAGATGGTTGTCGTACGGCTCAGGCCTACTCTACATTCGGTCCGAGTAGTTCGGGTGGAAATGCTCCTAAGCAAAACCGTTTTTATGCTCTCCAAACTAAAGGTGATCAAGAGAGTTCCCCGGATGTTGTGACTGGTAAGTTAAAAGTCTTCCATATATATGTGTATGCTTTGCTTGATCTAGGTGCTACTTTGTCATTTGTGACTCCTTTTGTAGCAAAAAGGAGATAATGTAACACCCCAGATTCGATCTAGGGCTAGGTATCCATTTTACAGAGGTTTCAAGTGCCATCCATGGTGGCCACCTACGGCTCATGGGTTGGACCACAGACCATAGGTTGGTCCATGGAGAGGACAACCCAAAAATACTCCAGACAAGGTCCACAACTGGACCCACAGACCATAAGTGGGTCCACGGTCCATGATCCAGGGGTTCGTAGGTCGGGTAAAATTCCCTGACAGAGAACCACAATTTGCAGGATGGACCATGGGTCCATCCATGGTCCATAGGTGGGGATTCTGTGGGTGACAACTGACAATTAAACTGCACGGTGGTTTGATCTCTTTTGGTTTTAATTTAATTGAAGTGATGTCATTTTGTCTAAGTCTAAGAAACCTCTAAAACTGATTTTAACCCCCCAAAATACCCCGATTAAGTCATTCCCTAAAAATCCCAAAAGAATTCCCAAAACTCCTCTCAAATATTCTCTCTTAAGAAGTTGGAAGAAGAAGAAGGAGATTGAAGCTAGGACGAGATAGAGCCTCCAATTTACAAGATTGTGTGGGCATTGTGACTAAGGTATGATGGCTTTTGATTAATGGGATCCTTCTTCCCATAGAGTCCTCTAGAATTCCACAATTTGAAGAAGAATTTCCCCAATTCTAGTTAGGGTTTCTTCCATTGTTTAGGGTTATGATGAATGTTGATCCAATTGAGTGGATTATGATTGTGTATGATTGAATTGATAGAATTGAATGTATTTAGGATGAAATTACATGTACCCATTCCTATTCTATGATTTTGTGGTTGAATTGATACAGTGGGTTTGATGCGATGTGAGGGAAACTCTATGAGTTAGATATCTTCTTATAGGATTGATGAATTATAAATAGAATTGCTCTATATTGAAGCATATATGATGAATATAATGTTAACTTGTTGAGAGTAAAGCATAGATAGTGATCATGAGACGTAGTGCTTTGAGAGTAAAGCCTAGAATATGCATTGTTGATTGTAAATACTATGATGCGGAAGAGATACTTCCTATAATGAATTTGTCACGACCCGAGTCTACACCACGGAAGCGACAGGCGTACTCGACCCCGAAGGGGTCTCATACAAGCTGTATAGCATATTCATTGCATAAGATACTTAGAAATAGTGCGGAATTTAAAACATTTATTTTATAAATCCAACAATCGAAAACATTAAAAGCAAGCAGAAGTCTATTGTCTCACATTGCCATCTAAAGAAAATACTTGAGACAAAATAGGATCATTGCCCTTTACAATTGAAGTCTTACCAAATGTGTATTACATGAAAAGAAAGGAAACATCAACTACTTGTCCTCGATCTACGAGGACATAGCACTTAGTCTTGGAGAATCTCAATTCCAAGCTTCAACTAGAGAGAATCACTCAAATGACGGAAACCTACACTTGTAGTAAAACATGAAAAAGAATGGGTTAGGACAATTAAGTACTAAGTATGACAGTCATGCAAAAACATGCTTAAAACGGACATTTTATTTGAAAGTCATGATATATGTCATTTTGAGAAAACCTTCATGAACATAAGCATATGAGGCATAATATTCACACATAACCAACATACAAGACATTTAACCACGTTAGGATATAATAAACATATAAACCTTTACCTTCACCTTAGGCCTTTACCTTAAGTAACCCTCAAGCTATACTTTGTGCAATGTATGGATAGTATTCCATACCACCATCCACACTAAAGTACCACCTTAAGGTCACCAATAGTGAACTTCCCAGTCAACCTTACCATCTTTACACCATACACATACATAAGAGACATAAACCTTACATATGCCATATCATCACATAAGGACCATCACCTAAGACAACCCTAAGTTATACTTGTGCAATGTGCAAGTAACATCCCATACTACTACTCATACTAGGTACTCATTTGAAATCACCGTAGGCAAGGCACATTCATATTCGTTAAGTAATGACAAGGAAGTAACTCATAATGCAATCCAAGTATAACATGCATCATTACATTTAAGCATATAAGTCAACATTCACCATTAGCTTCATTAAGAAAACCTTCATTCATTAGACATTAAGCCAACATTTTCATTAACATCATCATAAGAGCACATTCGTTACACTTAAAATTATAAAGGAACACACCACAACCTCTCTCAAAGCATACTTGTGCAATGCATGGATGACATCCCATTCTACCACCCGCACTAAGTAGTGCATTCTTGAAAAAACATAGTTCATTAACATTCTTTGAGGGGGTAATCCTTAACCGACATAAACCATGTGAGCAATTCATGGAATCCTGGTGTCACCCTTACCGAATAAGGGATTCCTACTTGCCTAAGATAGGACCATTGCTTTTAGCTTAAGTGGATCCACTAGCTAGACCTATATGGGAACATAGTTTATGGGATAGGGAGATTGCTACTAGATACCCCACTTCAACTCACGGATGAGCATCCACTCAAGAGATTGCTACTAGGTACCCCGCCTCAACTCACAGATGAGCACCCATCTCAAGCCATATCCACTCGGTTCTTAGCATTATTCCCCACAGAGTACTTAACATTCATTACCTTAGTTCATTATGGATAAGAGATTGTTACAAGATACCCTGCCTCAACTCCCGAATGAGCATCCATCTCAAACCCAACATTCACTAAAATGGGATATAAGGATTGTTACTAGATACCCCACCTCAACTCCCGGATGAGCATCCATCCCATCCCAACATTCATTCATTGGACAACTCATAGATTCAAAGATGAGAACAACCTTTCAACTAAGAATCCCCATATTGTGAGAAACTCCTTTCACAACATGTCATTATCATTCATTAGAGTACAATTGAGAATAGTCTTTCAATCAATGCATTATCATTAACATAATCATAGAAAACTTCATTCATTCTTCATTCAAGTGTGTGTGTATGTGAGAATACCCTTTCACATATATCATCAGCATTCATAAAGGTTCATTGAGAGTATACTATCAACAATGACACAATTACATTCTAAACATGATCATAACACTTTCATTGAGATCACACACATATACTTCACATCATAATCCTTCAAGAATTGCTTTTCAAGGCCATGAACCAATATAATCCATAAATCCAAACTACTACAATAGAATAGGAATTTGACATGATTCAATCACTTAATTCAATATAAACATCAACAATTCAACATACTTGCATAATCAATCAATTCCCAATCACAAATCACAATTTAGGAATTTGGGGGAAAACATGGGTTTTAGGAAGAAATCATATTAATTCATATTTAAATCCACAATTCATTCGTAATTCAATGTAATAATGCCTTTGAAAATCATTTTGAATCGAACCCATGCCATAATTGAAAACTAGGGTTTTGGGGTAACATTGGAGACTTGAAATTAACTTTGAAATTGGCTCCTTGAAAGAAACTAAGTCAAGGATGAATACTACCATACCTTTAATGGATGAAAACCACGAAAACCCCTTGAAAAACCTGAAGTTTTGACCTTGGAAGCTTGAAGTCTTGACCTCCAATGGAGGTTTCTAGAGAGAGAACTTTTGGAGGGGATGGGAGGTTTGTATTTTGGGTTTTGAAATAATGAAGTCTAAAATATATTTTAATACATTCAAAACACTTAAAATTACTTAAATAGATAATTAAAACCGTCCCACAACTAAACTAGACTTAATAGCAATTTACAAAAACACCCCCACATTGGCCGATAATTACAGCTTTTACGGTGGCCAACCACAGACCATGGGTGGGTCCACGGACCATGCTGTCCTAGCATGGTTTGTGGATACAACTCAAAATTTTGGGGCTTGACCTACGGAGGCCATCCATGGGGCATGGATGGACCTACTGGGTGTGGTCCCCTTTCGTAGGTCACCAAGTTTTAGGCAACTTTTCTCTTCTGGGGAAGCCTTGGGGTTAGGCTAAGGGTCCTCATTAAGGACCCATAGGGTGGTCCTTGGGGAGTCATAACTTGATGTTTAACCCCTAAAACCCTCAACCATAGCTCGAAACAACATTCTTTACACCCTCAAATCTTACACCAACTGAAACACACACATGTTAGTCTCTAGTTTCAGTTATTCATTTTACAGGTCGTTAAAGATTTGATAAGCATGATTGAATGAATGGGAAATGTTTACTGACATGAATTATTCTAGGTTGAAAGGATTTCTCACCTAAAATGAATCTAGACAAAAATGCTTTATGAATGATGAGGCTAGAGGCGATTACCCTTGACCTCCATATCAAATGATGTAATGTGATTCCCCTACTCTTTAGAATTGAACAAGAGGCGAGTCCCCACATTCTTACTATGATGAATGGACATGGGGACTAGTACCCATGTGTAACGACCTGGAAAACAAGTAAGTGAAACTAGAGCCTAACGAGTTTGTTTTTGAGTTTGTTGTGGGTTTTGAGGTTGTAAAATGATGTCCCGAGCTTAGGTTGAGGTATTTAGGGGTTAAATGTCAAGGCACGACCCACCAAGGACTAACCAAGGGTCCTTGAGGGGGACCCTAAAGCCTAACCCCAAGACTGCTCCTAAGAGCAAATAGCTGTCAAAAATTTTGGGAGCTACAGATGGGACCTACGCCCCGTAGGTCCATCCACGCCCCTTGGATAGATTCTGTAGGTCAAGGTAAAAAATGTTGACCCTTAGACCCAAAACACGGACCTGTAGGATGGGGCGTTACCCCACCTAGCGTACGTCACCGCTGTGTTGCTATCCAATTCGGCCAAGTTGAGGGGCAACTTAGTAAATTCCTTTTTAGGTTAGTTAAGTTAGAGGACGGTTATTATTGATTAATTAAAGTATTTTAAGGATATTAAAGGTATTAAAACTCATTTTCCAATTCATTATTTTCAAAACATTCTAAATTAGAAACCCACCTCTCCAAATATTCTCTCTCTAGAAACCACCATTGGAGAAGAAGATTTCAAGCTTTCAAGATCAAGATCTCACATTTCTCACTAAATTTTCATCAAATTTTTTCCCTAAAGGTATGGTAGTCTTTATCTTTGTTTAAGTTTCATTCAAGGAGCCCTGTCAAAAGATGATTTCAAGTTTTCAAAATCCCCCCAAAACCTAGGGTTTTCAATCTATGCATGGGTTCAATTCCAAAATGTTTTCAAAGGTTTATATATGATTAATTATGAATGTAATGTTGAATTAATGATGAATTATGGTAAATTTCTCATATGAACCCATGTTTTCCCCCAAAATCCTATGTTGTGAATTGCGAGTGGGAATTGATTGATCATGAAACTATGTTGAATTGTCTATGTTTATACTGAATTACTTATTGAATTATGTTAATTACCTTATCTAATGTAATATTATAGATGTTTGGGTTGAGATGAATTGTAAGCCTTGGAGGAAAAATTCATGAAAGATCTATGTAGGATCATGATGTGATGTATATGTGTGTGATCTCAATGAAAGTATTATGATCATGTATAGAATATAATTGTGTTATTATTGAAAGCATATTCTCAATTAACACTCATGAATGATGATGATAGAATGTGAAGGGTTTCTATAATGCGATGTTACATCTGGAATTAGTAGGCTCAGGGCATCATGCTTTCGTATAAATGAAAGTAATGTGGATTGATGTATCTTGAATTGGTAGGTTTAAGGAATCCTTTTCTTGTATTGATGAATGTGGTCTTGATTGAAGTACCTTGAATTGGTAGGCTCTAACATCCTATTCTTGTGTAATCAATGTGTTTTG
This sequence comes from Solanum stenotomum, assembly GCF_019186545.1. Classification (NCBI taxonomy): domain Eukaryota; kingdom Viridiplantae; phylum Streptophyta; class Magnoliopsida; order Solanales; family Solanaceae; genus Solanum; species Solanum stenotomum. The sequence goes on along the minus strand of NC_064285.1, from coordinate 43,196,027 downwards.
ACATGATGAAGATGAATCGACAGGCCTATGGCATTCCTTTCATAAATGAACTAATGTAATGACGACTCTTGAATCAGTAGGACATTCCTTTCCTAATTAGTCAATGAAATAAGGTACCATGAATCGATAGGCTTATGACATTCCTTTCATGTGTATATTATTAAAATGATAAACCATGGATCAATAGGCTTATGGAATTCCTTTCATCAGGATTCAAGAGCTATCATAATAATGTACCATGAATCGATAGGCTTATGTCATTCCTTTCATGTGTAATGATGTACCTTTGGTCGATAGGCCAATGGCATTACTCTAAAGTACAAAAATGTAATGTGAATGAAATGATTTATGGGAATGGAGGCTCAACACCGAGTTCCAACGTTAGGTTAGAGTTCCAATGAACATCATTCTTTTCACATAACTATGTGACTGCATAGGATATTAGCTAGTGGATCCACCTAAGCTAAAATTTTACCGGTCCTACCTTAGTAAACTAGACCAACCCTTTACAGTGTGGGATAGACACCATATTCGATGTAAGCTCACATGGTCTATGTTGGTTAAATGCTTATTCCTATCATGTGAGATGTGTACTATGGTTACTAAAGAGGTTCTCTGAAGTGTGGGTGGTAGTATGGGATGCCATTCATGCAATGCACGAGTAGGCTTTGAGAGGGCTATAGTGAGTTCTCTAATGTCTTATGGTCTAATGAATGAAGGTGCTCTTAATGAAGCTAATGAAGAATGTTGACTTATGTGCTTAAATGTAATGATGTATGCTTTACTTGGATTGTACTATGAGTTACTTCTTTGTCATGACTTATGAAATGTTTATGTTCCTTATGTATGAGTAGTATTTAAAGATGAAAAGGAGGAATGGTAAGTTCAATTTTGGTGGCCTTAATGTGGTACTTAGTGTGGATGGTGGTATGGAATGCTATTCATACATTGCACAAAGTATAGCTTGGGGTTACTTGAGGTGAAAGCTAAATGTGATGAAATAACTTGTATGTTGGTTATGTTATATCTTATGTCTCTTATACTTATGTTCATGAAGTTTTCTTAAAATTGGCATATAGCATGATTTTCAAATAAAATGTCATTTTTAAGCATGGTTTTTGCATGGATATCATACTTAGTACATTAAATATGCTAACCCATAATTCTTCTATTTTTCTACAAAGTTTAGGTTCTGGCATTTGAGTTGATTCTCTCTAGTTGAAGCTTGGATTGAGTTCTTCCAAGGTTAAGTGGTATGTCCTCATAGATTCGAGGACAAGTACTTTTGATGTTTCATGTCTTTCATTGTAATAGACTCTTTTAGACTTTCTATTATATAGGGCCGTGACCCTACTTTTGATTCAAAGATTTTTTTTCAGATGGCCATGTGAGACTAGTAAACTTCCGCTATTTTAAATGGTTTTTCGATTGTATGGATAAAATGTGTTTTAAATTCCGTACTATTTCTATTATCTTATGTGATGACATGTGATGACGCTTGTATGAGACTTTTTGGAGTCTTGTACGTCGTGTCACGTCCGGGTTGTAGGCCCAGGTCATGACAAATATGGTATTAGAGCACAAGATTTTGGAATGGTTTTTAGGATTGATGTCTCACAAGCCACGTCGAGAAGAGTCTTGTTCATGGGTGTGAATTGCGACACATTTACGAATGACATGCTATAAGATGTTAGGAAACTACACTTCTTTCATTACTCTGTGAGTCGTGCCATAGAGTTTAGCTCTATAAAGTCCTTTTCCTAACCCTTCTCTTGTGTTTAAAGGATATGAATACAAGAATTGCTAATGCAAGAAGGATGGAAGATGCGATTGTGAATGAGGGAGTTCCTCCACAAGGTCCTCAAGGTGACCAAGTTCCTCAAGGCAATCAAATTTCGGTTGATCCTCCGGCTATGTCTAATGAAGAAGTTTGGTCGGCTCTTTTGATGATGGCTCAAGCCATTACTACTCAAATCCAAGCCATGACGGCCCAAGCTACTAGAGGTGTTGAGACTCATGTGAACCCTATTGTGAGCACTATGGCTTTTAGGTTAAGAGACTTTCTGACGATGAGTCCTTCGGTATTTCTTGGTTCCAAGGTAGGAGAGGATCCCCAAGAGTTTGTGGATGAGGTGTATAAGGTAGTGAATTCAATGGGGATGACTTCTATAGAAAAATCGGAACTAGCCGCTTATCAATTGAAGAATGTTGCCCAAGTTTTGTGCACTCAATGGAAAATCAATAGGCCCGTAAGAGCGAGTCCTATAGAGTGGGAGGAGTTTAAGAAAGCATTCCTTGGTAGGTTCTTTCCCCATGAGAAGAGGGAGGTTAAGGCGGAGGAATTTATCAACCTTAGGCAAGGTAGCATGAGTGTGCAAGAGTACTCCTTGAAATTTACCCAATTGTCTAAGTATGATCCATCTTTGGTGTCTAATCCGATGGATGAGATGAGTAGATTTATGACGGGTGTGTTCGACCTAGTTGAGGAAGAGTGTCGTATGGCGATGCTCCATGATGATATGAATATCTCTAGGCTTATGGTGTTTTCTCAACAAAAAATAAGAAAAAAAATAGGGAGATGAAGAGGTCTAGGTTCGATGAGGAAGGTCAACCAAGGTTCAAAAGAGAGCTTTTAACAAAGATTCTTCAAGCACTCCCAGGGTTAACCAACAGAAAGGTAATGGATCTCCATTTCCTAAACCTATTTGCACCAATTGTGAAAAGAAAGATTATGGGAAGTGACTAGCCGTTACTAGTGGGTTCTATGGTTGTGGAAAGAATAATAATCAAGTGAAAAATTGCCCTAGTCTTACGGGAAAAAGAAAGGAGGCCAAACAGGCTTCTCTTAATGGCCCGAATCTTAATGCTCCAAAGACTAATCGTTTCTATGCACTTTGAGCTAGAGATGACAAAGGAACTCTTCCGGATAAAGGCACCGACATGTTGATAGTTCCTTATAGTTGTGAATGTTATATTGAGGTTCGTATGTTGTCATCATGTTAGCCTTAGTTTGGGTTTACTCCCAAGGGGGAGATGGTATGTTGAATAGTGATGTTTACGTAATTCCCAACGGAGTGGTTTTGGGAATTAATATAAAAATAAAATTTAGTTCTAATTAGTCATAGCTAAAGACATTAACGATTAAAAACATTGTAAATTAAAGGAGGAAACAAGAGTGTCAATTAACAATGGGGGGTTTTCTCACAGGTAAGTAAAAATAGCAAAATAAACAAGGATTTCTAAGTAATGAGAGGGGATCCTTGGGATATAATGGGAGTATGGGTTAAGCTAGATTATTGGGTACATGCTTTTGATAGAAGATTCATAGAATAATTGTGACTAGGCAAAACATTAAGGGGGATAAGCTCTCTCTCGAGCAACTTACCCTGTTTCAAATGTGTTCCTCTCGAACATCCACTTGCCGCATGAAGACCATCCTACGCCTTAACCCGCTCACTCTCTCGAGCTGAGTGTGTGGGAATGAGACTAGGATTCACTCTCTCGAGTAGAACCTCATGTCGACCCACTCCCAACGGCCATCAATTTAGTAGTTTTACTTTTACAACCTCTCTCTCTCGCAAGACGAAAACACATAAATAAACTTGTATTTGCAACTACAAATTCATTAAATTCATCCACAACTACTAAATGAAACCACAATTAAACTACGATTAAACTATTAACAAGCAAGACCCAACAATTATCTTAACCCATATTTGCTAAATCACACCCTAAGAATTGGGGTTTTTAGCCACACATGTATAAGAGATAGAAATTTCTACCAAATTGAGCTCGCATTCAACTAGTATGAATATTTAAGTCTTGATACAAGCCAAAATTGAAGAATCCAAGAGACCCAAATCCAAATCTTAAAGATGAAACCCTTTGGATCTTCAAGTCTTCAAAACCCTCTCAAACTTGGAGCAAAAATATCAAAAAGTACTATTATATATGAAAACTATAATAATTGTTTGACTCCTAAAACTACAACTCTAACTAGTATTTATAATTTTCATAGATTTGTGTTGCAGTGGCTCATTCAGCATCGTTAGTCGAAATCGCCGATCAACTTGGTGATTCGCCCTTTGGTGAAGTTCATCGCTGCCTTGCACCAGCCTTCAACATTATCGTGCTCTGGGTGATTGGGTGACATGGTACTGCTTCGTAGAAGTTCTCGGTGATGCGTTGACTGGTTCCTTTTTCCGCCAACTTGATCCTTTCTTTCAGGGCTCAACACACTGGAACAAAAGGGGAAGTACAACCCTTCGGCGACTCGCCAAGTGGACTCAGTGATCCTCAAGCCTTGATTTCTTCGTTCTTTTCAGTATTTTCGCTCCTTTTTGCAACATAGTGTCCATGCTTTCCTTCAAACTTCAAATACCTGAAACTTAAGGGTTTTCATCAGTTATTGAGATCAAATAAGCATTTGAGGACACAATTTCTATTAAAATATTGCCCTAAATGAGTCCACAAATAAGGTTGTTGAGAGTTCCGGTATACTTATCTCTTTCCTTCTATTCCTATTCAAGCTTGAAACCAAAAGTGCCTTGTAGCTTGTTTCATGTTTTTGAGTCATGTGTGATTATGTGTTTCCATGTTCTCCTTATGATATGCATGTTCTTGATGAATTCATGTTAAATGAGAAAATGAGTTTTTATGAATTATGTTCCTCATGCTGATGTGCATTTAGTATGAGTTGTTTGTATGCTTCATGACGTGAATTGTTGAACATGCCTAAATGTGGTTTTAAGAGAAATTGCATAAGGTGCTTAATGATGTTATAATGAGCATGATTTGAGTTGGAGAAGGTAATTCCGCCAATTAAATGAGAAATGTTGAAGGTTTCATGCATAATGAGTTTGTAGATGTAGTTCCTACTTTCTTGTGTTGCATTGAGTATGTTTGAGATGGAGTTGATGTTTCCTCCTAGTTTTGTGCATTGTTTATGATGTTGCATTCATGATGGGGAGCTAGTCTTGAGTCCTTATTTTCCTTAAGTGTTTAAAGTGTCATTAGAGGAAGAATGTTCCTAAGGGCGAGATAATGTAATGACTCGGAAAACTAGTAAGTGAAACTAGAGCCTAACGAGTTTGTTTTAGAGTTTGTTGTGGGGTTTGAGATTGTAAAGTGATGTCCCAAGCTTAGGTTGAGGGGTATAGGGTTAAACGTCAAGTTACGACCCCCCAAGGACCAACCAAGGGTCCTTGAGGGGGACCCTAAAGCCTAACCCCAAGGCTGCCCCAAAGAGCAAAAAGCTGTCAAAAAATTTGGGAGCTATGATGTGAGGCCAAAATACATATTTTTAATCATTATATGCCTTGCATTTATAATTTATATTTTTCCTTTTTTAGCATAAATTTTATGGATCGTGCTAAATATTATATTTTATTTGTAGCATTGATTTGCTGAGAAAATGAAGAAGTTTGAAGCTAAAACGAATTAAAGATGAAAAGTTGAAGAAAGAAATCAAGCAAGCAGCTTAATAGATTAAAGTTTATAAAATGATATATTTATACATATGCATATAGCCGCACTTCTCAAAATTTTAATGCTACCACGTGGCAGCCATTAAGAGAATGTAAATTGCAGCTGACACGTGGCAGGAAATTAACGCAGCAAGAGTTCTTTGAGGCGGTTCCAATTTTCACGCGGACAACTCACTCGGCAGAAAAAAAAAAGGATTTCAATTCCTTTTGGTTTTGGATTCCTAATTTGATTTGGGCTCAATTATTTTTTTTAGGTTTTCTATATTTATAAATAGTCCATAGAAATAATTATTTTAGTGGGAGACATCATTTATAGGAATACTTTTTAGGGTTTTTTCCTTTTTCTTATTTTGAGGTTAGACTTTATTACTTTAGTTCTAGTTTTTGACTTTGAAGATTAACTTGCAATTTTAGCAATTCTTGATTTCCTATGTTCGTTTTGAAGATTTTGACTTCGAAATGCAAGTTTAGATTTTGGGTTTATTCTTCTCATTACGTATGTTCATGATTTCTTCATCTAAAAATATGAATTGTGTTCTTGCTACTATGGGTAACTAAATCCACAACTAGGGTTGTGGGAACCATGAGCGATTAACAAATTATGAATAGTAACTAAGTAAATCTTGAATAGTGTTATTGCATGCATGATTATTCTTTCATTTAGAAATCTCTTTAACGAGTACAGGCATTAGAACTCGCCTTGTTTCCACTTGCCAGACAAAAGAGGTAGTTAATAAAAAATAATTATCAACATAGATATAGTGTAATATTATGTAATAGTCTAATGTCGATTCCTGTGAGGGTGAAAACTAAGTCATACATCGACGTGATGTCTAATATGAGGTAACGATAAGGGTTAATAAATTATACACACGTAGCCGGACCAAGATGCGGGGTGAAATTCTCAAATTGCTAGACCAAGAAATTAGAGAAGCCTAACTTATCATTTTGCATGCAATACACTAGGAAAGAATTACTACTACTAGGATTACCACATTATGAGCTTATGGGGAACACGTACACCCTAGTGTCTCTCTCATCTTGATAACAACAAAATTTTTAATCTTGCATACTAATTGTTCACATAACTTTTAGAATTTGTTTCACAAACCCCCCGGGGAATAATGCTTTTCGATTAAGTTTAACTACATTATTGAACTTTAGTCAAGTATTTCCCGATTTTACATTTTTATTTTTAGTTTTGTTTTCGACAGGTTTCGACTCTAGTGTATGCCAAGTACTCGAAGTCTATGTGAATTCTTTAGCGCCTACAATTCTGAATTGAGAAAAACTTTGAGGAAAATGGCTAATGAAGGAGTACACAATAATCTAATTAGAGAGGGTCAAGGAGATGGAATCGGAGTAACTAAGGTGTCTGCGTCGTGCCGCGACGTTAAATTAAGCGCTTATTGGGTGGCAATCCAATTAGTAGTGTAACTTCTTATTTTATTTTAATTTTATAAGTGTCACTTTTTTTTGTCTTGTTTTTGCAGATTAGGGAAATTCTGAGTATCCAAAAAAAAATGAAGCACAAGAGCATGTTTGAGCTTAAGTGTGGGTTGCATTCGACCCTTGATGAAAATAAAGAGAACATTCTACTAGCTAGGACATAAGGCCTCAAGGAGTTTTCCTAACCCTTTTTTAAATTTTATTTGATGTTTTGGGGACATAGCATATTTTTAAGTGTGGGGTGAAGGAATGAATTCCTAGTTTTTACTGTTTTTTTGAGTCTTTTCTTTTTTTTTAGGATGGATTCCCTGGCTTTTGTGTCCTTTTGAACCTCGTGTCTTGTTTTTTAGGAATAATTTTTCTTTTAATTTATTTAGAGAAAAGAAAAGACTCTTTTGAGTGGTGTGATACTGGCTATTTAGGCCTAAATTTGTAGTAGTAATTTCTTGTGAATACTTGATTGATAAGGAAATTGCAGACTCTTTGACACCTAAGCTCATGGTTATGACTTTGTATATAGCTTATTTTATTTTGTAGTTTGTTATGATCCCGTCTCTCTTAGAAGTGGAATTGATCCACCTTGATTGGTATTTGTGCCATTTGTGGTGAGAATTTATTTATTTCATGTTTTGCATCTAAGTCTAGAACTTGCCATGCATGTTATTGAAGCGAAATAAAAAGTGATGCTTTGTTTAAGAGATGATAATAGGCTTTGTTTTATTTGCCTGGTAAATTTTAGCCTTTTCAGATAATTTATCACTAGTTAACCCTTTTGAGCCTGTAGCCTTTTTTTGGTAGCTATATTTTGCCCCTGACCATTTTGTTGAATCTCTAGTTTTTGCACCTTGCTTCCTTGAGCATTATAGCATAGACTTATTCTAATTATCAATTCTGAGAAAAACGAATGGTTGAGTGAAAAGGTAATCAATGATAGCTAAAAAGTGCTTAAAAGCTCTTTGAAAGAACGTGACATGAAAAAAAAAAGAGAACAAAAGAATGTGACATGAAAAAAAAAGTTACCTTGATGATGGCCCTGGTCCTTCAAAGGGCATTGTGCACCTTAATTCATATAAAATAAGAAGTTGAGGGTGACCATTATAAAGGAAAACTTAGCTAAAAAAATAAAAAAAATGGCGCAAAAAAGAAAGAATAAAAAAAATTGAAGTATTCTTAAAATGATGAACATTACTTGTGAAATAATTGTTAAAGAGAGGGCTGGAAATAATGGGTGATGAAGTCTAAAATTGCAAAGTGCTTAAGGAAGTGTAAGTCACTATTACATAGTTTTCCTACCCATCCCCTAGCCTACATTACAACCGGTTAAAGTCCTATTTAATTCTATTCAAGCATGCTTAATTATTGGAGATGTACATAATGGGCAAGCCTATGGTTCTTTGTGCATACATGTGAATTTTATTTGTGAGTGTGAGAGTTGTTCTTGATATGAAGTCCTTAATTTATATTCAATCTTTTGAATTGAGTGTGTGGACTATTTCTTTTTGTGAGGGCACTTGTTTAAGGATAGATAGGTGATTTTATTAGCTTTCTTTGATGAGAGTAGGTGAACAGGCTTAAATTTGATGAGTTCAAAGTTCTTCCTTGAGGTTAGGAGGTTAGAGGTTTGTTGTTTACTTGGATGTCTTGCATAATGATTGAGAAGTCTACTTGATGTTTTGAAATTTGTATATGGCCGTTTGCTCGAGGACGAATAAAAGTTTAAGTGTGGGGTATTGATGTGAGGCCAAAATACATATTTTTAATCATTATATGCCTCACATTTATTATTTATATTTGTCCTTTTTGAGTATAAATTTTATGGATCGTGCTAAATATTATATGTTATTTGTAGGATTAATTTGGTGGGAAAATGAAGAAATTTGAAGCTAAAACGAATTAAAAATGAAAGGTTGAAGAATAAAACCAAGCAAGCAGCTTAATGCATTAAAGTGTATAAAATAATATATTTATACATATGCATATAGCCACACTTCTCAAAATTTCAATTGCTACCACGTGGCAGCCATTAAGAGAATGTGAATTGCAGCTGGCACGTGGCAGAAAATTAACGCAGCAAGAGTTCTTTGAGGCGGTTCAAATTTTCACGTGGACAACTCACTCTGCGAAAACAAAAAAAAAGAATATAATTTCTTTTGTTTTTTTTTTGATTTTTTTAACGACCCTTGTGGGGGGCAGGGGCTTAGCAGCACCTCCAGGCCTTAGCATAAATAAAAGCAAAGAAAAAAAAATACAAGGAGAGGGGCATAAACCTTACCTCCGATCCTATGGTGGTTCAAAAATTAGTAGCCTACTAAGGTTCTCCAACTCTTCCCTTTACTAGAATTGAATCTATCTTCTAAGCACCTACATGAGAGGACTCCTCTCGGTACAAAGAATCTAGGAAAGCGTAAATAAGGGAGACTCTCCCTTTACAAGTAAGAAAATTCTCTCTTCATAAAATCTATAACTTAGACAAGAGATAGCCCATGTGAAATGACTGCAGATCACCAAAAAATAGGGAATGTTGTAGTTCCAGCTCCAACATATGCCTACAGGAAAGTAGAATATTCAAGGAGGTTCCTTGATTCTCTTCATTTTTCTTCTTCTGAAAGTTGCCATACCTGCTATGTCCAACTGAAGATGAGTTGCTACCTCCTTAGGGAACTCTGTTGTCTGGTGAAATAGACTTGAGGACTGGTGACTTTGTGGTTGTTTTTGGATAGTGAATATGCCACATTATTGGCCTCTCTAAGGGTGTGTATGCATTTGAATTGAGGGATGTGAGTGATGAGACTGTGGAGCTTTTGCATTTGGGATGAAATGCCCCATGGAGGTGCTGATCTGATCAATAACCAGTCCACTAGCAGCTGTGAGTCAATTTCCAGAATTACCTTATTGTAGTTTAAGTGAGCACACCATGCTATACCAAAGATAGCAGCCTCCACCTCTGCTTGGTTGTTGGTGTCTTCCCCCAAGGGGGGACTGAGTATGCAAAGATCAAGTTTCCTTTAGTATCTCTGAGAATACCCCTAGCCCCAATTCTGTCCGGATAGTCCAATGCACTTTCATCAGTGTTGAGTTTAACCCACATATCAGGAGGTTTAATCCATTGGACAAGGGTAACTTTAGTGTCGTGGGTACAATTCTCAATAAGTTGGACTAGATTTTTCCAAGTTGAAGTCGAAGCGATGTAAGGAAAAAAGTATGAAGAAGTTTGAACGTATCCATGATCACTAAAAACTTAACCCTTGCAATATTGGATTGTTTACCTCCATACTTTTTAGCACACCTATTCTTCAACAAATTCCAACAAATAAAGATTGGAGTTGATTGGTTTATGGGCCTCATTTCTGTAATTAGTGTTTCACCATCTCATGATCATGTATTTAAGAGGAATGTAGTCAGTTTGGATGCCAAGGAATATCAAAGAACTTCCAGACATTTTTGGCAAACAATCCTGAGTTGAAAACATGCTCAATGGTGTCCATTTCTGGAGCTTGACAACAAACACAGTCTGCAGGTCCAATTCCAAACTTGGAAAGATTCTCATTTGTTGGTAGTTTACCTCTGAATGCTCTCCATAACAGAAAAAAGCATTTGAATGAAATATTTATATGCCATGTGTTGGTATTAATCTTGGTTTTTGTTCTTTGTTCCCTGTGGAATTCTAGGCAGAAGAGTAAGTAAACTCTCCATTTGTGTTGAGGCTCCACACTGGCTGATCTGGAATACCTTGTTGAAGCTGAAGTTGAGTAGCAAGGATGTTGTACACCTGAGTTTGAGGAGCTAGCTGAATGATCTTGTTACTATTCCATTGCTCCTCTTCTATAAATTCTGAGACAGTGGTATTATTGAATCTGTTGCTGTCTTCAGTGAACATAACCAATGGACAAACCCCTAACCAATTATCCAACCCAAATGAGCATGAATCAGACCTGATTTTCCATTGTATGTGAGACTCCACCTTGTGTTTATTCCTTGTCATAAGCATCCAAGAATGAGAGTCTTGACAGCCCCTTTTTTTGCTCACAGGGTTAGATCTTTGACAATATTTAGCCCTTAGGAAATCACCCCATAAAGTTTGCTTCGACCTAAAAATCCACCACTGTTTGTATTGGAAAGATTGACAAACATCACTAATAAGTCTAACCCCAATGCCCCCCTCATCATAGAAAAACTTAGGTTCTTCCAAGAAGACCAGTGATAGTTTTGCTTATCATTTCTCCAACCCCAATAGAAATTAGTCATGATGCCTTAAATTTTCTTAATAGTGGTTGAAGTAGGGGAAATAGCTGATAGGAGATGCATATGAAGTGACTGGAGGACATGCTTGATCCGAGTAGCTTTGCCCCCACAACTCAACATTTTTTACTGCCAGCCTATGATTCTGTTAACCACTTTGTTGACCATTTCTAAGAAATAGATAATTCTACGTCTACCAATAAGGAGAGAAAATCCAAGATAAGTGATTGGAGCTTCTTCTTGGTGAAAGCCAATTTATTTCTTGATTATGTCAGAAGTAGTCCTGAAGGCATTGGATGGAAGAAAAAACTAACTTTTGGCTTTATTAATGAGTTGTCCTGAAGTCTGCCCATAAATACCCAAATTCTTCATAATCAGCTTGAGTGAATGCTTCCTTCCTGAGGTGAAAATAATGATGTCATCTGTAAAGCTGAAGTGCTTAATTTGGGTGGTCCTCCTTTTCATGTGAAATCCATGATCAAGAGGGTTTTGATGAAGTCTGTTCAATGATCTAGAGAGAACCTCAGCTCCTAAAATAAATAGGGCTGGGGATAAGTGGTCTCCTTATTTTAGAACTCTTGTTGAATGGAAAAAAACCATGTCTCTTGCCATTTATAATGATGGAGTACCAGTTGTTAGCAATGATTCTCCAGGTCATATCAATAAAAGCTTCTTCAAAACCCATTTTCCTCAAAACTAGGAAGATATAAGACCAGGACACCCTGTCATAGGCTTTGGCCATGTTTAATTTGATAACAACATTGCTATCAATTGTAGGTTTTTTGATATGATGATAATTTCCTGGGCCAGCATAATGTTTTCCGAGATACTCCTACCCTTGACAAAGCCTAATTGGTTGGAGGAAATCAGACTAGGTAGAATAGGGGCCAGTTTGAGGCATAAGAGCTTAGACACAATTTTGTTAGTGAAATTGCTCAAACTGATAGGCCTGAACTCTAAAAGTTTATTTGGATTCTTTACTTTAGGGAGCAGGACTAAGCAAGAATGGGAAAAATATTTGGGAAGCATCTGACCACAAAAGAATGCATGAATTATAGCCAGGAGGTCCTTTTTAATAATGCTCCAACATTTTTGAAATAAACATCCATTCGTCCCATTTGATACTGAAGCTGAATTTGGATTCATGGAGAAGACCACTTCCTTTAGTTCATCAATAGTTGGAAGACCCTTTAATCTGTCATTTTGTTCCTGAGTGACCATTCTTGGGATGCAATCCATGGGTACTTCATCAATGAGCTTATCCTCCCCTGGGAATATATTCTGAAAATGTTGATAGGCAGCATCAACAATCAGCTTATCACCTTGTATCCATTCATCATTGTCATTGAGGATTATATGAATAAATAGCCTCCTTCTTCTACCTCTTATCAAGGCATGAAAGTATTTAGTGTTACCATCCCCCACTTTGAACCATTGAAGTTGTGTTTTTTGTCTGAGAATAGAATCTTCCAGCTTCATGAATCTGATATAATATGCATTAATACTATGAAGAGCTGCTCTATTATCATCAGTGTTGTCTTGAATCAGGTTTTCTTCTGCCACTCTACGTCTTTCTTCATAGTCTTTTACTGTAGCATAGATATCTCCAAATTGCATTTTAGACCAAGAACTAAGAGTAGAAGCAGTCCTTTTCATTTTTTGATGGAAAATACACATGGGGTTCCCTTTTAATTGACTGTTCCAACAATCTTTCACAGTATCTACGAAGGAAGGTTGACCTGCCCAACAATTAAGAAATCTGAAGTACATGATATAATTACCAGGTCTTGCATTCATTTCCAGAAGAAGAGGACAGTGGTCTGACCCCACTGAAGGAAGGTGAGTTATGCTAGTGTGTGACATATACTGCATCCACCTATCATTAACCATAGTCCTATCCAATCTTTTCCTAATTCTAAAATTGATGCCTCTTAGGTTCGACCAAGTGAATTTAGGTCCATTGAATCCCAAGTCCATGAGTCCACAAGTTTCGATGACTCCAATGAATTCCAAGATCTTTCTCATGTTATAGGGGATCTCTCCAAGTTTTTCATAAATGTTAGTTATGACATTAAATTCACCAACAGTGGACCAGGGGGTATTATTTCTGGTATCAGCATAGTGAAGCAGCCTTTCCCAGAAAGGTCTTCTTAAGTAGTCCTTCCATTTGTCATAAACAAAGGTATTCATATAGGTACCAGGAGATTCCACATGATTACTTTCACAAGTTATTTGCTGCTCATCAGTCTCTAGAACCTTGTATGAAATGTCATTAGTCCAAAATAATCGAATCTTTCCATTAGAGTTTCTAGTAGCATGATCCATGGCAAGCATACTTTTAAACAAATTCATTTGAGTGTTGTCTGAAAAAGGTTCCAAAATAGCAATCATAGACAAATGATGCATATTTTTGAGATTTTTGAGTCTTTCTATAACACCTTGGGTCTTTATACATCTAGCATTCCAAATGATTGTACTTATCGTTGAGATGATCTGGAGGTGAAAAGCCTTGTGTCTGGTCTGCCTACAGTGACATAAATAAGAAGGGAAGGTTTCTTTGGAGGAAACCTTTCCAACTGTATACCTATAGGGAGAGGCCTTGCTGACTGGTGACCTATTGGAGTTCATGTTCCAGTTCCTTGTCATTGTTGGGACGGAAAGCCTTGATCAAAAGTTCACTAGTTTCATCATCATCATCCTGGACATTTATAGGCATTTTGTCGAAATCCAACTCATCCTCTGAATTCTATACCTCATATTCATCTATTTCCTTTGACCTTACTGTTTTTTCTCTTATGTGTCTGATCAGGAGGTTTGTCTGGTGAAGGTGTATTATACTGTGCCTTGAGGGGGGCCACATCCATAGCCTGTTTCTCTTCTACCAAGGTGAATTTTTTACAAAAACTTAACTCCTCCTTTTGGTTGGTATTTTGGTTGTTGTAAACATGTTTTGAATTCTGCTCTTTGTCTTGATCTTTACCCTATTTCTTTTTAGCAGCATTCCTTTTCTTTTTACTGGGTTTGTTCTTACTCTTGGGAGTAGCCAGTTGTTTACTAGTACTAGTTGTGTCACCCATATCCTTGCCATACCACCCTTTGGTTGATTATCTGTCACCTTTTTGTTGGCAGGCTGCTGCTTTTCTTCTTGAGTGTGACCTTGTATCTGTTGTTGTGTTGCATTATCACGGACTCCCTATTTTTCTGAGCTATGGGAAGATTAGTGGTAGCACGGGCTTGATGGTCAGTCCTAGGGTCAATCAATTGGTTCTCATGCAAAGCATGAGACAATTTGTTCCCCTTAGGTTCCCCTTCCTGCATGTTAGTAAGGTTCTCCTTCACAACCAACCTCCGTCCAATAACTTCATCAGCCACAATATAAGGGGGTTTCAGGGGATGGGTTCTTACTGTCAATACAATGAGCATCATCAACAACAATTACAGGGGGCAGGGGTGGTGGAATTTGAGCACCAGATTCCTCATTCTTAGCATCAGAAGGTTTCAAGAGCATACCTGATTCCTGTCTTTGCTGCTGTGCCTGGTTTTCTTTGGTCTGCTGTACCTTTTCTTGTGACTGCATTGTCTTACCTTGATCATGATTTTGGGTGTGATTTTTGTTTTTCCTTCTATTATGGGTTTGCCATTGTCCTTCCTTTTGAGTATTTTTATTATCAATGGCTTCCCATTCTTTTCTTTGCTTGTCCGATTGTTACTGTGCCTTCTGCTCTTGCTGATTTTGGTTGATTTTTGTCTCTTAAGTGTTTTGTTTGTCTTGTCCCTTTTTTCTGTTTTCCATATGTTTTCTTTTCTTGATTTCTTCATCCCTTGTCTTCAATGGATAAGCTCCAGTAAGGTGTCCCTAGTGTTTACAATATAAACAATATGGTGGAATCTCCTTATACTCTATCAGTTGGATTCCTAATTTGATTTAAACTCAATTATTTTATTTAAGATTTTCTATATTTATAAATAGCCCATAAAAATAATTATTTTAGGGGGAGAGATCATTTATAGGAATACTTTTTAGGCTATTTTTCATCTTCTTATTTTGGGATTAGACACTATTATTTTAGTTCTAGATTTTGGCTTTGGAGTTTACTTTTTGGTATGTCCTTAAGTTCCGAGGACACACACTATGACACTAATATTCCTTATATTTTAATATTCTGTTAGAGTTCTTATGTACTTGTCATTTTGAGACAATTCTATTGTAAAGGGCTATGGTCCCTATTTGAGATTCTTATGTGTACTTAGATGGTTTCATTGAGATGATGATGTCTAGACATTCTACTTTCTATTTTCTATTATGAGACACTTTGACATTGATGCTGAAAAGCTTTAAATTTCCGCAATATTCAATGTTAAATGATGAATATGCTAAGGGCTTGTATAAGACCCTTTCGAGGTCAAGTAAGCCGTGTTAAACCTAGGGGGTGCTCTCGGGGCGTGACAAAACTTGGTATCAAAGCATAAGGTTAATTGGATAATATTAGGGTTGATGTCTCATGCAACCACGTCGAGTAGAGTCTTGTTCATATGTGTGAAGCGTGCCACACTTATGAATGAGTTGTTATAAGATGCTTAGGAATTTTCACCTCTTGATTACTCATTGGTCGTGCCTTAAGAATCTTAGTTCCATTAAGTCTTTCCTTCTAATCCTTTTCTTGTGCTTATAGGCTATGAATACAAAATGGACTAATACTACGAGGACCGGAGAGGAAAATGTGAATGAGGAGGTTCCCCCTCATGCTCCTCAAAATCCTCAAGCTTCTACTGATGAAGGGGCTATGTCTAATGTGGAGATAAGGGCAGATCTTCATACCTTGACTCATCTCATGACGGTACAAACTCAAGCTGTCACCACACATGTGTAAGATTTGCCAGCCCATGCTAACCGAGAAACAGGACCCCAGATGGAGACCAATGTGAGTACCATCGCCTCACAGTTGAGAGACTTTACTAGGATGAACCCTTCTATCTTCTTGGGTTCCAAAGTGAATGAAGACCCAAAAGAATTCTTGGAGGAGGTTTATAAGATTGTGGAGGCTATGGGAGTTTCTTCAAATGAGAAGGCCGAGTTGGCCGGGTGTCAATTGAAAGACGTGGCCCAAGTATTGTACACACAATGGAAGGACAATAGACCTTTAAGGGCTGGTCCCATAACTTGGGAGGTATTCAAGAAGGCTTTCCTTGATCAGTTTTTCCCCGTGAGAAAAGAGAAGCCAAAGTTAAGAATTCATCAATCTTCGCCAAGGAGGCATGAGTGTCCAAGAATACTCCTGAAGTTGTCCAAATATGCTCCCTCTTTGGTTTCTAACCCAAGAGATTAAATGAGTCGCTTTGTCACTGATATGTCCGAGGCTATAGAAGAAGAGTGTCGAGCGGCAATGCTCCACGACAACATGGATATCTCTAGGTTGATGGTACATGCTAAACAAGTGGAAGAGTCAAGGTGTAGAAAGAGGAATAGAGAGGTGAAGAGACCAAGGGCCGATGAGGGAAATACATTTAAGGGTAAGTTTGAATGTCAAGGTGAACCAAGGTTTAAGAAGACGTTTTCCAACCAAAGTCCATCCAATGTTCCAAGGCCCAACAAAGGTAGGGTGTCTACCCCTAGACCACAACGAGGAGGAAGAGGTGGTAGGTCTTATGTTGAGAAACCTAATTGTGAAAAATGTGGCAAGAAGCATTAAGGCAAGTGCCTAGTTGGCACAGACAATTGCTTTAGTTGTGGGAAGAGTAGTCATATGAGGAGAGATTGCCCTATGGTTAAGGTTCAAGGGAGGGAGGTTAAGCAAGCTCAAGCAAGTGAGTCTAACTTCGATGCTCCTAAGAAGAATTGCTTCTATGCTCTCCAATCCCGAGGAGATCAAGAGAGCTCCCCGGATGTTGTTACCGGTATGTTGCAAGTATTTTCAATTATTTATTCATTGTTAGACTCGAGTGCCACTTTATCTTTTGTTACTCCTTTTGTGGCTATGAAATTTGATGTGCTCCCTGAAACCCTAAAAGAACCTTTTTCCGTATCTACCCAGGTAGGTGATTCAGTTATAGCAACAAGAGTGTATAGGGGTTGCCCCATTTCATTGTCCAATAGAGTCACATTGGTGGATTTAGTAGATCTTGATATGTTGGACTTTGATGTCATATTGGGAATGGATTGGCTTCATGCTTGTTTTGCTTCAATAGATTGTAGAACCCGAGTTGTGAAGTTTCAATTTCCTAATGAAACCATTGTAGAATGGAAGAGAGGAAACTTGATCCCTAGAGGTCAAATTATTTCATGTCTAAAAGCTTGTAAAATGATTTTTAAGGGTTGTATCTATCATATTGTGAGAGTTAAGGACCTTGAGTCCGAGACTCGTCCATTAGAGTCGGTCCCCGTAGTAAGGGAGTTTCCGGAAGTCATTCCTAATGACTTGTCCGGAATCCCTCTTGAACGGTAAATTTACTTCGGTGTAGATCTCTTACCGGATACTCAACCGATATCTATCCCTCCTTTCCCCAGCCAAATTGAAGAAATTGAAGGCTCAACTTAAAGATTTGCTAGATAAGGATTTTATTCAACCTAGCATATCACCATGGGGTGCACCTATTTTTTTTGTGAAGAAGAAAGATGGGTCGCTTAGGATGTGTATTGATTGCCGACAATTGAACAAAATCACTATTAGAATAAGTTCCCGCTCCCTAGGATTGATGATTTATTTGACCAACTCCAAGGGGCGAGCTACTTTTCAAAGATCGACTTAAGGTCGGGTTATCACCAATTTAGGGTGAGAGGTGTTGATGTTCCTAAAAAGGCATTTCGAACAAGATAAGGTCATTTTGAGTTCCTAGTAATGTCTTTTGGTCTCACAAATGCCCCGGCAACATTCATGGACCTTATGAATTGGGTGTTCAGACAATATCTTGTCTCCTTCGTGATTGTTTTCATTGATGACATTTTGATATATTCTAAGAGTGAGAATGATCACATGGAACATTTGAGGATTGTGTTGCAAGTTCTCAAGGATCAACGGTTGTATCCTAAGTTTAGCAAATGTGAATTTTGGTTGAGATGGTTGGGTTTCTTGGGCATATAGTGTCAAGTGCGGGAATTGAAGTAGATCCAAAGAAAATGGAGACGGTTAAGAAATGGCCAAGACCCTTAAGCCCTTCCGACATTAGAAGCTTTTTTGGATTAGCCGGTTACTATAGAAGGTTTGTTGAGGGTTTTCCTCAATTGGTTCTCCAATAATGGCCTTGACCCAAAAAGAAGGCTAAATTTGAATAGTCGGAGTTGTGTAAAAAGAATTTTCATGTGTTGAAAGATAAGCTTACCTCCGCTCTGGTATTGACCTTGTCGGAGGGTACCGAAGGGTTTGTGGTATATTGTGATGCTTCAAGAGTAGGATTGGGGTGTGTCCTTATGCAACATGGTAAAGTAATCGCTTGTGTTTCTAGACAATTAAAAATTCATGAAAAGAACTATCCAACCCATGATCTTGAGCTTGCAGCGGTAAATTTTGCTCTAAAGATATAGAGACACTATCTATATGGGGTACACGTAGATGTGTTTACCGACCACAAGAGTCTTCAATATGTTTTTAGCCAAAATTAGTTGAATCTCCGGCAAAGAAGGTGGTTGGAACTTTTGAAGGACTATGATATGAGAGTCCTATACCACCCTAGGAAGGCTAACGTAGTTACAGATGTGTTGAGTAGAGTGTCCATGGGTAGTGTTGGTCACATAGAGGATGAGAAGAAAGAGTTAGTTTGGGAGGTACATAGGTTGGCCCGGTTAGGTGTCCAACTAAGGGATTCCTCCAAGGGTGGGTTTATGGTTCATCATTGTTTTGAGTCAACACTCGTGGTAGAGGTTAAGTCCAAGCAACACCTAGATACCGCTTTAATGGAGTTGAAAGAGTCAGTTCTTGATAAGTCCGTGGAAGCTTTCTCCCAAGGGACAGATGGGGTACTTAGGTACCAAGAAATATTGTGTGTGCCGGATGTGGATGACTTAAGGGAGATATTTTGGAAGAGGCTCATGGTTCTCGATATTCTATCCATCTGGGAGCCACCAAAATGTATCGTGACCTACGAGAGATCTATTGGTGGAATGTAATGAAAAGGGATATAACGAGCTTTGTGGCCAAATGTTCAAATTTCCAACAAGTCAAAGTCGAGCATCAAAGACCGGGAATTCTATCTCAAGATATAAGTATTCCGACTTGGAAGTGGGAGGATGTCAATATGGACTTCGTGGTAGGTTTGCCTCGTACTCGAAGGCAATATGATTCTATTTGGGTCATTGTTGATAGGATTACTAAATCAGCCCATTTCATTCCCGTCAAGGTTTCGTATTCGGTGGAGGACTATGCTTAGTTGTAACTTAAGGAATGGTGAGATTACATGGAGTTCCTTTGTCTATCATTTCGGATAGAGGTACCCACTTTACTTCACACTTTTGAAAAGCATTCCAAAATGGGCTTGGTACTAAAGTGAAGCTTAGTACTGCACTTCACCCTCAAATGGATGGCCAAGAGGAAAGGACCATTCAAACCTTGGAGGACATGTTGAGAGCGTGTGTGATGGATTTCAAAGGTAATTGGGATGATCACCTCCCCTTGATTGAATTTGCCTACAACAATGGTTATCATTCAAGTATTGCCATAGGACCATTTGAAGCACTTTATGGTAGGAGGTGTAGATCTCCGGTTGGTTGGTTTGAAGTAGGTTAATTTGCTCTTCTTGGTCCCGAGATTGTTTATGAAGCTATTGAAAAGGTTCGACTTATAAGAGATAGGTTGAAAATGGCTCAAAGTCGGCAAAAGTCTTATGCCGGCAATAGAAAGAGGGATCTTGAATTTGAAGTAGGTGATTGGGTCTACTTGAAGATCTCGCCCATGAAAGGGGTAATGAGGTTTAGTAAAAAGGGGAAGCTTAGTCCCCGGTATGTGGGCCCTTATGAGATTTTGAAGAGAGCTGGAAACGTTACTTATGAATTAAATTTGCCTAATGAATTGGCTCCGGTTCACCCTGTATTTCATGTCTCTATGGTTAAAAAGTGTGTAGGTGATCCGGTATCCATACTTCCTTTAGAGGGTTTGGGTGTTGATGAGAACCTTTCTTATGAAGAGGTTTCGGTTGAGATCCTAGATCGGCAAGTGAAGAGGTTGAGAAATAAAAAGTAAGTTCCGTTAAGGTTCTATGGAGGAATAATCTAGTTGAGAGTGCTACTTGGGAGGCCGAGGCCGATATGAAGTCCCGTTAACCTTATCTCTTTCTTGCTACTCCTATTTAAAATTGAGGTAAGTAGTTCTCTTGAGTTTGTAATGAATTAGGAGTTATGTTTGTTGTGTGATCTTTTGCTATGTTTCTTCCTATATGGTGTAGGTCCATGTGAGGAAGCATGACGTACTTAATTGAGTCTCTCATGAATTATATGTCCCACTTGTTGAATTGCTTTAGTATGATGATTGCATAATTTGACTTATGAGGTAAAATTTATGTGCATGATTAATTGTGTGTAATGAAAAGATATGCTAAACCTCATGTTGTGTCGCATTTGGTTATGATGTTGACATATGTGACCTCATGAGTTAAGTTGATGGACATGTTGGTTATCTTATGATGGAGGAGCATGATTGTCTAATATTGCTATGATGAGCTTGCTTGTGTTGGAGAAGGTAGTTCCTCCTATGTCTATATGAGATGGTAATTTTGGTACATAATGAGATTTATTTTTGTGATAGCTTCTTTGCTTGTGTTGCATTGAGCTAATGATGTGGAGAAGGTGTTTCCTCCTATCTAATGAGTTTGTGATTGATATGTGTTGTTGTGTGGCTGCTAGTCTTGAGTCCTAGTCCCCCCCTAAGAGTGATTAAAGTGTCATTCGAGGACGAATGTTCCTGAGGGGGGATAATGTAACACTCCGAAAATCTAACGACCTAAACTAGAGCCTAATTGATGACTAATGACTTAATGAGAGTAGAAATGCTGTTTCAAGACCTAATTTAATGTAACTAAATTGGTAAGAAAGTGTTAGTGCATAGAAGTCAAGAAATGACCGTGACGTCCGGTAACTAGTGAGGTGCTAGGTCTTGTAAATTGACTTTAGAGTGTCGTAGGTGGACTAAAGTTTGTAAAAAGGGTTTAAAAATGTAAAGTTTCATGTTTAGGGTCCAAACGTCCGGGTACGACTCCCCAAGGACCACCCAAGGGGTCCTTGAGGAGGACCCAAACTTGGACCCAAAAGCTAGCAAAACTGCAGCTAGCGAAGAGACCAGGACTTCCGACCAGTAGACTAGTCTGCGGATCGTGAGTCATGGTCGTAAATCCATACTTAGTCGTGGGAGACTTGGCCCCCTAAAAGGGAGCCTCAGTCCCAAACCACGAGCATGCAGTATGGTCGTGAGTTGAGACTTAGTCTCCTCACCAAGACCCTCGTTTACACCCTCTCAGTACCAAACCACGAGTGGCCAGCACAGACCGTGGTTCAATCCACACTCCATGGATGGGGACTCGTGGATGGCACCTGAGCTCACTACCTCCACACGATTTAAGTGGGGGTAGTTTAGTAATTTACTAATTAGTTACTTAAGTGTTAAAAACGGTTATAAATAGTTATTTTAGGTTCATTATGGTATTATTAAGTAATAAAAAGTCTTCCACCTTATAACTCCAAATCATAAAATCAAAACCCACTTCTCTCTAAACAATCTCTCTAAAGGCTCTAGAAGGAGAAGACTTCATTTGAGCTAGGGTTTCAAGGTTTCTTCCCCAATATCTTGGAGTTTCTCCATTTATTCTCATGGAATCAAATGAGGTATGGTTGGTTTTCACTCTTGGGATCTTTTCCCCAAGAGGCCCTCCCAAAAATATGATTTCAAGGTTCCTGAAAATTCTAGGTTTTCTCTGAATTTCGTGTGTCACTTTCCAAATGTGTTTTCTTTGATTTATAATGATAAATTATGGTTGTATATTATGATTTATGGATGAATTAATGTATTGTAGTTGGTTTTTGAACAAATCCCCACAAGACCAATGAATTCTCCTTTTTTCTCACTTTAAACACTAGTATGACTTTAATGGAAAATGAAGGATGTGAATCTAATATGTAAATTGTGGTTTTCATTATTCTATTATAATGTTTCTCTATATGATGAATGTTTACCAATGAGTTAGGGTTGAGTCTTGATGTGATCCTTGAATGTTATGAATGAAGATTGTCAAATTGATAAATGCTCAGATATTGAATTGTTGATCCACTTATGGTGGAGGTGCTACTTGATTATGCATTGAAGTGAGTGAGTTATGTTTCCTCTTCCCTAAAACCCCAAGTTTTGATAACTATGCTATGATACGAACATGAATGTTAAGCTATGATTATGGTAGTGTTGGTATGATGAATAGAAGGTAAATCTCATGAACAATATATGACTATGTTATGAATGAACATTATTATATGTTGATGGTTCTACGATGAAAGGTTATTCTTATCTTAGGACTTGTGAGCTATATGATGAATAATGGGTTGAGTCCCTAATGCACTCCTTATTGAACTAATGTGTAAGTAAAGTCATAATACTACTTTAAAAGGGAATTGTGCTTAGCACCGAGTGAACATGAATATGAGATGGAAGCTTTTACGTTTAGCAAGTCCGGCATCCCATATGGGTTCATTTTATGTTTAGCAAGTCCTGGTTCCCAAAATATATATGTTGTCTCATGAGATGGAAACCTTCTACGTTTAGCAAGTCCGGGTTTCTAGTAGCAATCTCCTCGTTCCTTCACTATGTTATAGGTATTAGCTAGTGGATCCACCTAGATGATATTATGTTAGTTCCACCTTGGCAAGTGGGACACTCTCTTTTCGTTGTGGGAGTAGAACACCGGATTCCATGAAGTTCACATGATCTGTATCGGTTATTGCTAATATCTCTATGGTTTAAGAAGATGATCTAATGTATGAATATTACTATGTAAATGACTTATGAACTCTAACTAGGACTACTTGAGGGATACTACTTAGTGTAGGTGAGGGTATGGGACTTTACCTATGCATTGCACAAGTGGGTTCTTTGGGGGGTTCTTGTGTGAGTCCTTTATATATGTTAAGGTTGGTTTCACCTATTATGATGTTGATTAGGTATGTGACTACACATTTGTCTTCTTGATGGCTTTACTTAGTATATATGGGGGTATGGTACTTCATATATACATTGCACGAGTGAACTTGAAAGGGGGTCTTCGGTGGTGTCTTATGATGGTATGATGTAAATAGAACTCAAATATGTAAGGTATGGATTATGGGTTCTTGTTATGATCATGAATGTCCCTTTACCTCGTGATGTGGATTGGCTAAAGGTTCCTTGAATATGCATTAAGGCTTTTAACTTGAAATAGCATGTTTTCAACTAAAGTCCCTTTTTATGCATGATTTAAATGGTTTTAATTGCATGGCTTCCATACTGAGTACAATTGATTGTGCTAACCCATATTTCTTTCTTTTTCTACTAAGTGTAGGTTCCGGGAAGTAATTGTGCTACTAAGAGATTCAAGCTTGGACTTAGATTTTCTCCAAGACTTTTTGGTATGTCTTCAAGTTCCAAGGACACACACTATGACACTTATATTCCTTATATTGTAATAGACTATTACACTTCTTATGTACTTGTCATTTTGAGACAATTATATTGTAAAGGGATATGGTCCCTATTTGAGATTCTTGTGTGTACTTAGATGGTTTCATTGAGATGATGATGTCTAGACATTCTACTTTCTATTTTCTATTATGAGACACCTTGACATTGATGTTGAAAAGCTTTAAATTTCCGCATTATTCAATGTCTATATGCAATGACAAATATGCTAAAGGCTTGTATAAGACCCATTCGGGGTCAAGTACGCCGTGTTACGCCTAAGGGGTGCTCTCGGGCGTGACAATTTATGTTTCTTATATATGAGTATCGTTTAAAGATGAAATGGAGAAATGGTAAGTTCACTTTTGGTGGCCTTAGTGTGGATGGTGGTATGGGACACTATTCATACATTGCACAAAGTATAGCTTGGGGTTACTTGAGGTGAAAGCTAAATGTGATGAATGACTTGTATGTTGGTTATGTTATATCTTATGCCTCTTATACTTATGTTCATTAAGTTTTCTCAAAATTGGCATATAACATGATTTTCAAATAAAATGTCCTTTTTAAGCATTGTTTTTGCATGGCTATCATACTTAGTACATTAAATGTGCTAACCCATATTTCTTCTATTTTTCAACAAAGTGTAGATTTTGGAGTCTTGTACGCCGTGTCACGTCAGGGGTGTAGGCATGGGTCGTGACACCATGCTCCTTATGAAATGATCTTCAGGCGAGTACCCACATCATGTGATGTGGTTGTGGAGGCGAGTACCCACAATCTAAAAGTTAGTAAGGCAAGATGCGAATAGCCATTAGGCATTATAACTTAGGCATAGAGGTGAATCCCCATGTCTTTAAAAGTAAGTATGACTAATGTCATTATGTATGATGATGATTGCTTGGAGTGTTACTAGATATATCCCTTCCATGATGTAAGCTTGAGTAGAGGCGGATGACCTAAGTCTTGGATAAGGATAAGTGAGGTTACTTAAGGAAGTATTTCTCTTTCATTATGATGCTTATTATGTATTGATATGATTATTCCTTATGTCCTATGTTGACTAACACTTATGTTGTTTATGCTAGCCATCATATTTAGTACTTAATTGTACTAACTCATACTCTTCCCTACATTCTTATCAAATGTAGGCTCCGACGTTCCCGATTCACACACTCGCGGCTAGGTTTCTAGAGGAATGTGAAGTGAAGCTTTGGTGAGTCCTCATTGCATTATATGATGGGATCACCCTATCTCTTTTATGTCGTTCTTTTATCCTGAGACTATTGTATGGGCTGCATCCCAAGATTTCCATTTTCTTATGTTTAGATGGTTTGAGACAATGTCATCTTAGACTTTCACTTGATTTTATAAAAGTCATTGATTGTATTGAATTTTTTTAAATTCCCTCACCTTTTCTATTAGTTTATGTTATGATATGCTAAGTGACTTGTACGAGACCTCTCGGGGTCGTATACGCCTTGTTACATCTAGGGGGTACCCCTGGGTCGTGACAGTCATGGGTAGTCGCCTCTAGCCTCATCATATCATTAAGAATTTTAGTCTAGATTCATTTTAAGTGAGCAATCCTTTCAACCTAGAATCATTCAGGTGAGTAAACCTTTCACATTCTTACAATCATGCTTATCAATTCATTATCTGAAGTATCTCTTCCAGACGACAACATTAACAATCAACAATTCATAAGGCTTTACTCTTAAAGCACTACATCTCATGATCATTATCTATGATTTAATCACAAGAAATTAACATCATATTCATTATATATGCTTCAATCTCAAGCAATTAATATCATACTTCATCAATCCTATGAGGAGATATCTAACCCACAAAGTTTCCCTTCATGCCATCAACCCAAATCATATAAATTCTACCCTAGGTTTATAGGATAGGAATCGGTACATGTAATTTCATTCAAATACATGAAATTCTATCAATTCAATCATGTATAATCATAATCCACTCAATTGGATCAACATTCATCATAACCCAAATCATTGGAAGAAACCATAACTAGAATTGGGGAAATTCTTCTTCAAATTGTGGAATTCTAGGGGAGTCCATGGGAGGAAGGATCCCATGGATGAAAATCCACCATACCTTAGTCACAATGCCCAAAAAATCTTGAAGATTGAGAGACTTGATCTTGACCTAACTCCAATTTTTTCCTTCTTCTTCCAACTTTTATAGAGAGAATTTTTTAGAGGAGTTTTGGGTTTTCTTTTGGGATTTTAGAGAATGACATAAATCAGGTGTTTTGGGGGTAAAAAATGCTTATATAAGTTGTCTAGGATTACGCAAAAAGACACCACATTGATTTATTTAAAACAGGAAAAGACCCATAAGTCCCTAATTTAACTGTCCAGACCTAACCCACGAGACACCGACTGACAGACCATGGATGGACCTACGGTCCGTCCTGGTCAAGCATTATTCGTGGTCAGAGAGTTCTGAGCCATCCACAACTTCCCCAACCACGAGTTGGGGACCCATCCACGGGGCGTGGGTTCAAGCGTGGTTCACTATCTTTGTGCAGTTTTCTTGGTGCTTCCCCATTGACACATGATTGGTCCTTGTAGGGTGGCACCTTGAAGTTCTATCTTCCTATCCTCTATTCTGAATCCATTATGTTACAACAGAGCGCTGGAGGTAGATGGTAAAACAAAAGATAACCCCAAATCTGGAGAAGACTTTAAAGAGTTCTGTCGACGGCCTGAATTACATGATGTTGATGGAAAGCACCCGGAAGCTATTTACACAATAAAAGAAGAGTTTAAAAAATTGGTGTATGAATGGGTGAAAAATCTAAAAGTTCCTGGAAGGTGTTTGGACATGATAAAACACAAGTTATTCGGTATGAAAGGTCATGATTGTCATGTATAATGCAAAGATTGGTACCTATTGCATTCTGTGAGCTATTACCAAAAACAATGTGGGAAGCACTTACTTAGATGAGTATTTTGTTTAGGGATGTCACTTCTACATTAATTCGTGAAAAAGATATGGTACTACTTCAACAAGAAATACATGTTTCTATATATTGGTACCTATCGCATTATGTGAGCTATTACCAAACCCAAAGTTCATGGTAGGAAAAACCCACACCGGAAGAGAGAACAGGGCATAGTTATTACTGAGGGCGCTTCTCCGTCACGATCAACACAACCGAAACTTCATTCGACAAAGGGGAAGAGCACAAGAAAAGGAAAGGGTCCTACGAATCCAAGTTTAGTGGAGGATAGCTTCGATAGCATGGGCATTTACCACACCCATTTCACGACGTCGGAGTTTGATAGTGAGGGCAACTTGGGGTCTAGATCGCTAACATCTGTATCCGAGCCAGATGACTTTCAGACTATTAAGAGGAGGGAGCAGAGTTGTGCTCTAAAGTGTTGGATGATCCCGCCAGAATACCAGTTACCGCTACACTCTTCCACATCTAACATAGATTGTTGAGCAGGCACCATTAGTGCCACTGGTACAGGCACCTCCACCTCAATTGCTTAACACACTTAAGGCTTCCATGTTGTAAAATCTCAGATTCTAAAATAGGTGAAGTTGCAGAAATTAGACCTACAGGTGCAATCCGCGAGGGCCAACCACAGCCCGTGGGTTGACCTATGGACCATAGGTAGGCCGTGGGTTGACCTACGAACCGTAGGTGCGCCGTGGGTAAGCAACCTCAGAAAATGATCCAGGTAATGGACCATAGTGGGACCTACGCAGGGTAGATGGGTCCACGCTAGGTGGTCCCAACAACCGTCAATTGACAAAAGTCTCTAACCAGACAAAGAATGGCCAGGATGGACTGTAGGTCCATCCATGATCCGTCGGTTGTGGTCTCGTGGGTGGGGACCTAACATTTAATTTAGGAACTCAATGGTGTTTTCCAGTTTTAATTAAATCAATGTGGTGTAGTTTGTCCTAAACCTAGATCACTTATATAAGGATTTTAGACCCCTAAACTCACTCAATGAAATAATTATATCGAATCCAAAAAGAAAACACAAATCCTCTCTCAAATATTCTCTCTCTAGAAGGTGGAAGAAGAATAAGGAGATTGAAGCTTGGTCTAGATCAAGTTTCCAATCTTCAAAATTTTGAGGGTATTGTAACTAAGGTATATGGATTTTCATACATGGGGTCCTTCCTCACATAGAGTCCCCTAGAATTCCTCAATTTGAAGAGGAATTTTCCCAATTCTAGTTAGGGTTTCTTCTAATGTGGTGGGTTATGATG
This sequence comes from Solanum stenotomum, assembly GCF_019186545.1. Classification (NCBI taxonomy): domain Eukaryota; kingdom Viridiplantae; phylum Streptophyta; class Magnoliopsida; order Solanales; family Solanaceae; genus Solanum; species Solanum stenotomum. The sequence goes on along the minus strand of NC_064285.1, from coordinate 43,167,973 downwards.
AATATTGATCAAAGTGAGTGGATTGAGATTGTTTATGATTGAAATGACAGAATTGCATGTATTTAGGATGAAATTACATGTACTCATGCGTATCCTATGATTTTAGGGTTCAATTGATATTGTAAAAACACCAGAAACTAGTAGGCTAAACTAGAGCTTAATAAGAGGGTTAGACTTGTAAATGTAACTCCGCCCGTTCTTAAAAATAAAGGGTTTAGTGTTAGAACATTAAGGTATTACCCCCGAGGACCAACCATGGGTACATAAGAAAGACCCTAGAAAACTGTCTAGGAAGTGACCAATGGAGGGGACCCATTCCTCGTGGGTGAGGGGCCGTAGGTCAGAGCCTTGAAAATCAAGTCTCTGAACCCCGACCCACATTTTACCAGCACGGGCCATGGATCCAACCACAGTCTATAGGTGAGGGTCTTGTGGGTGAGGGCCAATTTCTTTGACCACAAACCACGCCCAACCAGGATGGGCCGTGGTTCCATACATGGTTCGTAGGTCAGGGTCCGTGGTCAAGGCCTAGAATTGCTTTTTGACAATTAAGCTTAGGGGCATTTTGGGGTTTGATAGTTTAATTAATAACTATGTAAGGTACTTTTAGGCTAATTAGATCACCGATATAAGGATTTTAATTCACTAGACTAAGCCAATTACCGCATTATTTCTAAAACCCAAAACTAGTCCCGAAACATCATCCTCTCAAAAGAAAATTCTCTCTCTAGAACTTCAACGAAGAAGAAGAAGGAAGTTGGAGCTAGGGTTTGGAGCAAGGTTTTGTTCTCAAATTCATTGGATTTAATTTCTAAGGTATGGCAGTCCTTCATTCATTGATAGATTTCATCGATGGAACCCCTTCAAAACCCTAATTTCAAAGATAGAAATCCCCAAAAGCTAGGGTTTGATTACAAAACTATGGGTTCCTTTCTAAAACGATTCTAATGCTTTAGTTACTAGATATTTTGATTTAATTGATGATTTATTATGGTTTTTATGTTGAAATCCCCAAGAACCCATGAAATCCCCTTTGTTCCTAAAATTATGATCTTGTGATATGATTTGTGGGTGAAGGAAGGTTATTATGAGATTATGCTTGTAGTAATTGAACTACTTGAATTATTTTAATATCCATGTCTAATGTAGTGAATTCTAGCTATGTTGATTAAATATGAGGTTTGATCCTTGAAAGGGCAAATTGTGATATTATGCATGAATTATGTGGTTTAGTATATGCTTTAAGAACACTTTTAGAGTAAAGTAAAAAAAATTAAGATCTAGTTGTTGTGTTGTTGAAAGGTTATTCTCATATACATACTTATGCATGAATATGATATGATTTGAAAGGTTTTCTCACAATATAGTGATTTTAAGGTTGAAAGGCTTTCTCACCTATTGAATCTATATGTATACATGGACGGTGAAAGGTTGTTCTCACGCATGATCTAATGATCTATCTTATGAGTTACGTTGGATTGAGTGTCAAAACATTCTTCCATGAATATGAACTTAACTCAAGACTTAGTATGAACTCCATCGGAATTAATGCTTAGCACCAAGTGGATATTGAATATGAGAGGGAATCTTTTACGGTAGTTGAGTCCGGCTTCCCAACAAAAGCTTTTACACTAGTTGAGTCCGTCTTTCCAAATAGGTTCCTTCTTCGCTAGTTGAGTCAAGGTTCCCAAAGTATGTCTCATGAGATGGGAACCTGCTACCTTAGTTGAGTCCGGGTTTGTAGTAGCAATGTTCTTATCCCATAACTATGTACCCTTATTTGTATTTAGCTAGTGGATCAACCAAAGCTAAGAGTATGGTTCTACCTTAGGCAAGTAGGACAACCCCTTTTTGGTGTTGGGTAAACACCAGATTCCATGTTAAGCTCACATGGTCTATGTTGGTTTAGTCTTATTCCCACTATGACAACAATATGAACAAGAATATGAATTATAAACTACGGTTATTTAAGAAGCTTTACTTAGCATGGGTGAGATTATGGGGTCTTATTCATGCATTGCACAAGTATGCTTTAAGGGTATTTAAGATATGTTCCTCTTATGTTATGATGATCTAAATGTTGACTATGTTTATCACTTATGCTTTTCCACTATCTTCAAAATGATGTTTTAACTTATTAAATTGCATGAATTCTAATAAAATGTTCCTTTTAGCATGTTTTCAATGTTTTTATGCATGGATATCATACTTGGTGCATTTTTGTACTAATGCCTATTTTCCTACATTTTTCCAAGTCCGGTTCTGAAGGTGCTAATCATTGTGGCTAAAAGCTTGGATTTTCTTATTCTCCTACTTTGTTGGTGAGTCCTTAATATTTGAGGATGGATATTATATCTTAGTTGTAATAGATGGCTATGTTGAGACTTAGAGTCTAGACTTACACTTTGCTTTTATGTAAATTTAGACTTGAAATGTGTTTTTACTCTTATTGTTCTATTGGTTATGTTATGATATGCTAAATGGCTTACATGGAGCCTTTTGGGGTTCTATGTGCCTTGTTACATCTAGGGGTACCCTGGGTAGTGACAAACATAGTAATCATAGCACAAGGTTTAGAATGATTATAGGATGATGTCTCATAAGCCACGTCTAGTAGAGTCTTGCTCATGAGTATGAAGCATGCCACACTTAAGAATGAGAAGCTACGAGATGTTTTGAAAATTTCACTTCTTCATTACCCTTAAGTCATACCTTAGAATTTAACTCTAAATGATTTCTTTATCCTAATCTTTTTCCTGTGTCTTCAGTATATGAATACACGAAGGGCTAACTCTAGAAGGGTGGAAGATGAGAATGTGAATCAAGGAGTTCTTCGTACTACTACTCATCAAGTTTCGATAGATCCGTTGGTTGATAATGTGACCCATGCAGTGTTTAGGTTTACTATCCAAATGTTGGCCCAAGTTTTGTGTAACATTTCGGAAAATCTAGTAAACTAAGCTAGAGCCTAATGTGTAAACTAGTAGACTTATTGGGGTTTAACAAAAAGGTTAGAGTCGTAAAATAACCTACGGTATTTAATAAAAGTATTTTTGGGTGTAGACGTCAAGGCATGACCCCCTAAGGACCAACCAAGAGTCTTTGAGAAGGGTAATGAGACAGCCCAAAAAGCTATCTACAGGCAGCCACGGATGAAGGGCACCCACGCCCCGTAGGTGGGGGTCGTGGGTCAAGGCTGGACCTTCCCAATATTTCCACTCCTTGTCCATGACCTAAGGACCTGTAGGATGGCCAGTAGGTCCACCTACGGTCCGTAGGTCACCAAGTCGTAGGTCCGTCCTGTTGGCTGCCTAGTTTTGGCCAATGTAGGGGTTATTAAGTAAATTCCTAATTTTGTTAGTTTAATATAGGGTCGTTCAATACTGATTTAATAGACCTATATATGACTTATAATGTCATTAACTAACTAAAACACTTCACAAAATTCCAACCATCCCAAAACAAAAATCAAACCCTCTTCAAATAGTTCTCTCTCTAAACCTCAATTGAAGAAGAAGAAGAAGGTCAAGTCTAGGGTTCAAGGAGCAGACTTTTCTCTTCAATTTCATGAGGAAATATTCATAAGGAATGGTGGATTTTCATCTATTGGTAGCTTTCACCCATAGAGTCCCTTCAAAACTTGATTTCAAAGTTTCCAATTTCCCCCAAAACCTAGGGTTTCAATCTAAGTAAGGGGTTCTCTTTCAAAATGTTTTCAATGGTTTATTTATGATGGATTATGATTGAATTGATATTTAATTGTTGATTTATGATGAAATCCCCCCAAGAACCCATGAATACCCCATAATGCTAAATTGTGAATTCATGATGTGGGTTGATTAATTATAGAGGCATGTCAATTGATAATATCTATATTGATTGAGTTATTGAATTATTATAACTCCCTAGCTAATGTAGTTAATCTAGATGTTTGGGTTGAGTTTGCTTCATAGCCTTGAAGGGAAAATTATGAGGGTTTGTACATGTTGATGAGAATTATGTAAGAACTTATGATTCACTTAGAAGGTGAAGATCCTATGACCATTGTGTAATTGTGGTATTGTTGAAAGTTCATTCTCCCCTTACCCTTACACATGACTATGCATGAAATGTCTATGACTATGATAATGTTGTTGTGTCTATTGAAAGGCTATTCTCATGAACACACTATGAACATGATGTAAAAGGTTTACTCACATATTAATGATTCTAAGGTTGAAAGGACATCCTCACCTAATGAATCCATGAGCTATCATGATACCATGTTGGTTTGAGTGCTACGACATTCTTTCATGAACATGAACTTAAGTAAAGACTTAACATGTATATTAAAGGAAATTATGCTTAGCACCGATTGGATATGAATATCAGATGAAAGCTTTTACTCCAGTTAGTCCGGCTTCCTAATGGGTTCCTTTTACGCCATTTAGTTTGGGTTCCCAAAACAGTTATCTCATGAGATTGAAACCTTTTACCTCAGTTAGTCCAACTTTCTAGTAGTAATCTCCTTATCCTGTAACTATGTGCCCACATAGGTCTTTAGATAGTGGATCCACCTAATCTAACAAACTAGTTCTACCTTAGGCAAGTAGGACACCTCTTTAGATAGTGGATCCACCGGATTCCATGTAGCTCAACATGGACTATGTCGGTTAAGGCTATTTCCCTACATGACAAGAACATGAACCATGAACAAGAACATGAGTTATGTACTATGGTCCCTCAAGAGGTTCTACTTAGTATGAATGGGGGTATGTGGCTTCATTCATGCATTACACAAGTAGGCTTTAAGAGTTGTCATGGTATGTTCCTCCTATGATATGATGATTTATGAGTTAATGCATGCTTTATATGAATTATGAACATGAACATGAACTATACTTATGACCTCTTAATGAGCTTTACTTAGTGTGAGTGGGTGTATGAGACTTCACTTATACATTGCACATGTAGACTTTGGAAGGAGTTATGGTGTGGTTTCCTTATACTATGAATATAAATGAATTTATGCATGTATGATACAAATTGTGGCTAAGAGTGACTTTACTTATTATAAGCGATGAACATGAATGTTTCTTTGTCTATGAGTGTTGGGTATGGATAAGGTCAAGGTATGTTTTGCATGATTATGGTGGCCTAAAAGTGGTACTTAGCATATGTAGGAGTATGGGATCTTGTCTATGCATTGCACAAGTATAGCTTAGGGTTGCTTATGAAATGGTTTGACTATGTATTTACACTATTGTACATGATGATTCTTAAAGTTGATAAAAATCATGGTTTCAACTAAATTGTCCTGTTTTGCATGTTAATTTTAAGGATTTATATGCATGTCATCCATACTTAGTACATTTTTGTGCTAACCCATATTTTCTAAATATTTCTATAAGTGTAGGGCTCGGTTGTTGAGAGGTGCTTCCTTCTTGAGTAAAGGTTTAGATTGTGGATTGACTACTCTCCACACTTTCGGTGAGTCCTCATGGTACGAGGACAAGAGTTGATCATTTCTATTTTCTTCATTACTTTCTCTTTTGAGACTATGTTGTAAAGGGCTGTGACCCTTATTTATTCTCGATTGTATTAGATGGTTATTGGGACAATGTCTAGACTGCTATTTTGATTTTATAAAAAGACTTTGATTGTAAAAAGTTTTAAATTCCGCATCATTTCTATTACTTATGTTTATGATTATGCTAAGGGCTTGTATGAGACCCCTTTGGGGTCGAGTACGGTGTGTTACATCTATGGGGTACCCCTTGGTCGTGACATCGTGACAGTTCCTGCTAATAGATAAGTTTTAGGTTTGCTTAATACTAATGTGAATTCGGCTACTTCAAGAGTTAAGGATTTTTCTTAAATGAACGCTTCCAAATTTTACGGCTCCAAAGTGGAAGAGGATCCTTAAAGGTTCATCAATGAGGTTTATAAAGTTAGTGCTATTTTTTTGGTATCTTCGGAAAAGAAGGCGGAGGTAGCTGCCTACCAACTAATGGATGTGGCTCAAGTATGGTATGAGCATTGGAAGAGTGGAAGACTCATAGGAGCGGACCCGGTTGAATGGGAATCCTTCAAATTAACATTTCTTGATAGATTCTTTCCTCGAGAGATCAAGGAAGCTAAGGTGGAATAATTCATTAACCATCATCAAGGAACTATGAGCATGAATGAGTAAGCCCTAAATTTCACTCAATTGTCCAAGTATGCTCCAACTATGGTGGTGGATTCGAGGGATAAGATGAGTAGGTTTTTGACGGGTGTGTCTGTCTTAGTTTAAAAAGAATGTCGTAGACAATATTCCATCATGACATGGATATCTCACGGCTTATCGTATACGCTGAATAAATTGAGGAGTCAAAACTCAAGGAAAAGAATAGGGAGGTGGAAAGAGCTAGAACTGGTGATGGGAACTTCTCCAATGCTAGGTCTGTTGGACATGGCCGGCCAAGGATTATACAAAGGTTTTCCAACCAAGGTTCAATTAGTGCTCCAAGGGTCAACAAGGTTCGGGTTTGCAACCCTAAACCTCAAAAGGCTAATAATAGTGGTTCTAATGTTGTAACACACCATAGCTTAGTAGGCCAAATAGGGCTAAGTTTGATGGCTACAAGTAAAGGCTAGAAGGCAAGGGCCAAGGCTAAGGGGCAAAGGCGAAGGCAAGAGCCAAGGCTACCTCAAGTTGCCAAAGCACTACGCTTGACAACGAGAGGCTTCACGGCTCGTGGTGGCCACCTGTGGTGGTAAGGTAGTAGCTCACCAAGGCTTCCCAAAAGTTGGCTCACCTTCACGAGCCAATTCACGGCCAGTGGTGAAAACTACGGCTCGTGGGGTTTCTCTCACTTCATGGGGTTTTTGTCAAGGTAGCATAGCTACTGGTCAAGAGACCATGGGCACCTTCACGGGTCGTGGTGCCCTTGACGGTTCGTGAGGTAGGTCGTGGGGACTAGGAACCTCACTTTAAGTAAGGGTTATATTAGGTAATTCCTATTTAGGTGGTTATTAAGTGAGGTCATTTTGACTTAGTTTTATACAACTATATAAGTCATTTTAAGTCATAATACACCCATTCACCGCATTATTTCCATAACCCCAAATCAAATCCCAAAAGTTCATCTTCTCTCAAATATTCTCTCTCTAGAAAACTCAAGAAAGAAGAAGAAGAGGGTCAAACTAGGTCAAGTCTCCATTATTCAAGCTTGCTAGGCTTTTTATATAAGGTATGATGTCTTATTAATTAATGGATCCCTTCCATCCATGAAGCCCCATATTTCCCCCACTTGTGAAGTGAACCCTAATTCTAGTTAGGGTTTCTTCCTATATTGTGGGTGTTGTTTTATGTTGATCTAATTGAGTGGATATCAATTGTTTATGATAGAATTAGTAGTGAATTATGTTATTATGATGAAATTGCATGTTTTCCATGTCTAACCCTAAGCTTCTAAGATTGATGATAAGTATTGTAGATTTCTTGATACTAGAGCTTATAGATATGAATTCAATGAAGTTAAAGTATTCATGAGAATCTATGTTTGGTATTGATTAAGATTGAGGCTATATTTTGAATTATGATAAGAATCATAGAGAATGAAACATGTGGTTAGATTGTCTTGAGAATTAGGCATGTATGATGACCATGTGATTTATTTCTTTTAGAGTAAGGCTTGTGGTGTGAATGTGATTTCTAGGTTATTGAGAGTAAAAGCTAAAATGAATGAACGAGGAATGTTAAGGCTTTGAGAGTGAAGCTATTTGCATATTGAATTTTATATGGTATTATTATGGAAGGACTTTTCCTACATGACATATATGGTGAATATATGAGATTATGCATGTAGTGATTTGATTACATGAATTGTGATTATATCTATGTCTAATGTAGTCATTCTAGATGTGTTGGTTTGATATGAGCATTGACCTTGAAGAAAGCAAGATATGATATTATGCATGTTTATGAAGGTTATGTGTATGCTTTAAGAACACTTTGAGAGTAAAGTTGTTATGATCATGATCTTGTTGTGTGTGATTGAAAAAACATTCTCATTTACACAGCTACGTATGATTATGATAATGTTGTGGTGATGACTGAAAGTCTTTTCTTATGAACACATAACGAACACAATGTGAAAGGTTTTCTCACATAATGAAGATTCTAGGTTGAAAGGCAATTCTCAACTAATTGAATCTAATGTTATATGTAGACATGCAGGATGAAAGGTTATTGTCACACATGATCTAATGAGCTATCCTAATGAAACAAGTTATGACTTAATATGAACTCCATGGGAATTATGCTTAGCACCGAGTGGATATTGATTATGAGATGGAAGCTCTTTCGTGAGAAAGCTCGGGTTTCTAGAAGTAATCTCATGAGATGGAAGCTCCCCCGCTAGAAAGGGCAGGTTTATAGTATTAATTTCCTTATCCCATAACTACGTGCCCCCATAGGTTATTTAGCTAATGGATCCATCTAAATCTAACAAATGATGGTCTTCCCTTAGGCAAATAGGACAACCTTTTTGGGTGTGTGTAACACCAGATTCCATGTTAAGCTCCCAAGGTCTATGTCGGTTTAGGCTAATTCCCACAAGATTAAGTCTAGTATAAACAATGGTTACTCAAGAAGCTTTAGTTTGCATGGGTGGGATTTATGGGATCTTAGTCATGTATTGCACAAGTATGCTTTATGGGTATCTGGTATGGTCCTCTTATGTTATGATGATCTATGAACTGAATATGCTTATGACTATGTTGTTAAGTATTGTAAGTATGTCTTGATATGAGGACTACTTGTATGATGTATGCTTAACTTGGATTGTTGCTATAAGTTTCTTTCCTTGATATGATTAACTAAAGGTGAAAGTTCTCTTGTCTATGAGAAATAGCCTTAGTATGAGATCAAAAGATGATAATTATGAAATAGGGCCTAAAGTGACTTGCTTAGCATGGGTGGGATTATGGGATCTTATCCATGCATTGAACAAGCTTGCCTTGAGGTGACTTCTCTGATATTATGATGTTCTAAAATGCGTTGACATTTCCTATGACTATGATGTCATCTCTTATGTTCAAAAGTTATGATTATTGTCTACCATTTTGTAGCCTATGTCTTATGATGATGTCTCTTATGCTTATGACTTATGTTTTTGTCTTTTATGATTATGGTATATGTCTTATGTTGACTAATGCCTGTTATATGCTCATGTCGACTATTTATGCTACCCATCATATTTAGTACATTATTGTACTAACGCATACTTTTGCATACATTCTTATCAAATGTAGGGTTCGGCGATATTGACTTCCATCCTCGTGGCTAGGTTCATAATAGATCAAGAAGAGAATTTTGGTGAGTCCTCATAGCATCGAGAACTTGATCACCCCTTTCCTTTTATGTCTTTCTTTTATGTTAGAAGTTTTGTACGGGCTGTGTCCCTAAGACTTTGATATATTAGATGGTTTGAGACAAGTGTAATAAGACTTCAGCTTCATTTTAGGAGACTTTGATTGTTATGAAAAATGTTTTAAATTTCCACACTTTTCTATTATCGTATGTTATGATATGCTAAGGGGCTTGTATGAGACCCCTTCGGGGTCGAGTACGCCTTGTTAGATCTAGGGGGTACCACTAGGTCATGACAAAGTTGGTGATCAGAGCACAAGGTTTAGAATGGTTCTAGGATGTTTCAAACCATGTCTAGTAGAGTCTTGTTCATAAATGTGTAGCGCAACACATTTATGAATTGGAGGCAATCAAATGTTTAGAAAACTTCACTTTTTCATTCTCTAAGTCGTGCCATAGAGTTTAGCTATATTAGGTCATTCTCCTAATCCGTGCCCTATGATTTTCAGGATATGACTATTTCAAGGGCTAACGCTAGAAGGAATGAGGAACACAAAATGGGCCAAGAAGTTCCTCCTCAAGCCCTAGTTGACCTTTTGGTAGAGAAAGGTATAAATGAGAATCTTAGGTTTGGTTTTCAACTATTGACTCAGGCCGGTATAGAAACTCCAGAATTTTATGGGTCATAGATGAAGGAAGATCCTCGAGACTTTATTGAAGAGGTCTCTAAGGTGTTGGACTTTGTGGGAGTAACTTCTATAGAAAAGGCGGAACTAGCCGCTTACCAACTGAGGGATGTTAAACAAATATGGTATGATCAATGGAAAGAGGCTAGGCCGGTAGGAATGGATCCCATAGAGTGGGAGAAGTTCAAGAGTTCTTTTCTAGATAGGTTCTTCCCTTTAAAGATGAGACAAGATTTAGTTATTGAGTTTATTAACCTTAGGCAAGGTCATATGGGTGTTAAGGAAGATGCATTGAAGTTCAACCAATTTACTAGGTATGCTCCAATCCTAGTGTTCGATTAGGTCGGGAATGAGTAAGTTTGTGTTGGGAGTGTCCGATTTGGTAGTGAAAGAATGTCGTACGGCCATTCTTGATCATGATATGGATATTTCTCGTCTTATGGTTTATGTTCAATAAATTGAGGAAGAGAACTTGAAAAAAGGTTGAGGGAGAAAAAGTGGTTTAGGATTGATGATGATAATTCTCCTTTGGAAAGGTTCTCCGGACAAGGTCCTTCTAGGTTTCCCCCAAGATTTAGTGAAGATAGGGTGTTTAACCCTAGACAACAAGGAATTTGTAGTGAGTCCCTATGGCCTTTTTGTGCTAGGTGTGATCAAAGACATGTGGGTAGATGCCTAGCGGGTTCCAATGTTTGTTTTGGTTGTGGTGAGTTGGGCCACAAGATAAGGCATTGCCCCACGGTTGCTTGGAATGAAAGGAATAGTCGTCGTAGGTCTCAACACTACCCTTCATCCAGTCCAAGTGGTTCGGGTGCATATTCTCTAAGGAAAAAGAGTTCCTATGCTCTCCAAGCAAGAGGTGAACAAGAGTGTCCTCCGAATGTTGCTCCCAGTATGTGCTATATGCTTATTTAGATTTCGTTGTTGCTTGAATTTTTATGACTTGATAGACTTGATGTGATAGACCTTGATGTTGTCTTTAGTATGAATGGGGTGCAATATGGTTTTGTGTATGTTTGTCATGACCCAAGGCTACCCCCTAGACGTGACACGGCATACTCGACCCCGAAGGTGTCTAATACAAGCCTCAGAACATTCTTGAACATAAGAACATAGAAAAATAGAGAAGAATTAAAACATTCTTTATAATCTAAGACATTTTCATTAAAAAGCAAGCGGAAGACTTTCTAGACTATTTCAATCCATCTAATACTTTGAATACAACATTGTGACTTAGCCCATACAAAAGCTTTAACATAAACTAAAAGACATAATGGGTTTCATCCTCGAAACTATGAGGACTCACCAAGTCTTCATCTCCAAGAACTTTAGAAACCTACTCTGCAAGCATAGAACACCAATATCTCCAAACCCTACACATTGGTAAAAGTGGAGAAGAAATATGGGTTAGCACATTAGATGTACTAAGTATGGAGGCCATGCAAAAACCATGCTTAAACGAACATTTTCTTTGATAATCATGATATATTCCATTTTGATAAAACCTTCATGAACATAAACATAAGAGGCATAATATTCAACCACAGCCAACATACAGGTCATTTAAACTACATTAGAATATAATTATCATATAAACTGTCACGACCCAAGCCTAGGGCCTAGACGTGACATGGCGAATGAGGAACCCGAAGGAACCCCAAACAAGTCTCTATAACTTGTCATCACACTTTATTGGTCGCGGAAGTACAAACAACATTAATTAACGGGAAATAGGGACTAAGGACAAACCATTTCAAAATGACATCATAGAACAAGAGTCAAGCTCATTTGCAAAATACTTGTCCAACGCACACCTCTACATACATAGATAGGACGGGGGCCATGACATACTACCGGCTCCCCTCATAGTCAAAATACAATTGCAAGCTAAAGCCTCAAAACATAGGAGTAGGAAACATAACATAGCCCTCGAATCATTGAGGACTCACCAACAAACTCGGATAAGCACCGTACTAGCCACGTGAATGGAGAGAGGGATCAAGAGTAGCTCCGGTCCCTACATGGTGACATCATGTAGGCAAAATATGC
>NC_064285.1:43010487-43151403 GCF_019186545.1 Solanum stenotomum | reverse complement strand
TCTTCAATCTTGAGGAAGGTTTTGGATTAGGGTTCTTGAGAGAACTTGAGAGAAAATGTGTCTAAGTATGGGAGAGGTGTTTTGGGAAATGTTTTAGAGATGGGAATTGAACTAATGGTATATAGGAAATAACATATGCCCTTTGGAAAAATGGTCCAACACTTAGAAAAAAAATGAGGCGGGTGAACAGTAAAAACGCTCACTGGAAATTGCATTTCCTGCCGGACAGATTTTACGAAAATGGGCATAACTTCTTAGTTCGAACTCTGAATGAGGTGAAACGAAGTGCGTTAGGTAGCTAACTCAAAGGGATTTCCATGGATATGTTATGGGCCACCCAATTATTTGTGTGCTAGGAGATATGACCCTCAAAAGTAGACCCTCGAAAAAGGCTTCACTTGGAAATTTCTGATTTTGATACGGTTGCTCTAAAATTTGGGTTAGACCCATTTCCCACTCAATTTGACCCCCTAAACAAGAATATGAAGTCGGATTTTCAAAAAACGAAACGGATTTTTTTTGATATAGCTAAACAAGTTTTCGTTAACTTTCGAAGCACATTTTTAAGATCCTTTTGGGTCAATTCATAAACCTTTACCTTCACATTAAGCCTCACCTCAAGTAACTCTCAAGCTATACTTTGTGCAATGTATGGATAGCGTCCCATACAACCATCTACACCAATGTACCACCTTAAGGTCACCAAAAGTGAACTTACCATTCAACCTTCAGTATTTCCTCCGCAACAGTCTTTTCAAATTAATAAAAATGATAAAGTTGTTAATTTTAATGCCTTTTCTAAATTATTAGAAAATGATACTGCCCTAGTGACCACTCAACATGTTAATGCTATTATAAAGCAGAATAATTATGCAAATATTTATATGAGTATTCTTGGTGACCATATAATGTCGTTACATGAGAAAGTTGATAGACTTCTTACTCTATTGCCTAATAAGATAAAATCTTGAAGGTATAAGTCCTTCTTGGATACAATTTAAATCGGCTGCACTGTCAATAAGGGCTATAAACTCTTTTTTATAATTATAATCAATTAAAAGAGTAATTTTTGTATAAAACTTTTGAGAAGTAAAGGCTTTAAGACTATAAAGAAAATCTGTTTTATCATTTTTTAAAGAAAGATTTTTTATAAAATCTAAATTATCATTTTCACCTTCCATAGAGGACGATGACTCAGAAGCATTATCCAGATTTTTGAGGGTCTGAATAGCATCAAGTCTGACTTCTATAACAACATTCTTTTCTTTAAGAAGAGTAATATCTTCTTTGAGATTGAATGAGTCCGGGCAGTAGAAAAGTAATGTCAAGCGTGCATCCTTCCAACAAAAACAAAAGGGACCTGCTCCATCATCTTCTAGTGCACCTGTACCCAGAAACAAAGGTGGGTACAATAGTCAGAATTCACAGCACTTTAGAGCTAGACCTCCACAGTCTCAAGGTAGTCTGACACAATTAGGTAATTGGGCTTCTGTATGTGCTAAGTGTGGTAGGAACCACCCAGGTAATTGTCGCGATAGCTCCACATGTTGTTTCAAGTGTGATCAAGAGGCTCACTTCATGAAGGAGTGCCCTATGAACGGGCAAGGTAATAGTAATCAAGGCAATAGAGCCCAACCTTCATCAGTTGCTCCACCGGACAGAGTTGCATCTAGAGGAGCTACTTCAGGGGCTCGCGGAGGAGCAAACTGCCTATATGCTATCACTAGTCACCAAGAGTAAGAGAATTCTCCAGATGTTGTCAGTGGTATGATCAAAGTCTTTACTTATGATATTTATGCTTTGCTATACCTAGGTGCGAGTTTATCGTTTGTGACCCCTTATGTTGCAATGAAATTTGATATTCTTCTTAAGAAACTTTGTGAGCCCTTCAGTGTTTCTACACCTGTTGGGGAGTCTATTCTAGCTGAGCGAGTCTATCGTGATTGTACCATTTCCGTAAATTACAAGAGCACCATGGCTGATTTAGTTGAGGTAGACATGGTTGCTTTTGATGTTATTTTGGGTATGGACTGGCTTTATGCCTGTTATGCCTCCATTGATTGTAGAACTCAAGTTGTCAAGTTCAAGTTTCCTAATGACCCAGTCTTTGAGTGGATGAGTAGTTCAGCAGTGCCTAAGGATTGTTTTATTTCGTACCTGAAGGAGAGAAAGTTAGTCTCCAAGGAGTGTGTTCACCACTTAGTCCGAGTTAATGATTCTTGTGTTTAGACACCTCCTATTAAGTCAGTTCTTGTTGTGAGTGAGTTTCCTGAAGTCTTTCCAGATGATATTCCTAGAGTCCCTCCTTAGAGAAATAGACTTCAGTAGAGATATTCTTCCCGATACTCGTCCAATATATATTCCGCCATACAGCATGGCACCAACAAAATTAAAAGAGCTAAAAGAACAGTTGAAAGATCTCCTAGATAAGGGGTTTATTCGACCAAGTGTCTCACCTTGGGGAGCTCCGGTCTTATATGTGAGGAAGAAAGATGGTTCCCTTTTGATGTGTATAGATTACCGTCAATTGAATAAGGTTACCATCAAGAATAAGAATCCTCTTTCAAGAATTGATGACCTTTTTTATCAGTTTCATAGTGCCACTTGTTTTTCGAAAATAGACCTCAAATCACTCTATAATCAGTTGAGGGTAAGGGAATGTGATATTCAAAAGACAGATGTTTGAAAAAACTAGAAAGAAGCTATTTTTGGAGATAATCAAATTTCGAAAGTTGGACAAGTTAAGTCAAGTATGAGTGTTGGGTCAACTTTAAATGACCAAAATCCTAGCTCAGGATGATTTAGGTGTGTTACAAGATACCGTAGGAAATATATTTGAATTTTCTTTCCAATACCACTGAGTTTGCTTAATTTCGAGTTCGTATGAAGGAGATTATGCCCATTGGAAGTCAGGAAGAAAGGCAAAATCGGATATTCGAGGGGCATTTTGGTCTTTTCATTACCCAATGAATTAAATCCATTTTTAGTAAATTATTTGGGGTCTAAACTGAGTTAGTTCAGTTTACGCATTTACCAAAACAAGCTAGGGTTTTTGGAGAAAGAACTCAAGAGGAGAAAGGAGAAGAAAAGTTCAAGATTCGTCAAGTTCTTGCAATTTTGGGTGGGGATTTTGCCAAGGATTCAATCATACAAGGTATGTGAGACTTTCATAGCGTTGGGTTCATTCACCCACACACCAATCAGTTTTAGTTCAGCGAAATTCATTCTAAAAATGTTTAATGTTTGATGTTATTGATATGTGTTCTTTAATTTGCTTTCGTTCTTGAATTTGGCTGAGATTAAGGAGTTATAGAGATTATTGCGTCGATGTATATAGTTGTTTTGAGTTAGGTTCTTGTGTACATATATTGGGTATTTGCATCTATAGAGAATTTGAGAAAAACGAATTGAATTCAGGCGACTTGGGGTTAGAAAATGAAGAAGGAAAAAGTCAGGCGAATCTGGAGACCCCTCCCCATTTCTCAGATTTTTCTCCGCTTCACAGAGTGGTCACAGACCCTTCTACCTCAAAATTTGTTTCGCAACCAAATATTTAAATGCAACTTTGCATCGCGGAATTGCTTCCAGACAGTGATTTCTCGATCGTTTCATGTGTTTAACAATCTAAAAATACTCCTATACATCATGAGATCCTTCCTTTCACAGATAACAAATCCTTGAATCCATAAATTCAAATTCAAAGATAAGGGCCAAGTCTAGAGAGTTCTTACAATCATTTCAAAAATAAAGATCAAAATTTTTTAACTTTGTTTTAATACTTGAGTTTTGAGTTGAATAAAAATAAAGATCAAAGTTGTTTTCTTCAAAAGAGTATATGGGGACTATGTATTCCCAAAAGAATAAATCTTTTCACATTTAAACAAGAGAGGAAACACCAATTTCCAAAAGAGCCTTTGAGCTAGTTTCGAGTAATTATCTGAAACCACAAAATGAGTTTTGTTTTTAAACATATGAGCTGAGTATTTTGGGAGTAGTATTGAGCACCGATATGGGGACTAGTTCACAATAACTTAAGTCTCCATAAACCATGTAGCCAGTGTGGGTAAAAAGGGGCATACTTTTTAGATGATTCCTTATTGATTTTTAGCATAGACCAGTGGATCCACTTAGTTGTGGCGTTTTATATCTCGAAAAGTTATAGGGCAGTTCTGGGAGTGTGGGCGAGAGGCTGTATCTTCACATTAGCTCATAGTGATAGTTGTCGATTAGAGAAACTCCCACACAAGTATATTACTTTATATATAAATTGAGTTGTTATTGTATTTATTTAACACCTTGATTTGCTACCTATTGTTTTAAATGCCTTATATAAACTTCATCATTACTGTTGTTTATTTTCGCATTGAGTTGAGTATTCATGAGTTGAATAAAGCTGAGGTAAGTGTTTCTTTCAGTATTAATTTCAAACTTATGTCGTGTTTACTTTTCCCCTTGCATGCTTGTACATTCAATGTATTGATGCCATTTGGCCTGCATCATTTTATGCTTCATATAGAGGTAACTAGGATCCGCATCCAACGCCTCGTTGATAGAAATAAGTTGATATGCTATGTGTGATCCAAACTTAGTTGCCTGAAATATTTTAATAGTCGAATGCCTTGTTGTTTGTCCTTTAATTTGTTTGAGATTGCAATGGGTGCCGTTTGATTGTCATTGTATTGCTTGGGTAACACCTAAAGAGCCCACATTTGTGCTAAATAACAAAAATTGCTCAATGAAGGAGTGGGTGACGACATTCTTAAGGGTGATCGTAGTTATATGGCAAAAGTTTGGCAGGATCGGAAGAAGCCTAAGTATTCTGGGATGATGGGAAGTATAGGTCTTGTGTGAATTTCGTGTCTGCATGCTATGATTTTGTTTTCAGTGCTTGTAAGGTCGATTCTAAGAAGTGGGTTGAAAAATGGGCACGGTGAGTCATTCGACGAGATGAATCATGCTCACCAATCGATTTGGCAATTCACCTACTGGTCTTAGATCGCCCTTCATTCATGTCTATAGTGCTGATATCTCTGTAACTTTCGGCAGACACATCTGTTGTCGCCAAAGGTAGTAGGCGACTCGCCAAGAGGAGTTTAGACCGCCCTTCGCATGCCCATTTTACCCTCCTTCACTGTATCTATTAGCGGACAACTTCTTCATCGTCGAAAGTAGTCGATGGCTCATGAAATAGACTTTTTGATCGCTAATTTTCCTAGATTTGAAGTTAATCCCTTCGACGAGTTCGACCTAGCTCGCCAAAGAGATTTGGCGATTCGCCGACTGATCAGCGGACTTTTCTGCCTCAGATTTTCTGTGTCTTAGTGTGATTGTTCTACTGACTAATCACAAACTTTTGCAGATATGGTACGTACGAACTTAAACGCACCACCTCAGAAATAGGCAAAGGGCATTACGATCAATGAAGGAGGATCACGTCCTTCACAGAAAAGAAATTAAGATCTCCCATCAGGAGATAAAGGCAAACCAAAGAAGCATATCGCTAGAAAAGGGTCAGCTATTGAGCCATATTTTTCTGAGCCAGAAGATGAACAACCCTTGATCCACCGACAGAATAGGCTCAGAGATAGACCTCAATCAACACCTATCAGAGTTACATCAGCTGCAACTCCTTCGACCACTAAAGCAGTGCCACCCCCGGAACCACCCTCATTGGCCCCTGCACTCCCCGTAGCTCCACCTCCACCCAGATTGCTGAACAAATTAAAAGGCGATGGTTTACAAACCATTCTAGAAGAAAAGTTACTATCTATGGAAGGTTTGGAAGGTATGCATGCTGAGGTGCTTGACACGCTCAAGTATCATGAGTTCGAGCAGTTCACTAGGCCACGGGGCCATTACATTTCTTCCTAGGTCCGGGAATTCTACCTAGCCTATGGGGAGTTGGTCCCAAAAAATAAGAAGAAGGTTAGTGAGTTCCGACCGGTGAAGTCGGTTATGGTTAGAGACAAGAAGGAAGAGCGTCATAGCGAGCATATTAATACCATACTAGGTCGACCGTGCACTCGGTACTGCCCTACCAGGGTTTGCGCATCGTTCCGTCCCTAGATGATTTGAAGGGTTGGTTAGCTTTGATGATTTCTGACATCACCCCTAGGTGGCTGGATGCAGGGGCTCCTATTTAGAAAAGGGATATGAACATCGCCTCCTGATACTGGTTTGGCTTCATCAGTAGCACTATCCTGCCATACTAGAACGAGTCCATTTTGTGTGATACTAAGGCGGCTTTCCTTGGTTCTATCATGGCCAAGAGGCGGATCGACCTTGGACTGCTGGTTTCACAGGAGATAGTTGTGAGAGCTTAACAGACACTGACATCCCTGTCATTTCCTGTTCTAATTACTGAGTTATGCTGGTATGATGGAGTCCCCGAAAGCCTGTTAGCTATATAGAGGTCACTCCATCTTCTTCCACTAATACCCGGCGTATAGAGGCAGAATTTACACGAGAGGAGGATGACAGGAGAAGAGCAGCCCCAACAGATACTTCTCCAGAGGTCAATGTTGACTCATTATCAGCAGAGACACCCTCACCCACCCCTACCTCTCAGCCCTCAGGTATACCAACTCCCTCTTCTTTTTCATCACAGAATCTAGGTGCTTCCTCATCCTACCAGCCTTCCAGGATCACTCAAGCCATGATACTGAAGATGGGGCAGTTGGCCTATTCAGCTGATGTGAGAGCTACCCGACTGGAGAGGTCTGTTCCAGGGATCATCGACAAAGACATAATAGCAGCACTCACCCCACTTCAGACAGTTGTTGATGCCTTGATAGTAAGAATGGCTTGCGAGAGCAGACAGCTGTGAAAAAATATGCTAGACTTCTGAGGTGGCGGCTTTAAAAGCCAAGATTGCAAGTTTGACGAAGGACGTAGACTACCTTGAGTCTACTGACTTCACTTTACTAATAAAGAGAGAAGATGATGAAGATGCTACTAAGATCACCAGAGAGATGCAGAGGGATAACACAACACATGCAGAGTCAGATACAGAGACCGACGAGGAGCTGATAGCAGATGAGGAGGAGATGAGAGAGAGCCAACATGTGAGCATATTCAGAGATCTGCTAGATCTAGTAGAGACGGTTATGCAACCAGTGATCCAGACATAGCCGACCGAGAACTCCACAGCAGCTCCTAGTGGATCTGGCACTGTTTTTCCATGTGAGACTACTTCGGCCACTGAGACCATGACAAAGAGAGAGACTGCATAGACAGGACCCTTCTTCACCCCTCTCCGTCTTATTATATTTTTACTTTTGATATTATTATTTGCATTTGAGGACAAACGCTCTTATTTGTGGTGGGGTAAGGCCCAACTTGTTTTGCTTATTTCAGATACTTGTGTTTTGGTGTACATTTGGGTTATCTGTTTTTAATTGTGTTTTTAAAATTGCTTTGCGATTGTTTGAGCTTGTGGCTCGCTTATTTTTAATTGCAAAATAATTTTGATCGTTCTGAAAATTTTTGAATTTTTCGCACATTTTTGCCACCCTTTGTGAGTTGATGTGGCTGTTCTTTTGAAAAAACTTGAGTCTCAATTTTGATCAATACCGATGACTTGAATAGTGCTCTCAATTGAACGAACATGAATGTACGGTTACGATGAGGCCAAATGAAGTTACATAAAAAATATGTGAACTCTTTGCCTCTCGTTGTGATTAGCCATTTATCGAATTGATTCTCTTGTAATAACCGTTGCACACTAGCGAAAGTGTGTGGTCTTGTTTGACTTAAGTGTCGATGCCTTGTGTGATTTGCTTGCTTTGAACCATGCATGAATAAACCTAGAATTTGCCCTATTAATCTTAATGATTTAGAAAGGTGTCCTCTTGAAATGATCTTAGGCAACTTTAAAGAGTATGAGCCAAATTTGATATATACCTCTTTTGTGGCCTACCCATGAGGGTGTGAAACTCTTTTGAACACCCTTTAAGCCTTACCTTCATTTTGAGTACCACATCTCACGATGAATAAGTCTCCGAGCCTAAATGACTATACCTTTGCACTCATCCCCATGACATGCCTTAGAGAGACCTTTTTGATCTTGAGTAAGCCGAATCAAAATTCGATTGGAAAATAAGGGTAAACCTATGGGTGAAAACATGCATTATGTTCCACGTTTTTGAGTGTGAGCGTTCCATCTGATTCCTGATCTTGAATTGATTAACCTCTGTGTGTAAATATGGAATCATTTTTTATGTGCGAGCATTGAGATACTTTTTGTTGAGCTTGAACTTGCACAAGTAGCAAGTATTGCGAGCATGAGAATCTTTGGTAATGGTGTGTCACAACTTGAATCTTTGAGTACAAAATTGATCATTCATAAGTAAATTGAGTCTTTTTATGTTCATTCATGATTGAGTCTTGTGTAGCACAGTTTGAGACACCCTTTTTTAACGGCTGAAGTTAAGTTTGCTTGAGGACAAGCAAAAGTTTAAGTTGGGGGTGTTGATGAGTCCACAAATTGGACTCATTTAGGACTTTATTTTGATAGAAATAGTGCCCTCAAATGCTTAATTTGTCTCAATATCAGATGAAAACGCTTAAGTTTCAGGTATTTGAATTTTTAGTGGAAGCATGGACACTTAGGCGCAAAAAGGAACAAAAAGGCTAAAAAGAGAAGAAGCTGAAGCCTGAGCATCGCCAAGCACACTTGGCGATTCGCCAAAGGGATGCACTCTGCCCATTGTTCCAGTACGCAAAGCCTTGAAGGAGAAAGATCAAAAAGGCGATGAAAGAAGCAGTCGGCGCTTCACCGAATAGTTCTGTGAAGTAGTACTGTACCGCCCAATGGTCCAGAATGTGAAGATGCTGAAGGCAAGCACGAAACGGCGATGAAACAGAAGAAGGGCGAATCGCCGAGTCATTCGACGACACCGACTAACCTCGCCGAGCAATCCGCCAGCACTAATTTCTGCTGTCTATAAATACTAATCTGTTTATTAATTTTTGGAGAGAAGATTTATTATTATAATTTCCAGAATATAGTAGTACTTTTTGGGATATTTTCAAATAATTTTAGTATCATTTTAGATGTATTTTGTTATTTCTTGATGTGTAGCTAAAAACTCCCATTCTTGGGGTGTGATTTAGCAAATATGTGTTGATATTGTTGTTGGGTCTTGCTTGCTGATAGATTAGATGTATTTTGATGGTGATTTCACCTAGTGGTTGTGGTTTAATTTAATGGGTTTGTAGTTGTAAATACAAAACGACCCATGTGTTTTCGGCTTGCCCGAGAGAGAGGTCACGAAACCAAGACTACTAGACTTATGGCCTAAGGAATGGGTCAATATGAGGTTCATCCCGAGAGGGTGAGCCCTAGTCCCATATCCTAACACTCAGCTCGAGAGAGTGAGTGGGGTAAGGCGTAGGTTGGCCTTCATGCGACAAATGAGTGTTCGAGAGGAACAAATTTGAAACGGGGTAAGTTACCCGAGAGGGAACTTATTTCCATGTAAAGCTTAGCCTAGTCACTATTATCTTGAAAAATTCCTTTCGAAAGCATGTACCTAACAATTTATCTCAACTTGTATTGCGGTCACACCCCAAGAACCTTTCCCCGTACTTGATTTTCTTGTTATTTTTGTTGTTTTACTACTTGTGACAAAACCCCCATTTGATATTTGACACTTTTGTGTCACCCCCATTAATTTACTATGTTTTTGTTCGTAAATCTCTTTATCTACGACTAATTTGAACTAAATTTTATTTTTCTATTAATTCTCAAAACCACTCCCTTGGGACACGACCCCAACCCTCGGTTGGGTTACTATATTATCGACAATCGTAGACACTCGTATCATAGGTTAGTGTCGTTGGTCAAGATAAGCATCACTTGCTCGTACATTCAATGTACTAATGCCATTTTGCCTGCATCATTTTATGATGTAGATTCAAGTTATCAGGATCAGCATCCAGTGCCTCGTTGATCCAGTTGAGCACTCACAGTCAGATGGTGAGCCTCCTTACTTTCCGGAGGACCTCTTTTAAATTGTTTTAGTACTTTAGTTGATAGGATGTCCAAGGGTCTTGTCCCGATATCCCTCTTTGTTTTAGAGGCTTCATAGATGGATAGTTATAGTTCTTTAGTCTTTCCATTTTCAATTGTTGATGTTAAGACTTCATTTGCCATTTCGGCTAGTCTAATATTTCTTTAAGTTATTGCATGAGTTGTCCTTTGAAACTGTTTTCTTGTTATTTACATCTTTCGCTATAAGTTAAGTCAGGCAAACGGTTCGCTTGGGACCAGCAATGGTTCTCGAGTGCCAGTCCCGCCCAGGGTGTAGGCTCAGGGAATGACAATTAATCATCAAAATAGTCTTCTCATTTGAAGTTAATTTATTTCACTCTCCTTGTTGACCCATATTTTGTTAATCTATTTAATTTACCCAAAAAATTCATTCTAATTGCATAACTGAACAACTCTCACAATATTCGTTGTTTGAAGAAGAAGAATAGAAAACATACAAAATTCATAGTATAGAAGTGTGAGAAAACCCCTCTATTTATAGACAACAAAGGACATGAAATAAAGGTGCGTATCATGCCTTATTAGATAAGTCACAACACTTTAGACAAATCACAACTTTTCAAAAATGTCATAACTCATCAAAAAAGCAACTCTATAGAAAAGTCACAACCCCTTTGGAAAAGTCACTACCCATCCATTTGAAAAGGTGTAACCTTTTAATATAATATAGAGTAAATAAATATAAAATATTGAATATCTATTAAATTGGGTGTTTTATGTTGGGGTTTTTATAGTAATTTAAGATTTAAGTTAGGGAGTTCATGCTTTTAAGGTAGGACTAGCTTATTTAGGCGAAGATTTTAATACTAAACTTAGAACAAAATAATATTGTAGATTATTTTGTGAATGTTCAATGTGGATCGTCATTTATATATATCTGATTCATGCAAACCTATGAAGATCGTCAATGAGAAATTTTATTAGTTAAATGGAATAATTTATATATTTTATTTCAATTTGATGAAGTTCAATCGTGTAATTAGTCATATCTCACTAATGTTATCTTATACACGATATTTGTTGTTTATTTTTCTTGTCATCTAACCAGATGTTTGCACGTGCATTCCACGTTAAACTGTTTAGATGTCATTTGAACATGTGAAGAGAACAACTACATTTTATAAGTTATCACATAATAGATGATGTATTGTTGTTGTTTCTCATACTTGACTTCTCGATTGACTGTGTACATAAATCAAAGAAAGTTATCTTAATGTCCATAGTTAACAAGAATGGTTTTCTTTTTTTTACCAGAAAAAACTAAAAATTAAAATTAATGAATATATTTTATGTGTGAATTAATATATATAATTGCATGTTCATCTTACATCCAAAAAAGATATAATTCATATACTCATTCATCAAAGGAAAAATTAGAATACCATGTTATCACATATATATGAGCGGTGTAATAATATGAAAAATTGTTGGTCAAAAGATAATATAACGAAAGATGAAAGATAGAAATTAATGTAATAACTATGGAATTCATAATATTATACCTAAGAATGTAAAAGAGTTAATGTGCAATAGCTGAATTTCTACTAAATTTTATACGGACATAAATAAATAGGACTTTTAATTAATGTTACTATTTTTTTAGTTATTAGATTTTAATTTAGTTTAGAAAAAAAATGTAAATATTTATTCCATATTACTGAATATAAAAATTATTTTTTTAAAAAAATAAATAACTTGGAACATTTTAAAATAATATATTTTGAACATAGAAGATCTTGTTAACTTGATAGTACATTTGTGACATATATAATACTTTAATTTAAGTACAAATACCTACCAAAATGTAAATATATATTTTCATTAATGAAAATATTTATCTCATAAAAAGTAAATATTAAATAAATAATAAAAAATAAACTAATACAAATTTCTACTTGTGCTATTACAAGTCATATGAATTTCTCTTCGTCTAAAATACTTAAATATCAAGAAATAGTAAATAAGTAAAACAAAAGGGCAATGTTGATATAGTAATAACTATTTTGAAGCAAACTTCCTGACAATCTAAATCACAGTATTGATAAATAAAGTCATTCTTTTGTCTTGACCATTAAAAAAACAAAATCATGACAATTCTCTAAATTTTAGAAAAAGATATTCAGAAGCATATATCTATATCACAAAAGAAATTGTTAACAAAAACAAATGAAAATAGACTACATCATGTTAACTTCATATATTGGAACATTACATACTAATGCATATATTAAGAAAAAAATAATTATTTTCCTCAACTACTCAAAGTTATGAATTATACTCTCTTACGATAGAACGATATATACTTCATTAGAATAGTGTCCCATATTCTGTTAAACTTTGAACTCACTCTAACGACAATAAATCATACAAAAAATTAAAATGCAAGAAGAATAAGAATAGAAGATTTAAAAAAAGTGTGGTTGAAAAATGAGAGGAAATCCCTCTTTTTATAGTCAACAAATGGTAGTATGAACAAGTGTTTTTTGTGTCTTATCTGAAAAGTCATGACCTTTCTGGGAAGTCACAACCCTTTGGAAAAGTCACAACTTATTGAAAAAATGACAACTCTTTAGAAATGTCACAACTCATCGAAAAATCACAACCCTTTGGAAAAAGTCACAACATATCGGAAAAGTTAGAACTCATCAAAAATGTCACAACCTTAGTTAGGGATATTATAGTAATTTAACATTCAAGTTAGGAGTTCATGCTTTTAAAGTAATATATAATGTGGATCGTCATATATATCTCTTATTTACGCAAACCTATGAAGATGGTCAACGGAAAATTTCATTAGTTACATCAATTATGTATACATTTATTTCAATTTTATTAGGTTTAATCATGTAATTAGTCTTATTTTACTAATATTACCTTATAGACAATATTTGTTTTGTATTTTTCTTGTCATTTAACCAAATGTGCTTTGCATGTGTATTGTACGTTAAATTGTTTAGATGTCATATGACCATGTGAAGAGAACAACTATATTTTATATATTCAAATATTTTCACATTTGTTGTGTGAGTTTTTTTTTACAAAAAGAACTCGGAAGATTTTCAAATAATATATTTTCAAGTTAGAAGATCTTGTTAACTTAAAAGTTTAATTTAAATACAAATAACTACTCATTTGTGACATATATAATACTTTAATTTAAATACAAATACCTACCCAAATATAAATATATATTTGCATTAATGAAAATATTTTGTCTCATAAAATTAGCTATTAAATAAATAATAAAAATTAAACCAATACGAATTTCAATTGGCGTTACTACAAGTCATATGAACTTTTCTTCATCTAAAATACTAAAATGTTAAGAAATAGAAAATAAGTAAAACAAAAGGGCAATGTTTATAAAGTAATAACTATTTTGAAGCAAACTTCATGGGAGTCTAAATCACATAAGTAACATTGATAAATAAAGTCATTCTTTTGTCTTGAGCATCAAAAATAAATCGTGACAATTCTCTAAATTTTGGAAAAAGATATTCAGAAGCATATATCTACATCACAAGAGAAATTGTTAACAAAAACAAATGACTTTAGACTACATCATGTTAACTCCATATACTGGAACATTACATACTAATTTGGATATTAAGAAAAAAATAATTATTATATCATCAAAGTTATATTATTTTCCTCAATTACTTGAGGTTATGGAATATACCCTCTTAGGATAGAACGACTTACTTCATCAGAATAGTGGTACCACATATTCCCCTTAACTTCGAACTCACTCAAACGACAATAAATTACACAAGGAATTTCAAAATGCAAGAAGAAGAAGAGTAAAAGATTAGAAAATATTGTGGTTGGAAAATGAGAGGAAGTCCCTCTATTTATAGTCAACAAAGGATAGTATGAACAAATGTTTTTTGTGTCTTAACGGAATGATCATGATGTTTCCGAGAAGTCACAACACTTTGGAAAAGTCACAACTTATTGAAAAAGTCACAACTCTTCGAAAAAGTCACAATTCTTTGCAAAAGTCACAACTATTTAGAAAAGTGACAACTTTTTGAAAAAGTCACAACTCTTTGGAAATGTCACAACTCATCGAAAAATCACAACCCTTTAAAAAAAGTCATAACTTAATGGTAAAGTCACAACTCATCGAAAAAGTCACAACCTAAATTAGAGATTTTATAGTAATTTAACATTCAAGTTAGGAGTTCATGCTTTTAAGGTAATATATATATATATATATATAAAAGGAAATTTCGTGAAACAAAATTAAGATTTTTTAAACAAGTAAGTGTGTTTGTTATGGAGGGAAATATTTTCCATATTTGGTTGGTCAAATATTTTTAAAATTAATTTATGTAGAAAGAAACTCATTGAAAAATATTTTCCTGATAAAAATAAGAGTTAGCAAATAATTATTAAAACGGAAATGCTATATGGAGTTACTACTCTAGAGACCAGTTAAGGATATATTCTAATTCAAGAAACTAAGGAAAGCAGATATGGATGAAGTCCAGCGATGGATTTTATCATTAGTAAAACCAGAAGAAAGACCTACGACAAGAGCACTCAAGACAGTATCTCTTTAATATTATTTATGATATATTCTAGATATAACATATCTTGGGTTCTTAGCTCTGATACCATTTTTCGGGGGTGCGAAATTGGTAGTTGAGGAATTCATATTTTTGGTAGTGTAGTAGGTAGTGTGGTAATTGTACCAGTTTTGGTAGGTGAGGAATTTATTTTATGTTTGGCTAAATATTTTATTATATTATTCTTTTGCTAAGTATCTTAATCTTGATATCTCTTTAATATTATTTATGATATATTCTAGATATAACATATCTTGGGTTCTTAGATATATATATAAATTTTCCTCCATTAGTTCTTCTAATAGTTTTATATCTTCCATAGATTTTGTCAAATATTGTAAATATCCGTAGTTTATTTTAATCTGAATTTATTTCTAAATCATACTATTCTATTCTTTCGAGGTCTAAATCATGTAGATCTATTTTATACCATTGTTGGTTTAATATATCCTCTGATTCGTTATCATTAAATATTTTTTCTCATATTATTCTTCTTAATTCAATTATTTCTATACCTTTAAGTATATATAAGATTAAAGTTTCATAGTTCTTTATCATTTCATCATGCATGTATGTAGTCGTGTTCTTTATCATGCAGGTTTTTATTTTCAATTATTCTTTCTTATCATATTCATAATTGATTAAATTCATATTAGATTATTATGAACTAGATTATCTGTTTATTATGTTCTCCTGTCACTACTACTATCGTACTTTAGCAGATACTTCGTTCTTATCAGCTCCTCAACTTTGTTTACTCCCCTAAACGACTTTCCTTGCCTACCAATTTCAACATTAGGATGACATAGTATAGAAGTTCTCTCCCTGTTTCCAGTGTGCTAATAAACTAGAAATCATGTTTCAAATAATTCTAATACATAATCACTAACATAAATTTATTCAATCATATATATGATAATCAGGAATATATGAAATTAGTTCTACATATTTTTTGAACAATATACATTTGTCTCTTGCTTATCCATGATATCTGAAGTTTGTTCCATTATCTATTAAATATGAATAGCTTAAGTATTAAATATTTGAGAGAGTGTTTATGAAAGTGTTTCGTTTATTCAAAGTCTACCTTTTATGTTATATGGACATTCCTTTATATAGAAAGGAAATCCTATCTACTGTACTTTCAAATTTTATCTCTAGAGTAATGCATAATAATGCATTTCTTTACAATAATGCACAATAATGTGCTACTTACACCTACCATACCTACTACTTACACATGCCCATACTCTTTTAATTTGTCCATACTATATGACTTTTTAACAGTACCATAATTTACACTACAATAATGCACCCTCCACTTTACACTTGTCTTCTTACAATAAGACCTAATAAGACTAATAATATTTACATGGTACTTTTTTATATTATTTTCTTTTGGTCATATCTATTCTTTGTCTTATCTTTTTATTTTTGTCTTCTTCTTCTTGTCTTCTTCTTCTTATCTTCTTTCGTGTCTATCTTATTTGATCATTCCAGCTGGACATCGGGAATCACATTATCTTCTCCATTACATTTTGTACATATATGGTCAGGATATTTATGTCCAATTAGCTTACAATATCTGGTCAATAGTTCAGACGAAATAAATCCTATCTTGAGTGCTCTTGTCATAGGTCTTTCTTCTGGTTTTAATAATGATAAAATCCATCGCTGGACTTTATCCATATCTGCTTTCCTTAGTTTTCTTCAATTAGAATATATCATTAACTGGTCTCTAGAGTAGTAACTCCATATAGCATTTCCGTTTAAATAATTGTTTGCTAACTCTTGTATAATAGTTGATATACCAATTATTCTTTTATTGGCATAAAAACTTGGTATCTCTATTTTTTGTATTTCTTCTTGTTGTCCGATATCATCAGGTATAATCATATCTTTGGTTAATCATATCTTAATAACTTGAATTGGAGGGTTTATCTCCTCGTATAATATCTCCATTGGTGCTGTATAAAACTTTATATAAAATAAATTTCCTTTGGTAACTCTTTTATATGTGACTAGTGCTTTGTGCAATTCTGGTATTCCACTTATCTCTTCTCCATCGTATGTATATATGGTATTTAATAGTCCATAATTGTAACATGTTCATACTAAATTGGCGTTAGTTTTTGGTTGTGCAATTAACTTGTAACCTTGTAATTTTTGGGTTAGGTAGTCTTGATTTGGTTCTTTGGTTGTAGTGGATCTAGGATTAAAGTTTAAATAAGTTTGGATTTTGTATATATTTTCAATATAAGTTCTCGTAACATGGTTATATAATTTTTTCTTGTTTTGTAGGCTATCTGCATAGGTTGAGGTTTGCGGTTCCATAACCAATGTGTTTTTTGGTGTTCTCGGAGGAAATGGTCTTTCAAATAGTCATGCTACTGACTTCGTATTTGTTGTAGCTCTTTGTCAATATTTTCTACATTTGTGCAAAGTAGGTTCATAGCTTTGAATATTTCTTCTATAGTATTTTCTTTTTCAGTCTGTGTAGCATTGTCTTGATAAGTAATTTGCAATAACATTCTTGTCAGTTATTATCACTTCAATAGTAAATGTAAAGTTTAATATATTTAATACCAATCTTCTCATTTCTTTCGTAGTTACCGAGTCTTGTATTTTTCTTGTTAGCCACCATTTTACTTGTGTATTATCGGTCCTTATAATAAATTTGTTATATACAATATATGATTCAAATGATAGTAAACATTTATATACTGAATATAATTCTTTCCTATTTATTTCCCATCTTATTTCTGTATTAGTAAATGTTCCTGAATAATATCTACAATGATGTTCTATTTTTTCTTTATCATACCTATATTTTAAGACTCTTCCATAACTTTTTTCACTGGTGTCTGATTCTACTATATAAGTAAATTTTTTGTTTTCATCCGAAAAATATAGTTTAGGTAGATTCTTACATAATAGTTTTATTTTTTGTATTTGTGTTTGGTCTTTTCTATCAAACTGGTATTCTACACCTTTTTTTAATTTTTGTTGTAATATTTTTAAGTTCTCTGCTAATTTTTGTATGTATTCTCTTACTTGATTTACTAGACCAAGAAATGATTGTAATTTCTTTTTTGTATCTAGTTGTTCATTTGAGTTAGTTATTTTTTGTACTATGTGTGTTTGGATTTTTACTCCATTTTTATCTGTTTGTATTCCTAAAAATTCTATTTGCTTTTTCATTGTCTGCTTTCTTTTTACTTAAACTTATGCCTGAATATTCTATGATATGTATAAATTTTTCTAATAATCTTATATGTTCATCTTGTATTTTGGAATATAGTAATATATCATCAATATATACTACACAATTTTCTAGTTGTTTAAAATAGCTATCCATAAAGTGTTGATATCTACCAAGTGCATTTTTATATCCAAACGGTAATACATTCCATTCATAAAATCCTTGTGGTACTGTAAATGTTGTAAGTTTTTTAGATTCCTCTTCTAACTTTAAGTGATAAAATCCTGATTTGCAGTCAAATTTACTAAAGTAATTATATCCTTGTATTCGTCTTATCTTTAATATTTTATTAGGTATTGGGTAGTTATATGTTTTAGTTGTTGCATTTAAGTTTCTATAATCAATAACCATTCTACTTTTTCATCTTTTATGTTCACTATGTTTATTTACTATGAATGTTGGGCTTGTATGCTTGCTATTGTTTTCTTATATATACCATTTTTCTAGTAATTCACTTATATGTATCTTAAATTCTGCTAAATCATTAAAATTATATTTTAATGGTTTTTGGGTTAGTATACTATTATTATTAATTAGCTCAATTTTTATTTTTGTTTTATGTTTTTCCCATCCTTGTAAAGGATCTTCACTATATAATAATTCTAACTTATCTTGGATTATTTTTACTTTATCTATAGAGAATATAATTAATTCTATCTTAGGGTCTTCTTCTTTTATATTTACTAATTTTTGTGTAATTTTTTCACTTCCTTTTATCCATTCTGTTGTTTTTCGTTTTTTGTTATTTACTCTTTTTGCTCCTATTTTTGTTTACATGGTGTTGTGAACCACCAGTGTATTTTCGTTATTATATGTGGGTATAATTTTTCTAAAAATGACATTCCTAATAGCATATCTTTTGTGGTCAATTCAAAGTTATATATTTCTTCTATAGTTAATATCTTATCCCATATTTGTATTTTTATATTTTTTTGTCTTATATGTAATCATGCTTCCATCATTATTAAATAATGTTACTACTGTCGGTGTTTTTAATTTTTCCCATTTTTCTTCTGGTAACAATTGTATTTACATATATTAGCTTCTGCTCCCGTATCTATCATTGGTGTATAATATATGTTGTAATATCCTTCTAATATTATCTTTGCAAGTATATATATTTTCATATTTTTATCATACTAAAGTCCTTTTTATTATTACTCTTTTATTTTCATAATTTATTATTAACTGTTTGTCTTCTAGATTATATGGTTTTACTTGTTCTAGCCATTTTATTCCTAAAGTGATATTTTCATCTCCTTGATATATTTTAAATTTTATTACTATTGGTACTCCTCCAATAATTATTTCCTTTTTTGTAGTTTCTTCGGTATACATTAATGCTTTTGGTAGTTCGGGGCATAATTGTTCAGTATTTATTATTTCATCTTCCGTCACTAATTCTCTTGTAATATAGTTTTCTTCTTGTCCTGTATTTATTAATATTAAATATTTTCGTTGTTCCATTACTCCCGTTATGTAGGAATGATGTGGTTTTATTTCTTCTTCCATTAATTTTTGTGGGTTTTTATCTATTCTTCTTGAGGTACTCATTTTTGATGAAATTTGTGGTATTTCACAGTTTATTCTTTTTGATGTGCTTAATCTTTCTTTTACTATTTCTAAATCTTCTTCTATATCAATCTCATTATAACTATAATCATTATTATCTATGACTGTAACTATCCTTTCAAAAGGATTTTCTATTTTTATTTTATTTATTTTATTTTTTGCTGTTATTTTATGTTTTGTTGTTAAAACATATAAGGTTTTACATTTAGCTGTAAATATTTTACTTCCCGGGGCTAGTTCTATTCTTGACATTTTCCAATATAATACTAGTGATTTATCTATGTTTCTGTCATTTATTGCTACTGAGTAGTTAACACTTATTATAAATTTTAATTTTTGGTATATGAGGTTGCCTTTTACTGCACTTATTATACTTTTTTCTATAGGTTGTATGATCCTATCATCTGCTAAGTATATTTCTATGGGTGTATCTATCCCTTCTCTAAAACATGTTTTTATTAGTATTTCTATTCCTCCTGAATGTACATATTTAATTGGATTTTTAGCCTTAATATCTTGTATTTCTTTATTTATTATTCGTTTATTTATTATTGGTATTTTAGCCTTTCCTTTGGTGTATTTGCAATCTATAATATGTTCTCTTTGACTTACTACATAATACTTTTCTTTTTGTCGTTTAAACCAATTTCTTATTGTTGATATTTCGAATATTTTTTCTACGCTGAGGTCTAATTCTTTTCCTTTTATTTGTTCAAATATGCTATTATCAAATATTATTTTTTGTTCTAAAGATTCTTCATCTTGATGATTTTCTTTAGTTATTATTTGTATGTATGTTTCAGTCATTTATATAGTATTCATTATCTAATTCTGTTACTGAATTATTTTCTATTTCATTTTCCGATAATTCATATATACTATCATTGCTTTCTAATTAATAATCTATGTATTCTATCTGCGTATATTTTTCATCATCTATTATTATTTCTGATATTTGTTTTTCTTTGGACTTTTAGGTAATTTACAATCTCTAGCTATATGTCCTAATTTTCCACAATTATAACAAGTACATTCCGTTAGTTTTCTTTTTTGTTTATATGGTCTTTTGGTTTGTAGTTTTTTACATAGTATCTTTTTCTTGGTTTTTTATATTTATATTTCGATTTATATTTTTTGTTATATCTCTTTTTATAGTATTTTTCCGTACAACGAAATTGGGGTGCCGTTTTATTTTTGCAACTTGCTAAGTTTTTTATTAGTATTTTTTTCATTTTTATTTCTTCTTTATGTTTTTCACATAGTTCTATAAACCATCGTTGTAAGAATTTTATTCTAGCTCCTAAGGTATCTGTTAATCCTGCTTCATTCCAACTTTTTATTACTTTTGAATTAAAAGGTTCCGGTAATTTTGTAAGATATAATTTTCTTATTTCTTTACTTTCATCTATGCTACATGTTCCTTTATAATAGTATTCTCTAAATGCACATGTATATTCATCTATATAACACATGTTACATATTGCTAATTTTGTCATTAGATTCCGGTTTATGATTTTTTCTTTATTTTGTTCTTCTACTTCTATTGTCATACTACTAAATTCGTTCCTTATAGCTATTTCATATTTATATAATATTTCCATAGTTGTAGTAACTATTTCACCATCAAATTTTTTATTACTTCTTAGAGTTTGTAAACTTTCATCTGATAAAATTTGTAGTCATAATTTTACTGTTCCTATAAATGTTCTCTCTATATATCCTGGTGTTTCTGTCATTACTATTTTGTTATCTATTAATTGTTTTGATATATATCCCATCCATAATTCAATTGGTTTATTTATATTCGCTACACAGTCTAAATCTAAAAAATAATGTTGTTCAGTTATTGGTTTAGGAGTCCATTTTTTATTCAATCTTTTATCCCATATAGTTTTTTCTTTATCATATTGTTCATAGTTTGTATTATAATATTTTAGTTTTTTTGGGTTTTTTAATCCTGATGTACTAGGTTTTTCATCCATGTCTATGTCTCTTGTATTTACTTCTAAATTCTTTGTATTATCTATGTTTGTTAAAAGTTTCGTATATGTTTCGCTTGTTTTCGAATGTTGTTCATCTAGATCATCATCGTTTATTTCATCAATTCTTATTTCAAGTAGATTCTCTTGGTTATTTTCTTCTTTTCCTTCTAATTCATCTTCTAAATGCAATTTTTCTTTAAATTTAATTATCTCATTTGCTAATTTTGTTTTTTGTTCTTTTTCTTTTTGTTTCATTTCATACA
The DNA here is from genome assembly GCF_019186545.1 of Solanum stenotomum. Lineage (NCBI taxonomy): Eukaryota > Viridiplantae > Streptophyta > Magnoliopsida > Solanales > Solanaceae > Solanum > Solanum stenotomum. The sequence goes on along the minus strand of NC_064285.1, from coordinate 43,129,699 downwards.
TTTCTTCTAACATTGCCAGCTCTTTTTCTAGTTCTATTATTTTAGTATTTTTTTACTTCTTCTAATTGTTGTACTTCCTATTTTGATTGTTGTTTTATTTTTTCAATTTTTGTTTTTCTATCTATTTCTTTATTTTCTTTTGTTATTCTTATCATAGCAGTTAAACTATCTTCTAGTTTTACTGTTTCTTTTTCTAACATTAAACTTATATTGTCACTTATTTTTTTGTATCTTCTTCCTAGATTAGAAAATATTATCTTTATTTTTAATCCGTCATAGTTTTCATATATTTTTTCGTCTATGGCATATTCTTCCCTATTTATTTATAGATTGTGTTGAAGTTTATATTCTAAACTTTCTATCTGTATTTGTAGATATAAAATAGTTTTCCTTTGTGCTACTATAGATTTTTTACAAGTTCCTGTGAATATATTATTGTTAAGTGTACTTTGCCTATGTGCTAATTCTTGTCTTTTTGCTATAATTATTTCAGTAAGTTTTTGTCTATATTCTTTATTCTCGTTATTCATTGTATTTTTAAATATTGAATATATTTATATTCTATTTTAGATATATTATCTATTAATTGATCTAATTTTTCGTTATCAGTTTTTGTGATATTGAGTTGTTTATATTGCGGATACAATTTGTTTAATTTTCTTCTTATTTTTCTTAACTTTCTACTAGTACGTTTTGTCTTATATTTCATATCATCCATAGCTTTGATACCCCCTATATTAAAAAAAATCCAATCTTATTGATAGAAAAAAAATACAAAGTAAATTCTTTCAAGAAATTCATCAACTACTTGGGGCACAAATACTAAAAATCTAATAAAATATGAAAAACAAATGTTGGGATATTCAAATTCTACCAAGTCCTCTCCCTCCTTTCGTTGCCACCACTGTTTGCACCAGATCCATGACCCTCGTCATATCCCATGACATCACCAAATTCACCATTACTAGCTCCACCACCAACATGGAAAATCAATGTTTGGGATATTCAAATTCTACCACTATCATCTCTGTGGCATCTCCCTCCTCCGTTGCTGCCACCATTTGCACCATTACTAGCTTCGTTGTCGTCACCACCTAGACCTCCCACAATTAATTGAACCTTGTGATGCCAACACCAATTTACGTTGTTCAGAAAATATTCTCGCTTGTATTTTTCCTTTGGTGTGAATAATATTCTTACTTGCTCCTTTGTTCCAAGCTCTCCCTCCAAGATTAACAATTTTATTTTCTTTTTGAGGAGGAGTCTTCTTCTGACATTCCAACTTTCATTTTAGCATTCTTAACGTTATAAGAATACATAAAATATGTATTAAAAATTAAGACCAACAAAATATAGTGCAACTATAAAATTAGTCGCCAAATAGCATATAGCTAACACTATATTTTGATAATTTGTTGTTAATCTGTTATTAAATAAAATTATAATGATAACTTTTTCTATGATGAGATTTATCAATTTATAATTTTTATATTTTCTATAGTTGTTTTTTTGTATAAAAAACCATTGTCTAATAGCTAGCGTAATATTAACTTACCTTGTTTTTGTGTTTCACATACCTATTCATAAGGTTGTTCATTGCTTCACCAAGAAACTTTTCAACCTCCCTCTTGCCATGGTTGTTGCTTTTCTGTTTCTTTGTTTCAGACTTCCTTTTCAAGATAGAATCTTCAGCTTTTCTTTTCATGGAGTGCTTTTTAATAGCCCCAACCTTTGGATGAATAATATTTTTAATAAGAATGATGTAAATGTCTTTGCGTCTTAACATGACAATAAAAGTTAGTGTCATATAGTTAGGAGGTCGTCATCGAAATCACTTCTTGCAGAAATGCAATGTAAGAGCTTACCTCTTTTGCTTCAGTGGCTTCTGGATCAACTTCAAGCTTTGATAAACCCATGAACACATATTTTCTTATCTCCACAATAGAACGATATTGTTTTCTCTTATGATAGTAATACTGCTATCCAACAAAGAATGTTAAGAACTAACTATATATTTGATTTTACAAAGTACAAACTACACACATTACAATGTAATTATATTACTAGCTCTCATTTTCTTGATATATCATTGGTTAGAGATTCATTGGTCCTTAATAAGGATAAAAACTAGTTATACACAAAATTTTAAACAACTAAAGAAAAATATACAATATAAATCCACTAAGTTTAAATGTGATAATATAGTGGTATTTTACTAGTCCAGTTTGAAATAAGAAAATAAAGTTTAATTATCGCCTAACATGCACAAAACAGATGTTGTGATTCTTCTTTCATTTCCTTTTTTCAGGAAAAAGAAGAGATAAAACAAGCAATAATATAATTAAGTGGACGATTCACGATATTGATAGTGATAAATAAATCAAAAAAATGTATTTACTATGTCAAATGCTCCGGATCCATTTTCATGTTGTCTCTTTTCAATTACCCATCCATGTAGCATCTCATTGTATTTACAATTAAGACGATCACAAATTGGTTCTTCTAGGATTAGTACTAACCACTTGTGGATTATAAATGGTGTAACCGTTAGCTTCACCTTTAAAAGGTTCAATTTGGAAGATAATGTTACGAAAGACTGATCTTTCTTCTCATGATCAATCATGTTTTCGGATACTCTCAAAGGAATTATAAGAAACAAAAAAGTAAAGAAAACTCAAGAATAATAGTTGAGAAGTAATGTGCTTTGAGGCTTGAAATATCAAGGACTATATATAGATAATTAAATTGAGAAGATGGAAAGTAATTTTGAAAATAGATAAGGATGAAATTAATAAGATATGATTGCCTTTAGAAAAAAGATTACGATATTTGCATATTTGGTCAATAATTATTTATTATTTGTAGAAGGTGACTCTTTTGGGGAAAAAATTACAATATTTGGATTTTTGGTCAGCACTTATATATTATTTGTAGAAGGTGGCTCTTTTAGGAAAAAATTAACGAATTTTGGACATTTGGTCAATACTTATTTATTGTTTGTTGAAGGTGGATTAGTCGAGGAGATCCTTCTACTTATATTGATTTGACTATGCTTATGTGACATTTTATTTTACTGAGTCTGATAAAATGTGTGGTGTCACATATTTAAAAGCGATTGAACACAAATGTTTTAACTAACAAATATTTAAAAAAATTTAGAAGTGGGGGTTTGGAGGGAGGGGGGGAGATTTTAGCAAAATAAAAATTACTTAGGCTACATTTTGAACTTTCTTGCTTATGAGAAGATATAAATGTCATATTTGAACTATACAATTCTTCAAAATTAGAAGAAATTGAGTTCTTTCAAAAGATATTTCCTTTCAAGATAACCGTTTGATATTTATATTCCCATCATATTATGTTTTTCCAAAAGAAATATCTTTGTGAAAACATGATTGATCATGAGAAGAAGAAAAGATCAGTCTTTCGTAATGTTAGCTTCCGAATTGAACCTTCTAAAAGTGAAGTTAACTATTACACCATTTATAATCCACAAGCGGTTAGTACAAATCCTGCAAAGAACCAATTTGTGATCGTCTTAACCGTAAATACAAGGAGATGCTACATGGATGGGTAGCTGAAAAAAGACAACATGAAAATGGATGCAGAGGATTTGACATGGTAAATACAATTTTTTGGATTTATTGATCACCACCAATATCGTGAATCCTCCACTTAATTATATTATTGCTTGTTTTATCTTTTCTTTTTCCTAAAAAACAGAAAGAAAAAAGAATCACAACATATTTTTTGTTTGTGTTAGACGATAATTAAACTTTATTTTCATATTTCAAATTGGTCTACTAAACTACAACTATACTATCACATTCAAACTTATTCGGATTTTATATAGTGTATTTTTCTTTAGTTGTTTAAATTTTTATATATAACTAGTTTTTATCATTATTAAGGACCAGTGAATCTCTCACCAATGATATATCAAGAAAATGAGAGCTAGTAATATAATTACTTTATAATGTGTGCAATTTGTACTTTGTAAAATCATATATATAGTTAGTTCTTAACAAAAATATTTGTTGGATTGCAGTATTACTATCATACGAGCAAAAAATATCGTTCTATTTTAGAGGTAAGAAAATATGTATTCAAGGGTTTCTCAAAGTTTGAAGTTGATCAAGAAACCACTGAAGTAAAAGAAGTAAGCTCTTACATTATTTGCATTTTGCTGGACTACTATATCTTGTTTGACTAAGTTTCTTGCGCACATATATATACGTGTGTAAGAAATATTTACTAAGTCTTACCTTGTATTTCTGCAAGAAATGATTTCCATGACAAACTCCTAACTATATGACACTAAAGTTTATTGTCATGTTAAGACACAAAGACATTTACATTATTCTTATTAATCCAAATGTTGGGGTTATTAAAAAGCACTCCATGAAAAGAAAAGTTTAATGTTCCATCTTTTAACGGAAGTCTGCAACAAAGAAACAAAAAAGCAACAACCAAGGCAAGAGTGAGGTCAAAAAGTTTCTCGGTAAAGCAATGAACAACCTCGTGATTAGGGATGTCAAACACAAAAATAAGGTAAGTTAATGTTACGCTAGCTATTAGACAACAATTTTTTTAACAAAAAAAACCACTATAGGAAATATAGGAATTAGAAATTGATAAATCTCATGATTAGAATAAAAAAAGTTATCATTATATAATCTTATTTAATAACCATATTAACATCAAATTATCAAAAAATACTTGTTAGCCATAAGCTATTTGGCGACTAATTTTTTAGTTGCACTATTTTTTTGGTTGTAATTTATATATATATATATATATATATATATATTATGTATTCTTACAATATTAATTATTTTAAATGAAAGGATGTTAGAATGTCCAAAGAAGATTCCTCTCCGAAAAGAATAATAGGATTTTCAATCTTGGAGATAGAGACTGGAATAAAGGACCAAATAATATTACTATTCACAGCAAAGGACAAATACAAGTGAGAATATTTTTTGAACAACCTCAATTGGTGTTGGCATCTCAAGGTTCAACTAATTGTTGGAGGTCTAGTTGGCGACGATGACAGAGCTAGTAATGGTGCAAATGGTGGTAGCAACGAAGGAGGGAGAGCGGCGTTGAGATGATAGTGGTAGAATTTGAATATCCCAACATTGGTTTTCCATGTTTTCAAATAATAATTTAGTTTTGTTAGTAAAAACTATTTGTGCCCTAAGTGTTTGATGAATTTCTTGAAAGAAATCACTTTGAGCTTTGCTCTATCAGGATCTTAAAGAACGGAAGAAAGCGTCATTACCTACATTCCCACCCACCTTAGGAGACAGTTGTAGCAATAGGGGGATTGGCTGGAGCTTGAGTTGCTTGAACAAGGGGAAGCAGTCCAGGACCAACCAATCCTTTCAAGAATGACATGATCTGTTGAGCTAACATTGGTTTTATGAGAGGGATAGTTGTAGTCTCAGCATGCACCTCTTCCTCTTGTCCTACATTCTCATAATCCTGAACCTCAATATTCTCCTCTACGTTTTCATGGTGTGCAGGAGGGGCCTCCTTTTTGTGAGCATTTTCAACCAGTGATCCATACCTAGTAGGCGCCTCTTCCTTGGCCTCTACCCCTAACTTTTCCTCAACACCTGCCTCGACCGCAACCTCTCGCTGCAGATTCCTCATCTAGAGCATTGACGGGAGCTACGAGCCTGACGCCGCTGAATCTAGTGTTGACCATCTACGAACAGAAGAGTGAAAGAGGTTAGATATCAATTCGAATTGGCAGATACCAATTGGAATCAAGCTTTAGCACTAAGGGAGACAAGGGAAACAGAGAGATTTCCCAAAGTCCTATAGCCTCTCGAAGAAAAGTACAGACGTCTCCGTACCGTTCCGCAAGACTCTACTAGACTCGTTTTGATACATTGAGATCAACAAACCTAGTCTCTGATACAAACTTTGTCACGACCTAGACCGTATTGATTGGCACCCACACTAACCCTCCGGTGGAAGAACAATTAATACTAACTAATTAACACGAAACCAAGCATTTAAAGATACGGAAGCAGGTTTAAATGACTAAATACTAAAATTCCCATAGACTTCCAAAAGATCTAGCAATGAATTGTGGAATTAAATTCCTAGAACTTGAAAGTCAATGTATAAAAACATCAAAAGTTCAACCACAAGTCTAAACAAGAAGGGGTATAACCCCAAACTAAACATAAGACTAACTAAAGTACTAGTCTAAGTCCGAAATGTAGACATCGACAGAAAAGAGAACTCATGGCAGCCCCGAAGAACTGGCTCACCCTTGAATTCGAATGATCACTGATCCTCTAAGCGAGGTCTATCAATAGCCGCCTGAAGATGCCCTGTACTCAACAAACAAAGAACAAATGCAGTATCAGTACACAACCACAGTGTACTGGTAGGATCACCTGGCTATCCCACTAAGTGCAACATATATAGGTAAATGCAACATAATAATAACATACAGACACCGAACATATACAATATCAACATCATTTACGAACAATGTACAATTTCACATTTCTCAAGATACAAAATTTTGTCAAGTCATTGAACCTCTCTTGGAACCCAAACCCAAACTATTAGCATACTGAAACGTGGTACCCGATCAAATGTTTATGCCGGAATGTGGCAACCGATCCCATGTTTATGGCGGAATGTGGCAACCTATCCAAGTTAGTGTGTTGGAACGCAACACCCGATCCATTCAATAAGCCACAACCTCAATCACAAGTATATTCTCATAATCGTACAATCAAGTCATGATTCATGGCATTCATTAATCTCATTTACAATTAGTGTGATCAATAATGCAACATTTGCATACATACACATATTATAATGAAGCAAGAACAAACATACATCACAAAACATGAAATGACAACCATCACCTTCATCCCATGACACTCAGAAAATACCCGTTCACACTAAGATCAATTTCATGAGTTCTACTCACCTGAATTCAATTTCGTAAAGTTGTACAGGTTCCTTAAATTCTTAGCTATCTACTCATGTGATCAAATTCATAATTAGGTCACCCAATTGTTACCAGATTTCCCTAGAATTTAATGTCACCGATTTTGTCCAAATCTAGACTAGGTTGGGAAATTCCAACTTACTACAAAAATATATTTCGAACCAAAAATTTTCCCTGTTGGCTTTTCTATAATGACGGGAATCGGTCGTTACACATATATATATTTTTTTCTTTTATTTGCAACTCTAGTATCATGCTAATGAGTTCGTCTAAACCCACGAACCCCCCACCTAGCTCCCCTATGTATGTATGACATTTTCTTTTATTTATATCATTCATCTGAATTCAGATTTTTATTGATCACTACCTATATCGTGAATCCTCCAATTAATTATACTATTGCTTGTTTTATCTTACCTTATTCCTGAAAATAAAATGAATCAGAACATTTGTTTTGTGCATGTTAGGCAAAAATTAAACTATTTTTCTTATTTCAAACTGGAACTACTAAATCACATTCAAACTTATTTGGATTTTATATTTTATATTTTTCTTTGGTTGTATAGAATTTTATATATAACTAGTTTTAATCCTAATTAAGGACCAATGAATATCTAACCAATGATAAATAAATAAAAATGAGAGTTAGTAATATAATTGCTTAGTAATGTGCGTAGCTTAATTTGTACTTTCTAAAAGCATATATAAAATTAGTTCTTAACAAAAACTTGCTGGATTGCAGTATTACTATCATAAGAGAAATATCGTCCTAACTATATGACAAAAACTTTTATTGTCGTGTTAAGACACACAAATATTAATATTATTCTTATTTAATCTAAAGGTTGGTGTTATTAAAAAGCACTCCATGTAAAGAAAGGCAGAATGTTCCATCTTGAAATGGAAGTCTACAACAAAGAAACAGAAAAACAATAACTACTGCAAGAGGGAGGTCAAAACGTTACTCGGTGAAACAATGAACAACCTCATGAATAGGGATGTCAAACACAAAAACAAGGTAAGTTAATGTTACGCTAGCTATTAGACAACAATTTTATTTTACAAAAAAACTACTATAGAAAATATCGAAATTAGAAATCGATAAATCTCATCATTAGAATAAATTTTTTCATCATTGTACAATCTTATTTACTAACGGATTAATAACAAGTTATCAAAAATACTTGTTAGCAATAAGCGATTTGACGACTAATTTTGAAGTTGCACTATATGTTTTTTATCGTAATTTTTGTATATATATTTTATGTATTCTTGTAGTATTAATAATTTTAAAATGAAAGGATGTTGGAATTTCAGAAGATTCCTCCTCGAAAAGAAAAATTGAATTTTCAATCTTGGAGGGAGGGCCTGGAACAAAGGACCAAATAGGAATATTATTCACACCAAAGAAAAAATACAAGTGAGATTATTTTCTGAACAACATAAATTTGTGTTGGCATCACAAGATTCAAGAAATTGTGGGAGGTCTAGTTGGCGACAATTACAAAGCTAGTAATGGTGCAAACGGTGGCAGCAACGAAGGAGGGAGAGGGCGCAGAGATTATAATGGTAGAATTTAAATATCCCAACATTGGTTTTCCATGTTTTCAGACAATAATTTAGTTTTGTTAGTAGAAACTATATATGCCCTAAATGTTTGATGAATTTCTTGAAAGAAGTCACTTTGAGTTTTTCTCTATGAGGATCTTAATTGTTCTATCTTTGCTATATTGCAATGTGTCACAACCCAAGGTATCCCCCTAGGCATAACATGGAACATCATACCCCGAGAGGCCCCATACAAGTCACTAAGCATTCATACCAATTGGGTGTCTCTCATCAAGCTCACAATTTAACGTCGTGACGCAATGCTAGGTACATTACCGTTTGTGTTTCAACTTTGAGGAAATGAACCGTCTCCCAACATAAGATCAATTTTACTCTAAAGAGCATAGGAAATGCAAAAGAGCATCAAGTGTTTCACCTGATCTCTCCACTTTGAATACTTGAATCTCTTATCCAACTTTGTATCATGCTTTCATTTTGGATCATTGAGCAAGAGTGAAAGAGTCACTAGGCCACGTGAGCATTGAAATTCATAATTCTTGTCCTTCAAGTGAGTGACACTCTCATTTTCACATGATCTAGAGTTTCCATATTTTCATGACCCAGTCCATCGTGATTGGCACCTACACTAACCCTCTAGTGGGAGAACCATTAATACGAAACCAAATATTTAAAGAAACGGAAGCATGTTTAAATGACTAAATACTGAGGTTCCCAAAAATTTCCAAAAGATCTAATAACGAATGCAAAATTAAATGCCTCGGTACATCTTGGTCACACCCGAATAAATGGAATATCAGGAACCATGGAATTCTGTCAACAATTTTTGAATCAAGTCATCAACTCAAAGACCACAAATCCTTCCTTTAAAACTGAGCAAACCTTCCGCATCAAGAGTGGTCTCTTGTGTCTTACCAATCACATTCTTCTTCTTAAGCTCATTCAATTTTTTATCCTCAAATTGTTTGTCCTTGAACTCCTCAATGAATGTGGCCCTAACTTCAATGCTAGCTAACACCCCACCTACCTCTGAGATTCCCAAATGTATGAACTTAAACTGCAATGTCTGAATTTCCTTAGCCAAGGGTCGTCTAGTTACACTCAAGCAAGCTAAACTACCCATACTCACCATTTTTTGACTTAAAGGATCTGTCACTACATTAGCCTTACCCAGATGGTTTTAATTAGTGACATCATAATCTTTAAGTAACTCCATCCACCTTCACTGTCTCAAATTCATATCCTTTTGGGTGAACATATGCTGCAAACTACAATGATCAGTAAACACTTCACACTTGACACCATACAGGTAATGTCGCCAGATCTTAAGAGCAAACAATATCGCTGCCAACTCCTAATCATGCGTTGGGTAATTCCTCTTATGAACCTTCAATCGTCGCGATGCATAAGCTATAACATTCTTATCTTGCAATAACACAACATTCAAACTAGAATGTGAAGTATCACAATAAACTATAAAATCATTACCTTCCACCGGTAGTGCTAGAATCTGAGTGATGTTTGTTAATAGCCTCCTGAAGATTCCCTGTACTCAACAAACAAAGATCAAGTGCAGTATCCATACACAACCATAGTGTATTGTTAGGATCACGCGACTATCCCACTAAGTGCAACATAAATAAGCTAATGCAACATAATAATAACATGCAGACACCAACATATACAATAACAACATCATTTATGAACAATGCACAATTTCACATTTCTCAATATACACAATTTTGTCAAGTCATTGATCCTCTCATGGAACCCAAATCGAAACTATTAGCATACTGGAACGTGGTACCCAATCCAATGTTTATGCCGAAACGTGGCAACCGATCCAAGTTGGTGTGTTGGATAGCAACACCTGATCCATTCAATAAGCCACAGCCATAATCACAAGTATATTCTCATAATCATACAATCAAGTCATGATTAATGACATTCATCAATCTCATTTACAATTAGTGTAATCAATAATGTAACATTCACATACGTACACATATTATAATGAAGCAAGAAGAAACATATATCACACAACGAAATCACAACCATCACCTACATCCCATGATACTCAGAAAATACATGTTCACGCTAAAATCAATTTGGAGATTTCTACTCATCCAAATTCAATTATGTAAAGTCGTACAGATTCCTTAAATTCTTAGCTATCTACTCATGTGTTTAAATAAATAATAAGGTCACCCAATTGTTACCAGATTTTCCTAGACTTTAATGACTCTGATTTCTTCTAAATATGGACTATGTTGGGAAATTCCAAGTTACTACAAAAAAATTTTCCGATCCAAAATTTTTCCCTATTGGCTTTTCTATAACGATGGGAATCGGTCATGACACATATTTTTTTTTTCTTTTTCTTGCAACTCTAGTATCATGATAACTAGTTCGTCTTAACTCACGATCCCCCACCTAGATCCCTCTGTATGTATGACATTTTCTTTTCTTTATATCATGCTTTCGAATTCGGATTTTTATTAATCATTACCTATATCATGAATCCTCAACTTAATTATATTATCGCTTGTTTTATCCTACCTTATTCCTAAAAATAAAAAGAATTAGAACATTTGTTTTGTGTGTTAGGCAAAACTTAAACTATTTTTCTTATTTCAAACTGGAACTACTAAATCACATTCAAACTTATTTGGATTTTATATTTTATATTTTTCTATAGTTGTATAAAATTTTTATATATAACTAGTTTTTATCCTAATTAAGGACCTATAAATCACTAACCAATAATAAAAAAATGAGAGTTAGTAATATTATTACTTTGTAATGTGTGTAGTTTAATTTGTACTTTCTAAGAGCATATATATAATTAGTTCTTAACAAAAACTTGTTGGATTGCAATATTACTATCATAAGAGAAATATCATCCAAACAATATGACAAAAACTTTTATTTCCATGTTAAGACGCACAAATATTAATATTATTCTTATTCAATCTAAAGGATGGCGTTATTAAAAAGCACTCCATGAAAAGGAAGGCAGAATGTTCCATCTTGAAAAGGAAGTCTACAATAAAGAAACAGAAAAACAACAACTATTGCAAGAGGGAGGTCAAAAAGTTTCTCGGTGAAGCAATGAACAACCTCATGAGTAGGGATGTCAAACACAAAAACAAGGTAAGTTAATGTTACGCTAGCTATTAGACAACAAATTTATTTTACAAAAAAAACTACTATAGAAAATATAGGGATTAGAAATCGATAAATCTCATCATTAGAATAATTTTTTTTTATCATTGTACAATCGTTTTTAATAATGGGTTAACAACAAATTATCAAAAATTACTTGTTATCTATAAGCTATTTGATGACTAATTTTGTAGTTGCACTATATTCTTTTTTATCGTAATTTTTTTATATATATTTTATATAGTCTTAGAATATTAATAATTTTAAAATGAAAGGATGTTGGAATTTCAGAAGATTCCTCCCCGAAAAGAAAAATAGAATTTTCAATCTTGGAGGGAGGGCCTCGAACAAAGGACCAAATAGGAACATTAGTCACACCAAAGAAAAAATACAAGTGACAATATTTTTTGAACATAAATTTGTGTTGGTATCACAAGGTTGTGGGAGGTCTAGTTGGCGACAACAACAGAGCTAGAAATGGTGCAAACGGTGGCAACAACAAAGGAGGGAGAGGCTGCAGAGATGATAGTGATAGAGTTTGAATATTCCAACATTGGGTTTTCATATTTTCACGCAGTAAATTAGTTTTGTTAGTTAAAACTATTTGTGCCCTAGGGGTTTTGATGAATTACTTGAAAGAAATCACTTTGAGTTTTGTTCTATCAGTAAGATTTGGGTTTCCTGGAAACAAGATATTAACTGTTCTATTTTTGCTATATTACAATTTCTATTTGAATGATTCTTATGTATTGTTTCATAATGTATTGTATTGTATTGTATGGTACTGTTTTATTTTAATGAATATAATGTTTGGATAAATTGTATCATTTTATGTTTTTATATAATGTCACACATCAACAGTTTGAATGATAAATCTACAAGAAAGGTATGGAATGAGATAAAGTTACTGTGAAAAGGTAGAGTGCTCTAGTTCATATTAGAATACTCTTAATATTAGTTTTTCGAAGAGTCTGTCTCTTTAATATTTTTAATAATCAGATGTTATTAGAGAATTATTCCTTAGTTTAATTCAATTATTTATGACCGTGTGAAGCACATGCACATTACCTAGTTAAATATAAATAGGATTGTCAGTTAGATAGATTCTTACCTCGGGACTTTTCTTGTAAAAATAACAATGATAACGAATTCAGTGTAATAAATTTAACAAGTTGAGTCTGGGTAGAATGGTGTGTATGGTGTGCAGACAATCTTACCCCTATCTTACGAAGGTAGAGAGATTGTTGAATTTTTACATTATCGCAGACCCCACAAACCCCATGTTCCATTCCCTTTCCAATTGCAGACCTCACCCCTCATGATCACAATGCTCTGCCCAGCATTCTCCTCTACGCAATTAAACAACAACCTTGAAGCAAACATAACCCCATCACCTTTTCGAAATTGCAACACCCAATCTTGCAACCTCAAAGTTCATAAAAATAATGTGCCTACCATTATTCGGTTAAGTGCACAAACCTATCGAGATAAAAATCAAATATGCAAATTTCACCAAACTGCACTATGAACTTGTTGAAATGCAAAAATACCAAGCTGCTGTATCTAGGCACATATTTGATTGTGATGATCTCTTAATATTCAATTTTACTAGTTTTCAACTTAAGCTCCTGAATCTCTCGTGATTTCATTCGGACATGTTCAAACTATACACAAAAGTCATAAATCACCCTAGGAATGTGTAGGGGCTTCCAAACCTCAATTCTAAACTCGTTTACCCCAAATGTTGACTTTGATCAATTCTTAAGATTTTAAATTTCAAGTTTTCTATTTTCTTTCTAATACACATCTAATTTCCTCGATATACGTATTACCCATCCTTACAAGTCATAATAAACATTTAAAGCCTACACCAAGTTTCAATTAATTAAAGGGAAAAGGGTCTTAATATAAATCTACCAAACTGATTGTTACAAGAAGTGATTTTCATGATAACCTCCAAACTACATGACACTAACCCGGACTGCCCGGATCCCACGAGTGAATCGAAAGTTGGATCTACATTGGATCTCACCCGAATCGCCCCATCTATCCTCCTGAGGAGGAGTTTGGTTTCAGACCCCGGTTCGAATAGGAGGAGTACGCCATGCTAATGTGCCTTGGATGATCCACATCTCAGGGTCAGGCGCTGATGAGCATATTGAACTATCCATGTGGCTGAGAGCCCTCACCGCCCAGGCACAACGCGCAATTTACTTTATTCTTGTTGAATTGTCTTTGTTAATCCAAAGGTTAAAGTTGTTGAAACCACTCCAAAAAAGAAAAGGAGAATGTTCCATCTCGAAGACGGAGTCTACAACAAAGAAACAAAAAATCCACAATTATAATAAGAACAACCTAAATTAGTGTTGGCATAGGTCATTGCGAGGTTCATGGATTCAACAAATTATTGAGACGTTGGTGGTGGAGCTAGTTGTCACGCCTCGAGCCTACACCCTGGACGTGGCCGATACACGAGAACCATTGTTGGTCCTCAATTAAACCATTGGACTGACTGAATACTTAGCGGAAGATTTAATCAAGCATATAGAAAACTTTAAATGAAAAATTAAACTCAACTCAATTAAATGTCTGAAAATACTTAATAAAGTATAAGCAATAGTTTTCATAATCTCAAAATAGAAGGGAACATACTGAGAGAATCATCAATTCTAACTATTTATAAAGCCTCTATTACTCAAGATTGATGTCAGTAAAAGACCCGCGGCATCTCAAGTCAACCCACTAGAAAATAAATGTGAAGTCCCATGGAATGCTAGGAGGCTCACCTAAGCTATCTTAAGTACAAAGTAATCTCACTGAAATGCATGTTGATGATCCTGAACACATGTATCTACATCGTAATAAGATGCAAGTCAAATGACATTAGCACATAAAATGTACAAGTATGTAATATGACTGAATAGACAAATAAATGAACTGAATGACTGAGAGCAACGCAACTGAATAAATACATGAAAATAAAGTTAAAACCATGCAAACTTTACCATAAGATATGCAGTAAAAACAATATGAAAATAATATACTTTAATTTATAAGAAGTATCTCTAACCGAAAACTATTACTATGAGCCTAGCAATGATACAACTTTTTGCGCACGTTGCAAGGGCCATCCTATACCTTGCTGAGGTATAGGATGATACTGTAACTATGGATCTAGACCTTCTCAGAGGCAGTGATTAGTCGCACGACGAATCAATGCTATCCTATCCTATGGTGGTTATGTAGCTTTATGAGGCTTTTGAGTTATAAAATACTCTAACCCAATTCTTGCTCAATACTACTCTCAAAGTAATAAATATCAATTATGCTCAATTCACACTTTACAAAGAAAGGGATAGTTACTTTACTAAATTACTTTTCATAAGCATCAATCATACTGTTTCTTTTTCTCGAGTGTCAAATAGTACATTGAAAACATTTGGTTCTCTTTTCAAGGATTCTGTTCAAAACTTACACTTTTAAAACATATGCTCATGAACGTATTTTTCAAGCCCAAAATCAATATATGAGAAACATTCATGCAATTTTCTTTGAAAACATAACTTTAATAAATCAACAGTGTTCATGTGATACTAAGCATGAACAACATTATAAGATTCATATGCAAAAATAGGAATCAACACATCAATTGTTAAAGAACTGAATTCAAATATCAAGAACCAAGACTAAATCTTTTAGATGTGATGATTTCTTACTGAATTGAGATTTAGAGGGTGAGGACAGACTAGTCCAACATTATGAATAACCTTACATACCTGAAAGAACAATGTTCTTGAAGAATCTTGAAGAAGAACTTGATTAGAAGACTTGAAACCCTAGCTTGAAGGAGAACAATCCAGAAAATCTTTCTTGAGATTCTTTAATTACTTTCTTGAAATATCTACGGCCAGATTTTGGATTTTCATTAGTGGTTCATAATCGTATGGAGGAATTTGATTTGGAAAGATTGGAATTCTAACTTACCTTGAAGAAGAACCTTGAAAAAGATTGAAATAATCTTGAACGGAAGTCTTCTACTTTGATATCTCCTTAGGGTTTGAGAGAGAAGAGGGTGTTAGATTAAGAGATGAAATTTTGATTGGTTTGGGCCTTTCATTAGTCGAGAAATTCATTTAGGGTTTTCTTTAAGGTAAAAGGACAAAAAGGACCATTTTTAATGTTTTCTCATCAACTAATTCATCAATGCGCTGTATCAAATAACTAAAATGGTCATATTGTTTTACTCAAAAATCGGATTGTTCCAAATTATCAGGTTTTTAATTTGGAATGTTTATATAAATATTTTTTGAATAATATTTTTTTCACTTATCACAAACTAGAAAATAATTAAGAACCCTATTTATTTACCGGCAAAACATTGCCTACTTTGTTATTTCCTTGAGAGAATGATTGTCAGTAAACGTCAGCAACATGTTTGCCACAATCCAACATGTCTTGATTATGTGGATTTGAAGGAATTTGACTATTGAATAAGAGTATCTGCCATTTGAGGTTTGCTATCTATCTATTTGATATAGAAAATTCATATATTTTTCCTCACACCTTTTGAAATTGTTGAGATTTAGATTTGGCATACACAATTAAAATAAGCAAAGTTTGATTGAATCTTACATAATGTAATTTAGCAAATATAGAAAAACTATCCAAAAACCCAATCTTATTGATAGAAAAAACACAAAGTAAATGCTGTCAAGAAATTCATCAAATACTTTGGGCACAAATATTTTTACTTAAAAATATAATAAAATATGAAAAACAAATGTTGGAATATTCAAATCCTACCAAGGTCTCTCTTTCCTTCACTGCCACAACTATTAGTAACAAATCCACCTTCAGTTGCTCCATCACCGTCGTTGCCAACAAGGCCTCCCACAATTTGTTGTCGAATCCATGAACGTCGCGATGACTTATGCCAACACCAATTAGGTTATTCCTTGTATTAACAAGAAAAATGTTCACCTTACTCTTGTCAAAGTTGTTGCTTTTGTGTTTCTTTATTGTAGACTCCCTCTTCAAGATGGAACATTCTTCTTTCCTTTTCATGGAGCATGTTTCAACAACCCCAACCTATTGATTAATAAGGAAAATTTAGAAATAAGTTTCTTGGCGTTTAATTGACGTGATGATAAAAGTTAGTGTCATGTAGTTTAGGACGTACTTGTGAAAATCACTTCATTCATATATGCAAGGAAAGTCTAGGTAATCATTTATTTAAAAGAAACTTGGTCAAACAAGATATAGTAGTCCAACAAACTGCAAATGATGAAAAGGCTTACCTCTTTTACTTAAGTGGTTTCTTGATCTACTTCAAGCTTGGATAAACCTCTGAATACATATTTTCTTACCTTCACAATAGAACGATATTGTTTGCTCTTATTATAGTAATACTACAATCCTATAATATTTTGTTAAAAACCATCTATATACGATTTTACTAAGTTCAAACTGCAGACATTACAAAGTAATATTATTACTAGCTCTCATTTTTCTGGATATATCATTGGTTAGAGATTCGTTGGTCTTTTAGATAAAATAGCAGTTATATATAATTTTAAATAACTAACCAAAAATATTCAATAAAAATTCCAAATATGTTTTGAATGTGATAGTATTGTTGTAGTTTAGTAGTTACAACTTCATCTCATTCTATTCTGAAATAAGAAAATAGGTTTACTTACCGTCTATCACACACAAAACCAAGTTGTGATTCTTTTTTTTTTGGAAAAAAGAAAAGATAAAATAAGAGATAATATAAAAAATGGAGGATTTGCAATAGGTAGTTAGTACCCAATTTGGTACATGACATAAAGAAATGAAAATGTCATACATGTTGGAGGTAATTTTGAGATCTTCCAACTGAGCAACAAACAAATATAGCTATATAGATGAATATATATAATGCATTTGTGTACGTAGTTCAGGAATCTAGCAAATCTTGACATTAGGATAAAAAGAATACAAGATAGAAAAAGTTGTATTTACCATGTCAAATGCTATATTTTCACACCGTCTCCTTTTCTCTAGCCATCCATATAGCCTCTTTTGGTATTTAGGGTTAAGTTTGTAGGGATCACTAGTTGGTTCTTCTGCAGGATCTGTACTAATCTTTTCTGGTTTATAAATGGTGTAACAATTAGCTTCACCTTTAGAAGGTTCAATTCGGAAGCTAACATTACGAAAGACTGATCTTTCTTCTTCTCATCAATCATGTTTTCAGATGCTCTCAAAGGAATTAAAACATAATGTAAAGAAGACTCAAGAATAATAGTTGAGAAGTAATGTGGTTTTAATCTAGTTTTTGTATTTGTAAAAAAACTTTGGGGCATCTATAATTAATTTTACAAGAAAATTAGTGGAAAATAAATTTGACCATCAAAATAATAAATTTAAATCATCATTGAATCAAAGGAGTCATATAACATACGTGTGAGAAGAATCAATTATATTACTACATGGATTTTTTTTTGAAAATTAATCTTTTTTTTTTCACATTTGTTAGAGGAAATTGTATATGTGAGCATTTGTATAATAGTATGGGTATTTATAAGCCACTTTAATAACGAGGAGTATATCAACTCTAAACGACAAAGTTGAGGGTATATCATACCTATTTTTCTCTTAAAAAATGCAATATGATACAATATTTTTCATTATGAAACAATAGTAACAACCATCCGAACAAACATAATTACTCTAATCTAGCAAAAATATACCAATTAAGATCTTGTTTCTGGAAAATCCAAATCTTACTGATAGAACAAACTCAAACTGTTTTCTTTCAAGAAATTATCAAACGCTTATAATCTCCACTGACTCTCCCTCCTTCGTTGCTGCCACCGTTTTCACCATTATTAGCTCTGACTTCATTTCCAACTAGACCGCACACAATTTGTTGAACCTTGTGATGCCAACACCAATTTAGTTTGTTCAAAAAATATTCTTCCTTGTATTTTTCCTTTGGTGTGAATTTTCTTATTTGGCCTTTTGTTCCGGGCTTTCCCTCCAAGATGGAAGAATCTATTTTTGATTTTTGGGAGGATTCTTCTTCTGACATTCCAATATCCTTTCATTTAAAAAGTAATGTTGTAAAAATACATAAAATACAAAAAAATAATAAAGTTGTCTAATAGTTAGTGAAACATAAACTTACCTTGTTTTTATATTTGAAATCCCTATTCATGAGGTTGTTCCTTCCTTCAACGAGAAACTTTTTGACCTCCCTCTTGCCAAAGTTGTTGCTTTTTTGTTTCTCTGTTGCAGACTCTTTCTTCAAGATGGAACATTCACCTTTTCTTTTCTTGGAGCATTTCTCAATAACCCCAACCTTTGGTTTAATAAGGACAATTTTGTGTGTGTATATATATATATATATATATGTATAGTACTTTTAGCTTCTTTTTTTTTTTATAACTTAGTCAAAAAAACAATTATTATCCAACAAAATACATATAATCTTAGAGCTTACCTCTCTTACTTCATTAGTTTCTTGATCCACTTCCATCTTCCGCTTATCAAAACCTTGGAATATATAATTTGTTACTTGCACAATTGATCGATACTTGTGACCTTTGTTCTTGTGAGTGTAATACTACAATCCAATAAGTTTTTTGTTAAGTTTATGTATAGTAATTATTAATACATTAGAAAGTAATTATATTCACATGCTCTAATTTTCATGATTTATCATTTTGTTAGAGATTTATTGGTCCTTAGGATAAGAACAAGCCAGACAATTTTTGAATAATTAAAATGAAAATCATACAACATAGAACTCTACATAAGTCTTGATTGTGGTAGATAATTACAACTTCATCTCATACTAATTTGAAACAAGAAAACAATTTTGATTATCGCCTAACACAAACAAAAATTTCACTTTTTTTTTCAGAAAAAAAGAAGAGAAAATGAACAATAATACAATTAAGTGGAGGATTCACAAAATTGGTATTCAGTAAATTCCAATTTGACAGCTTGACATAAAGAAAGTAAAAAATCATACATGTTAGGGGTATTCTTGAGACCTTCCTTTTGAACAACAAACACATATAGCTTGATAGATGAATGTATATATAAGTATAATTTACTTAAATCCCATAGTATTAAGAGCTAATTACATTATATCCCTACTCATTTTCAAATTACAAAACAATCTTAAAATTTATGAATCTTGGATACATCAATAGAATTCTGAATACATCATTGGACATCTGGATACATAAGTGACGGATGTATCCGAGAGGGGAGGGATATATTAGATAGGGAGGGGGGGATAGGGCATCTGTACATATCACTGGACTTTCGGATACATCATCTATACATCCAGATACATAGCTGAGAGATGTATCAGAAATGGGAAGGATGTATCTGAGGGGGGGATAGGGATGTATCAACGAGAGGAGAGTGATGTATTTGAGAGGGGACTTTTGAAAAAAATTCAAATGGTAGGAAATTTAAAAAATTATGGTAAAATAAGATGTGTAATTAGGTAGTTTTTCCTATACATAATGCATTTGTGTACATACTTGAGGAAAGTAGTAAGTTTCAACATTCATATAAAAAAAATATATCATAAAAAATGTATTTACCATATCAAATGCTCCACTTTCACGTTGTCTCCTTTCAGATACCCATTCATGTAGCATCTCTTTGTAGTTACGATTAAGATGGTGAGGATCACTAATTGATTCATCTGCAGGATTTGTCCTAACCTTTTGTGGTTTATAAATGGTGTAACAGTTAGCTTCGTCTTTAGGAGGTTGAATTCGGAAGCTAACATTACGAAAGATTGATCTTTTCTTCCTCTCATCAGTTAATTTTTTGGGTACTTTTATGGCTGTCACATCATTCTGCAATTGAGAAAATATGTTAATGTTTTGGTGCTACATTAAAAGCCATCTCTTATTTCCCAAATAAAAAAATAATAATCTCATAAACCTTTTTTCAATATTTCCAAACAACTTTAAACAAAAAAAATTACTGATTCAGTAATCTCAGTTAGAAGAAAAAAAATAGTTAGAAGACAACATACCACCATTTGAGCACTATAGATTGTCGAAACTGGTGCCATATAAGGAACTATATCTCGACAAGTTTTCATTTCATATGAAAAATTCATGTTTATATGACGATGAATATTAGAAAATCTCTGTAGGAAACAAAAAAAGTAAAGAAAACTTAAAGAATAATAGTTGAGAAGTAATGTAGTTTGATGATTGAAATATCGAGGACTATATATAGACAATTAAATTGACAAGATGAAAGTAATTTTTAAGATAGATAAGGGTGAAATTGATAAGATAAGATTGATATATAACTTTAGCTCTTTTAGGATAAAAAATCACAATATTTGGATATTTGGTCAATACTTATTTATTCTTTGTAGAAGGTGGTTCTTTTAGAATTTTTTTACGGTATTAGGATATTTGGTCAATACTTATTTACTATTTTTTGAAGGTAGCTCTTTAGTCTTTCAGAAAAACAATCATAATATTTGGATAATTGGTCAATACTTATTTATTATTGGTACATTAATTTAACTAAACTTATGTGGCATTAATTTTGTTGAGTCGGATAAAGTATGCGGTTACACATTTATAAAAGTGAGTGAACACAAATTTTAAATTAAAATAAATAAAAATATTATCGGGGTGGTGGTTTGGGGGGGGGGGTTACATAATTGTTTTTAAAAAATCCTAATTTTGCTTTATTCTTTGACCTTTTGAACTATATATATAAATGGGATAAGGTGCAAGTACCCCCTAGACTATGATGAAATCTCCGAGATACACCTTAACTAAAATAAGGTCATATTACCCCCCTGAATCCTTTTGTTTGTAATTTTGTACAGATTTTTGTCTTACATGACATCCAATTATCTCCCACACGCCTCAACTGCATGGAGTCACGGGATGTGCCACGTAAGCCAAAAGGTGTACAAAATTACAAAAAAATGACTTTAGGGGGGGTAATAGGACCTTAGTTTATTTAAGGTCTATCTGTGGAATTTTGATCATAGTCTTGGGGGTACTTGTGCCTTATCCCTATATAAATAAAAGGCATAATACATAAATATGCCATTTAACTTGCCTTTAGTTTGCATCTATACCTTCCAACATTTGGCGTGCACAAGTAGACACTTTTAAATTTTAAAGAAGCTGGAAAAGTAGACACATGCATCGTACGTAGCATAATACATGTAGGGTACCGCGTTGGACGTGAATTTCCACATATAAAGTCAAGTAGGCCATGTGTATCTTCTTGTTCAACTCTATACAAGTTTAAGCACCTACTTGTGTACACTCAAAGTTGGAAGGTTTTTGTTCCAGATAAAGTCACGTTAAAGAGAACATTAATGTATTATGCCTAAATAAAATGATGATTCCTTAGGCAACATTTTCAAATTTATTTCTTATAAGAAAGATAAAAAATGCCACCTCTGAGTTGTATGATTCTTAAAAATTAGAAGAAATTATGTTCTTCTGAAAGATTTTTCCTTTCAATATACCCTTTAACTTGACCTCATTTCATATTTATGTCCTTCAAATTTTGGTGTCTACAAGTAGACACTTAAACTTATACAAAGTTAAACAAATAGATACACGCATCTTATGTGGCATCCTACATGGCGATTTGTGTCTTATGTGGTGTCATAGGTATATTTTGCCACCAGGGACTCTTGTATCAACATGTTTTATACAATTTTAGGTGTCTACTCATGAACACCCAAAGTTTATGGGGCATAAATGTGAAATGAGGCAACTGTGCAGAAATTTTAAATTATAATTTTGTCATTTAAATCATGGACGTTCTTGATCATCGGTGAATTAAAAAATATTCATTACTATAAATAGTTGAATTGGTCAACACATTAGTAGAATTACATCATGTCAACATTATAATAATAAAAGAGTTGGCACAAGGAAAATGTTTAAATAAAAACCATTGGTGAAATAACACACACATGAATAATAGTTATTTGAGCAAATGGTGGAATCAATTGCCACCATCACCATGGCCCCATCCTCCTCCAGCACCAAACCACTACCACCATTTTGACCACCACCACCGCCATTTTCTCCCCATCCATGACCCTCACCATATCCAATGACAAAACCAGATACTCCATCACTACCTCTTCCTTCACCACCATCTCTACCACCGCCTCCACCACCATTTGCACCGAAGTCGTGACCTCGCCATATCCAATGCCAAAACTAGATCCACCATCACTACCTCCTCCACCACCACCACCACCACCACCAATTAGGCCCCTTACAATTTGGCCAAATCCATCATTTTCACCCAATCCATGACCATCGCGATATCCAAATCCATCACCAAATCCCCCATCACTACCTCCACCACCGTCGCCGCCACCAAGACCTCCTATAATTTGGTTGAATTCACCATTGAAATTAGGTAAATTGGGTAATAATGGATATATTGTAGGGAAGCTTCCTTGCTGAGGAAGTTTGCACTATAAATCCCTAAACAACAATTAGCATCACCTCGCATCTAATCATTGTAGTATCTACAGTCAGCACTGCACACAAAAATAGCATAACTTCGATTAGTGGCACAATTAGAAATTCTATTAACTCTAATGAGAGAATTCAAAAGATAATGTTTGACTTGAAATTTGAATTGAGGCATAAAAAAAAATTAAAATCACTTTTACTATGACAGTAAAAGTTCCCTAAATGTTAAGGGAATTTAATAATGTGTACATAGACAAAACTATTTTATCTTATTTACTCAATATTATATTGCCACTAAAGAGATTCAATTAAACACCTTCCAATAGTTAGCTCCACTTTTAACAACCACAACAAGAAATGAAATTTTAAGTGACAACTTTTTTTGGTGGCTCATGTAGCCACCAAAAAAAATTAAGAGTTTTTGCGATGAATGCGCCACAAAAAATATCAAAGTGAGCATTAGTCATTATTATGACTTCCATTGATATCTTAAAATATATATGCTTTGTTTAAAATTATGTAATACTATGTAACTCATATGAAGTTCTACAAAAATATATTATTTTTAAAGTATCTGACATGCTCTTATTATTATTTTTTGAAAAGTTCAAGCAACATAAATTTGAAGAAGAATGTATCTTACTTTACTTTTGTGGCCTTTGTTTAGTGAGGCTAAATGCTTGCCATGAAAATGCTAAAATATTACTTAGAATGTTGTATTAATTAATATTTGAGATACTATGAAAAATCATAATATATAGGTAATGGCATGGTTAGTAGCTATTAACTAGAGGTATAAATATTTGCAAAACGTAAAAAATAAAAAGAAAATTGAAGTGAATGTATACATAGTTTAACATCAATAAAGAAAAGGGAGTTACTAAATTATGTCTTGCATTTTGATTATTTAGTGGAAGTATAAAAAAAAAATAGTTTCTCTGCTTCAAAATATTTGTCGAATTTGCTATTTACACGTCCCCTAATAAACATTAATTAGGAGGGTATTTCTCTGAGATTTCGATCATAGTTGTCACGGCCTGACCCTACACCCTGGATGTGGCCGATACTCGAGATCCATTGCTGGCCCAAGCGAACCCTTGGCATGGCTCAACTCTCAGCGGAAGGCATACTAAAGTTAAATGGAATCACACAAACAACTCAACTCATAAGTAAAGTAGTTAACTCAAAATACTCAAATAAACATAAGTTTTCAATTCACAATCTTTAAAACACAAACAAGGGAAATGAAAGAAAGAATCCTTAAGTACTACTCTCTATCTATGAAGCCTCTAATGTTATGAGGGATGTCAAAACAAGACCCCCGATCATCCTAACAAAACTGAAATAATAGAATAAATAGGGGATCCTCCGGAAGCAAGGAGACTCACCAAAGCTAACTCAAACTGCTATGGTATCAATGAAGCGCCTATTGATGACCTTGATCTCCTGTATCTGCATCATGAAACAATACATGACAAATGGCATCAATACATTCAATGTACGAGCATGTAAGGGGAAACACTGAACATAACATGAAAGCTTGAACTTGGAAAGAAGGAGTCATACTCACTTCAACTGTACTCAATTCAACCTCAACTCATTGTTCTCAACTCAATGCAGTATAAAAACAACAATAAAGATGCAGTTTATATAAAACATTTAAAATAGTTGCTAACAACTTAATGTATTTAAAAATACAATAATAACTCAGTTTGTATGTAAAGATACCAAATAACTCAATTTGGGAGATTCTCTAACGGACAACAATCACTATGAGCTATGTGATGATATAACATTTCACCCACACTGCTCGATTTATCTTATACCTTTCCGGGGTATAAGACATCCTCAACTAAGTTGATCCACTAACCTGTGCTTAAAAAGTATGACCCTTTCTACCCACATTGGTTACATGGTTTATGAGAACTCTGAGTTGTATGAACTCGTCCCTATGGCGGTGCTCAATACTAATTCCAAAAATATACTTAGCTCATATGTTTAAAAACATTTCCTCATCCTCAAGATTTGAGATTATTACTCAAAAGGTTGTCTTAAAAGAGATTATACTTAAAAACTCCTTATGAGCCCATTTGGAAATTGATGTTTCCCCTCATTTTAAATGTAAAAACATTTACTCTTGGGAATACTTAGTTCCCATATATTCATTTTGAAAAATGAAATTCAACTCTCCTCATACTCAAACTCAAGTCTTAATTTTTTTAAAAGATTGTAAAAGACTTCTCAAAATGACTCGAAAGAACTCTCAATACCTTACTCTTAACTCATCCTTGAATTAGAATTATGAATTCAAGGGTTATGACTCATGTTATGAAGGATCTCTCAATGATTAGATGTAGTTTAGAGTAGTTAGAATCAGGCAGGAGTAAAGTTACACCTTAAAGGAACTCACACGGAGCAAGCGACAAAAAGAGGACGGGGGCAGGCGACCATGGCACACTGAGTGGCGCATGGCACCAACCCCTATACTGCAGAGGTGCAGATCAGGCACACTGCTGGCGCGGTGCACTAGTCTCTGTGTAACACCCAAATCTTTGTTTAGCTAAGACTAGAACCATTCTTCGTTGTGTGTAAGATTTTACGGAGGAATTTAAAATTTTCTTAAGTTTTAAGGTCGCTAGATGAAACACCTTGAGTTCCAAAAAGAACTAAAGAGAATTCCTTCAAGTGATTCCTAGGTTCTTTTATGTTTTGGGTCAACTTCAAATAATCATAACTTTTAGCACATGATGAGTTAGGAGACCCATAAGATATCAAAAGAAAGATTTCAGAGTCCTGTTTCCAACACCACCAAGTTTGCTTATTTTCGAGCTCGTATGAGAAAGATATACCCGTTTGAGTCGGGCTTTCCAATTAAGGAGTGTTACCCAAAAATATGAGGGGTATTTTGGTCTTTTCCTGACCCATTCAACTTAAAACAAATTTTAGCAATATTTTGTGGACAAATCTTATTTCGGTCACTTTTCATAAATACAAATATTCTTACGCTTTTATAAGAGAGGTCATTAAAGTCATTCCTAAGTTCTTTTAAGTTTTGGGTCAACTTCAAACTACCATAACTGTTAGCACCGAATGAGTTAGGAGACTCATAAGATACCAAATGAAATATATCTGAGTCCTCTTTCCAACGCTATCGAGTTTGCTAAATTTCGAGCTCATATGAGGGAGATATGCCTTTTTTAAGTCAGGCTGTCCATTTAAGGAAAGTTACCCAAAAATAAGATGAGTATTTTAGTTTTTTCCTTACACCCACTTATTCTAAATGCGAATTAGACCCACTTAAGTGTCTAAACTGGTTAGAATCAGTTTCATTCATCCCCAAATGATTTTATGGTTTTACAGAGAAGATTCAAGAGGAGAAAAAGTTTAAAGTTTCAAGTGTTCATTCAAGAAATTCAAGAATTCGCCAAGAACCTAGTTCTTTGAGGTATGTAAGCTTCCATAGTGTTGGGTTTTTTCACGCACACTCCAATCATGAGTCTCCTTTGCGAATCTATCCATAAATATTGAGCAATTTAAGCTCTTGATGAGTTCTTTTGCGAATTTATCTATAAATTATGCATGAACTCCATAAATTGAGTATCTTTGAGAGGAGTAGTATCTTCCAGTTCTAAGTCTTGAGTATTGAGTTCCTAATCCTTTTGAGATTATATTACAAGTAGTGGGACTACTACATGTTACCCATGAAGGTCCTTGAGTTGAGTAGTTCATGCTCGTAATTCTGCATGAACCCTATTTTGAGAAGTCTTTTGCAAACCTTTTTAAAACCTATTTTAAGACTTGAGCATATGAGTTTGAGGAAGAGTAGAGCTGAGTTCATTTTATTTAAAATGATATATGGGAACTAAGTATTCTCAAGAGTAAATGTTTTTACATTTAAGAAAAAAGGAAACACCATTTTCCAAAAGTGTTTTCTTGAGCAATTCTGAGTAATAATCTCAAAACACAGAAAGAAGTATGTTTTTCAAAACATACAAGCTATTATATTTTAGGAGTAGTATTGAGAACCAATATAGGGGAGAGTTCATACAACTCACCGATCTCATAAACCATGTAGCCAACTGTAATGACCCTCTAAATAAAGTAGGATAAAGTAGAGCCTCATATGGCTTTTATGCATTAATAACTTGTTAAAATAATGAAGAATAGCCTTTTAAGTCAGTTTTAAAGAGTTTAGAAGTCAAATGTCAAGGGACGACCAAGACTTTCGGAAACCAGTCTTTTACGTGTTGGTGTGTTCTAGTACGTTGTTCATGTTTTTATGTGTTTTTTGGAGTCTAAAATCAGTGGAGGTGACCCTAGTGTCTTAATAAATATTTTTTGGGTGAAAACATTTGGATACGACGCCCCGTGGGCCACCCTAAGGGTCCCCGAGGAGGACCCCAACCTTGGCCAAACAAGCTGCCAAGGCAACTTGAAAATGTGCATGGAGGGAGCATGTCCGCGTCGCGGACTATCTCCACCAAAGGCCAATGTTTTGGTATGCATCGCGGACATGTCGCAGACTCTACGAATTTAATTTCTAGAAAACTTGTGGGAACACCTCCGTGTCGCGAATTTGTTTCCCGACGAAATCTGCGAAAATAAACTCAAGTTTGACTTGTTTAAAAGGTCCAACTAAGTGAGGGGTAGTTTGGGTACTTTGAGAAATTTTTATAAATGATTATTCTACCTATTTTAGGGTATTTTAAGTTGGTTAAAACCCCCTAAACCTAAAATTAGACCCCATTCTTCAAATTGACCCTTCCCTCTCAAAATAGATTCTCTCAAAAACTCCATTGAAGACCTTGATGAAGCTCAAGCTAGAAGATGGATTTTTAACTGATTTCTTCTTCAATTTCATGGGTTTTCAATAATTAAGGTATGGTGACTCTTGATTCTTGAATAACCTTTCATTCAAGGAGTTCTATCAAAGATTTTCGAAAGTGATTCAAAGACCAAAATTTCCAATTTTCAATCTTAACATGGGTTCCTTGTCAAATGATTTTCTAAATCATTATATTGATGAATTAATGTGGAATTAATGTTTTTAACATAATTTTCAAAAGAATTCTTAAAGAACCCATGATCCCCAAATTCTCAAAATTGGCCTATGATGTGGGTCTTTGTGAATATGATCTCTATTGGTGAAATTATGTTTAGATTAGATTGTATTGATGTTTTCTATGATTAACTATACTTATTCATGTTGAATTGTTGGTATATTGATGAGTTGAGGATTATGGCCTTATGGGAAAAGTTATGGGTTGATCCCTTTGTTTATAGAATTGTACTTCGATTATGTTTATGTTATTGAATTACATTGTTGATTCCTATTGATACCTATGTCAATTTATTATGAGTTATTGAGGATTGATCCATGGTGATCATGGCTTGGAGAATTGGTAAGTTGACTTAACTTCTAGTCTATAGTATGACAATTGATGTTGTGAGGTTTGATCCACTTATGGTGGAGGTATTTACTTCTTTTCTACCTATGCATGTTGAGATCATAGCCTTGAAGGCAATAGATGTGAAGTGAATTGAATATTTATGATGCATATGTTTATGAGTTTATGCTATAAAGGTTATGTATGAAATCCGCAATGCTAGCATGATGTTTAAAGTGTGTTGATGATATGGAGTATAATGTGAATGATAATGTTAGGGATAAGGTGTGGTCTACATGATTGATTATGTTAGGTACTATTGTGGAATGACCCCTACCTATATGACCCCTATATGAATGTTTGATCATATACATGTTAGGAGTACCTATTCAATGTTGAATGTGTCCTTGTCTCCTATGATGACGTGTGGGTGTGTGGTCTAGAATCCCTAAGGCCTTTATATGTGAATTGCTCATGAATTGGGGACATTGTGAATGTGTTGTGATTCCTTTAAGGGAAGAACATTCAATATCAATGTTGTTGCTAATATGTCACTATGAGGACCAATATGCACACACACACTCTACATGTGTAGCTATGAATATGATGTGTTATAGTGTCTATTGGAAGGTGAACTCTTATATGCACCCTTACATCTTATTATGCATGCAAAGTGTATGATTAGCAAGGTATGAATATGTGTTCTATAAAGGTGTTTATGTAATAGGCTTTCTGACATATGTACACACACATGAATGAATTAATAAGGTTTATGATAATCTAGTGAAAGTGAGTCTCTTGAAAGGTGTCCTCAATTGTACTCTAAACTAGACTATGTTATGAATATGGTATGATTATGTGAAAGGTCATTCTCACATAATGTAGGTTCTATGATGAAATTTCATTCTTATCTTAGAAACCTTTGAGCTATATGATATGAGGGATTAAGTCCCAAAAGCCTACTTTATGAACTAATGTTAAATAAAGGCTTAAAGATGTTTAAAAAGGGAGTTGGAGCTTAGCACCTAGTGAACATGAAAAATGAGAGTGGGGGCTTCACGTTTAGCAAGTCCGGCTCCCCACAAGAGAACCTTCACTTCTAGCAAGTCTGGATTCCCAACATAGATATTGTCTCATGAGATGGAAACCTCCACGCTTAGTAAGTCAAGGTTTACTAGTAGCAATCTCTCCTTGTTCCATAACTACGTGCCCCCGTAGGTATTAGCTTATTGGATCCACTAGATAGCTATAATGTATGCAGGTCCTACTTTGGCAAGTAGTACCCTCTCTTTTCGGTGTGGGAGTAGAACACCGGATTCCATGTAGCTCACATGGTCTATATCGGTTATGTCAGTGTCTCCCGAAAGTTAAGAAATGAACTAAGATAAGAATATGAACTCTAGTCATGATTTCTTGAAAAGTTACTTAGTATAGGTAGGAGTACGGACCCTACTTATGCATTGCACAAGTGTACTCTAAGGGAGGTTATGATTACGCTCTTTATGTAATGAAGACTATGGTCTATGTATGTTAATATGAAAGCAGGTTAAGGTTGAATTTACTTATGTCAAGACACGAAGTATGATTATATATGTGAATTACACTTATGACTTCTAAATAGGTTTGCTTAGTATATGTGGGGGTATGGGACTCCATGTGTACATTGTGTTGTAGTCATGTTTTAAGATGGCTACCTTGAGACGTAGTACTCCGATTTTGTATTGAAGGTTTAAATGAGGTGACTTTTAAGTCTTGTGTTATATTATGGAAAAGCTTTAAATTTTTCGCTATTTTTCTATGATAAATGCTATGACGAATGCTAAGGGTTTGTATAAGACCTCTGAGAGGTCAAATACGCCAGTAATGACTAGGGGGTGCTCTCGAGTCGTTACAAACTTGGTATCAAAGTATAATGTTATGAAAATGGTCTTAGGATTCAACTTCTCATGAGCCACATCTAGTATAGTCTTGTTCATTGGTGTGAGTCGCGACACATCTATGAGTGAGATGCTATATGATGATAGAAGTTTCACTTTTTTCATTACTCTTGTGTCATGCCATAGAGCTTAACTCCCTATGATCTCTCTCTCTTATTTTTCCCTTGTCTGGTGGTCTTCTAGATGTGATTACTTGGAAGGGGTGATGTTGCAAGGATTGAGGGAAGAAAAGGTGAGTTTTAATGCTTATTATCATGTGGTGACTATATCAGTATATATATGTAGATACATTTGGAAATTGTATTGTGATGCCAATCATGGCTATGTGTGACCTATGAGGTTGTGAGCATTACATTGAAAATGTTGTATGGTGGTGTACTTCTCGTATGGTAAGAGTCGTTATAGTAAGAATGAAATCCTTTTTAGCATGATGAGTTGCTTTATGGTGATGGGTAATGATAGTAGAAAGTCATAGTGAAGATTTGAGGAGGTTTGAAGGAATGTGGTAACAAGTGTGAGTTGAAAGTTGCCTTTTTCTTATGAGTGATGCTTCATGGTTGTCCTTGTGTGAATCAGACTTCTTGTCTAGGCTTGCCCTAAGAGTGGAAAAAGGGGCTTTGTTCCATGAGTTAGGATAGTGTTTTTCTCTAATGTTAACTTGGAGAGTTGCATGTACCCCTTAGTTCATAGGAAGGACAATAGAATAGATGTTGACCAACTCTAAAGATGATAGTTGTCTTGTAAGGGTGATATTAAGTATGGTCATTCAAAGAGGGTGTTTAGATAATACCTAGGCATGGTTGAGCGGAAAGTTACACCAAAGGTGATGATAAGGGCATGGTGTGATAAAGAGTTGATTAATCTCACCACAAGTGGGGGATAATGTGCCTAAATGGTAAAGTTTTGAGTGCCCTTAATATTTCTACATTGAACTTCCTTGAGTTCTCCAAGTTGAGAACTACTTTGGGTGATAGATA
This sequence comes from Solanum stenotomum, assembly GCF_019186545.1. Lineage (NCBI taxonomy): Eukaryota > Viridiplantae > Streptophyta > Magnoliopsida > Solanales > Solanaceae > Solanum > Solanum stenotomum. Next base: position 43,098,184 of record NC_064285.1, on the reverse strand, counting down.
TGAAGCGGAGTGGTATCGATACTCATTTTGTTTGGATTCTTGAAATCTTCACCTAAGGGAGTATAATGAAGATTTAGTGGAGAATGGTTCCTACCTTAGAGATGAAGGAGGTAATGATTAAAGGAGTTTGCATAAATTGATCACAAGAGGGGGACATTATGCTTAATTGGTAAGCGATAGTTCTCTTGGTAACTTTAATGTGCTCTTATATGGGTTTACCCTAAGTGGGGGATGATGAGTGGGTACTAAGGTTGTTGATATCCTTATCTTTTCCTTCTATTCTTATTCAAGCTTGAGACCAAAGAGTTCCTATTAGCTTGTTCATGTTTGGAGTCTTGCATATGATTATGAGTTGCATGATCTCCGTATGTTATGCATGTCCTAGAAGACACTATGTTATGCATGTTTTGAAGGATTCTTATTACATAAAAATGGAATATTAGTAATAAAATTGATGTTTCTCATGTCAATATTCATCTTTATATGGTGAATGCACTCTTGACTTCATGAGGAACAGAGTATGAACATGCTTAGGTTAGGAGTTGAGAATTTCTCCTTAAATGAATTGACCTTTGTGTAATGCTTGCTTATGAGTTTCTGATGCCATGTGTGTATGTTGTGACTAGGAGAAGGTAGTCCCTCCTTGAACATAACAAAACATGGTAATGACATGTATATTCTTGATAGTATGGTAATTAAATGATAAGACTAGTAGATGATCTATAATCCTCATGTTAGGGTGCAACTAGTATGAGTTGCTTAATTGCCTCATGAGTGGAAATGTTGATCATGTCTATGTGTGCACTTGAAAGCCACTGCTTAATGGACCCTATGATGATATAAAAAGGGGAAAATATCATGTCACAATTAGGAGAAGGTAATTCCTCCTATGAACATGAGAAAGGCCTATGTGGTTAATGCATTATGAGTCGGTGAATAAAGTTTCTATTTGCTTGTGTTGCATGATTTGATTTGAAGTGCATGCTCAAATGATTTCTTATGATAAAGTTGCATAATGTGCTTTAATGAGATAGTTGCATGTTGTGTTTCTTTGGTGTTTGAAATGAGAATGATGATTATGACATGATTTCCTTATATGTGCATATTTTTGTGAAAATTCATGCTTAAGTTGTATTTTGAGTTTTCACGAACTTTATTTCTCATGGTTGAAATTGCACCCATAGATGTTGTGTAATGTTGACTTCATAAGAGTTGTAATGAGCATGCTTGATGTTGTCTTGTTAAAGAAATGTCTTGTTGATTGCTTAATATATATGTCGATGCTCATTGAATATGGAGAAGGTAGTTCCTCCTATACTTATGAGAAGTAAAGAGTTTTAAGCATAGTGATGATTTGGAGTAGAACACCGGATTCCATGTAGCTTACATGGTCTATGTCCGTTATGGCAATTTCTCCCAAAAGTTAAGAAATGAACTAAGATAAGAATATGAACTCTAGTCACTTAGTGTAGGTAGGACTATGGACCCTACTTATGCATTGCACAAGTGTACTCTAAGGGAGGTTATGATTAGGCTCTTTATGTAATGAAGACTATGGTCTATGTATGTTAATATGAAAGCATGTTAAGGTTGACTTTACTTATGTCAAGACATGAAGTATGATTATGTATGTGAATTAAACTTATGACTTCTTAATAGGTTTGTTTAGTATATGTGGGGGTATGGGACTCCATGTGTACTTTGCACAAGTGAGCTTGTGAAGGGGTTGTGTGGGTGGTTTACCTATGATATGAACTAAATGGGTTATGACTAATGGTATAGTAAAGGAATGAGTCCTTATATGATGTTATGAAGTATGTTGGTCTTATGTCTAATGTTAAATGAAGATGTTATGACTTGTTGAATATGATGTGCCTCGTCTATAGTGGCTTCCTAGGAACACTTGGTGGGAGTAGTATTATGGGATGCTACTTGCACATTGCACTAGTGTGACTTAGGGATTGTCTTAGGTGATGGTTCCTATGTGAAGACTATGTCTTATGGTGTGCTTATGACTCTATGAATATACGTGGCTGGATTGATGAAGGTTATATGTAAGTTCACCCTTGGTAACCTTAAGGTGATACATTTTACCAAGTATTCCATAAGGGTTGCTTGAGGAAAGGAGTTAAGATAAAGAGGAAGGTAATGTATTATATGCATTAAATGTGCCTAAAATGTTATAAGTGGCTCTATGTGCTATTAGGAATGGTTTCCATGTGTATGATAATGTATGTGGTTTATATTGTGCCTATTGTACTAAATGTTCTTGATGTTTCTCTAAGAAGGAATGATGCATTGTTTCCAACTAAATGTCCTTTTAAAAGCATGTTTTGCATGGTTATCATACTTAGTGCATTCTTGTACTACCAACATTCTTTTTCATCTTTTTACACTAAGTGTAGGTGATGGTGACTAAAGGGCCTTTCCTAGAAGTGATGGGCTTGGCTTACTATTCCCAAGTTCGGTGTGTCCATAAAGATTCAAGGACCTTTATGTTAAAGAGTTTCCTTAAGTTCTATGTACTAGATAGTAGTTCCTTTTGTATTGTAAGGGTTGTGTTCCTCTTGTGTTGTAGTCATGTTTTAAGATGGCTACCTTGAGACATAGTACTCCGATTTTGTATTAAAGGTTTAAATGAGGTGACATTTAAGTCTTGTGTTATATTATGGAAAAGTTGTAAATTTTCCACTTTTTTTTTTATGTTTAATGCTATGACGAATGCTAAGGGCATGTATAAGACCTCCGAGAGGTCGAATACGCCGGTAACGACTAGGGGGTGCTCTCGGGTTGTTACACCAACGTGGGTAGAAAGAGTCATACTTTTTAGATAATTCCTTATTTCTTTTTAGCATAAACTAGTGGACCCACATAGTAGTAGTAGGTTCTATACCCCGGCAAAGTACAAGGCAGTTCTCGCAGCGTGGGCTAGATGTTGTATCATCATATAGCTCATAGTGATGGTTGTTGGTTAGAGAATCTCCCTCAGATTTATATTGTATTTAATATATACAAGACGAGTTATTATTGTATCTTCAATACATTGAGTGGTTATCTGCTGTTATAAAAGCTTTTCAAATATTGCATCTTCTCTAGTTGATTTATCTTGAGTTGAGTATCCTGAGTTGAGTGTCTTATTATTGAGTTGAGCCCTAATTTCTCTGAGTTGAGTATCTTATTTTTGAGTTCAGCCCTATTTTCTCTGAGTTAAGTTGAACTATGTTTCATTGAGTTGAGTTGAGTTGGGTTGAGTGACATGAGAAGAGGTTAGTATGTTTCTTTTCCATCAGTTCAAGGTTATGTTTATGCTTTATAATTCCCCTTACATGCTCGTACATTTCATGTACTGAGCAATTTAGCCTGCACCATTTCATGATGCAAATATAGGTATTCACTATCATCAATAGGCATTTCGTTGAGGTCGTCTGATATTCCACTCAGATTTAGTCAGCCTTCTTATATTCTGGAAGACTTCACCTTTACCTTACAATTAATACTTTTGGAGATGTCGTTGATCTTGTCCCGATATCCTTCTGTAATAGTAGAGGTTTCACAGATATACAAGGTTGAGTAGTTTTTAGAATGTATCTTCTTTGAGTTGGTTTTATAAACTCTGAGTTTATCTATTAAGTATTTTTTTAGATCATTGTAAACATTGAGTATTTTGAGTAATTGAATTTATTTCAATTTAAGCTTTTGTATACTTAAGTTAGTCCTTCGCTTGTTGATGAGTCTGAGATTTGGACTCCTTTAGGGCTTTAATTCGATAGATTTAGTGTTCTCAAATTCTTGATTTATGCCATAAATTGATATTTAATGCTTGATTTCCAGGTATATGGACTGAGGAACAAAACAAGAACACTAACATGCAAAAAGGAAAAAAAACAAACTGAAGAACTGAAGAAAGGCTAGCCTAGTGATCGCCAAGAGGGTTTGGAGAATCGCTGAGTGGCTAGTTCCACCGCATAAAGTTCCAGTGTGCCAGCCTTGAGGAAAGAAACCAAGACAACGACAGAAAGGAGGAGTCGACGAATCTCTGATCAGTTCCGCGAAGCAGGGATAGATCGCCCAAAGGTACAGAACCCAAGGATATTGAATGCAAAGGTGAAAAGGTGATGGAAGAGATCAAAGGGCTGCACACCGAATTGTTTGGTGAGCCCGACTTACTTTGCTCAATGTCCATTCTTAGCTTATTTTTGGCAACTATAAAATAGATTTTGAGCAATTTATTTTTGTAGGAGAACTTATGCTGAGAAATTGACTTAGTTTTACAACTTTTTTCTATATAGTTTTCCTTAGCTTTGAAGATTTGAAGAAATTCAATTTGGAGAATTTGGAAGTAGGTTTCTAAGATTCGACAAATTGGAGCATTTTAAAGACTGAATCACTCTTACCCAGTCGATGGATAATCAATTCAGTAATGGTTTTTTATCTTTTTATGACGTTAGGCTAAAACCCCAATTCTTGAAGCTATGTTTAGATCTTTCTTTTCAATCGAAACACCTTCTGCCAACCATTTCAGAGCTTTATCATTTGAGATTAGCGGGGCTAATCACTTTTTAATCGCATCCAGCTTCTGTGTTGTGATCAAGTGCTAACAGGGATCATTAATTTTATCGGACATACCCAAGACTGTGTTGATAGCCTCACTGTCACAAGCTACCTTCCTTCTTCTGACAACCACGTAGTCAACTGCTTTGAACGACGATACCAGGCTCTTCCGTTGAGGTACCAATACATTGTATACATTGTAGAATTCTCTGACCCAACTTGGTATATATGAGCCACGGGGATTCGAGAAGATGTGGAATTTGTGATATTTAAGGCACTCTATTATTTCAGGGTACCTATCGATCACCCCATCTATGGACAACCATTTTTCCTTAATGATTGTTCTCATCCCCTCAGACTTTAATATATTCGTTGATTTAGGTGGGGGGGCCTTGTATTGGAGGTGCCAGTACTATTGCTTGCTCTGGAGCTAGAGGAGGTGGAGTGGTGGATCGAGGATTTGTGATCCGAGATGTATTGTTTAACTATTTAGATCATAGTTCATTCCTCTGTGCCTCCATCAGTTCATCTTCATCTGAACCCATACTCTCACTGTTATATGTTGTTGGGTCATTAGTGTAAAAACCGGTACTATCAGAGCTTGCATTTTATAGCTCAATGGTTTTATCCTTGCCCTTGCTTTTACCACCAGTTGTGGAAAGTTTTGTGGCCTTGTTCCTGGATGCAGTTGCATCCTCGTTGAGTGTGATCCCTTTTTCTTTGCCTTGGGGTGGTGTGTTGCTACCTGCTTTGTTAGGTTTAGTTATATTTGCAAAAGATTGGGAAGAGTTAGGAGAAAAATCAAGTAGAAGGACAGTCAATCTTCTGCAGGAAAACTCGTCAAGTGGATCGACGAGTCACCGAACCTCTTTGGCGAGCTAACTCGAGCTCGCCGCAAGGGTTGGCTTCCTATCATAGCAAGTCGGCGATGGGAATGTATTTCGGCGAATCGCTGACTTTTAAAGCCGAGCAAGGGTTTGTCTGCCTAAAGTTATAGTGAATAAGTGTCTTAGGAATGCAAATAAAGGGCGCTAAAGATACTTTCAGCGAGTAGCCGACGTCTTTTGGCTCCCCTCAGACTTCTCGTCGAAAGTTACAGTATCAACTATCAATCAAGGCGCCAAATTATCGGTGAGATGGGGACATTAGCTGAACCGCCGAGTCATTCGGCGAGCTCGACCTAGCTCGCCAATCGACCTAACGTGCCTATTTTCAACCCATCTTTCCGAATTCAATCCCGTAACTCCCAAAAATAAAATTTAAGCATGCACTCACGAAATTAAAACAAGACCCGCACTACCCATGACAATTTCACTCATTTAAGAACACACAAGTTATGATCTTTTGACTATCAAATTAATATGGGTCAGATTTTCTGAGTTAAATAGGTATTTAAGCATTCTAACCCTATCAGAGAGGCCCAACACACATCAATAGGAGACAATCATTGCAAAAGAGTATAAACTATTGTAAAATAAACTTGGGGTTCGGAGAACTAACCTTTTTTACCGATTAAAATGTGATTGAAAAGCTACACAACAAAGAAATCCAATTCAAAACGTAAGTCAACTAACCAAAATACTATCATAATGTTAAAATACGGAAACTACTACTTTGGTGTAAGTTTGTGAAGATTAAGAGATAGGGAAAGTGAAGGATTACAAATTTCTAGGACTTTTGGCCATTATAAACGTCTAGTTCGTGCCCATTTGGTGACATTAGTTGCACTCGCCGATCCAATCGGTGACACGCTGGGTTTTCATTTGGCTCGCCGAGTTTTACAGAATGTTCAGTCAAGTGAGTGTCCGAATAGTGGTCTTCATCGTGATCGCCAACCTGTTCAGCGATTCGCTGAATGGAACTATAAACTCGCCAAATGCAATTTCCACCAATTCTCCACACTTTAACATGTACATTCAACACACCGTTATTTCTGAAACAACAATAAATCATTTAAAAATGTTTTGGGTTACTTCCCAAACAACGCCTTAGTTAACGTCGTGGCACGACGCATGTCAGCTGTCAAATTCCATTTTTAGGGTTAGCCGTAGTATCAACAGGCAACCCCTTGTTTTGTTTCGAGGGTAGATTGGGCGACGCATGATTAATAAGGTTCTCAAACAGCTGGACAACTCTGGATTGACACCAAATCAATTGCTTTATTCCTTCAATATCTTCCTTCATTTCTTCCAGCTTTCTATCTTGCTCAGTTACCTTCTGGAGAATGACTTAGAGCATGCCCTCAATGCTTTTAACCTCATTGTTCTTAGGACTTCTTTGCTTTTTAGGAGGGATTTATTTATCCTTTCTTTTGTACTGGACTTCGATCCTCACCATCTTTTTGTCCAATTCATCAATCTGAGTCATTGGGGTGGCCAACATGAAGTCTTTTTCTACCTCTTGGTGCGTTTCAGCCATTTGATTAAGCAGTTGGGTTGCTTTCACATATGACTATTTGCAAGGCCTCCCGGAATGTGTTGGTCGACCAACCTCTTGGTTTGGAGACCAAGGCTTCTGTAGAAGCAGTCCAAGGGTGTTATATCAGGAATGTTATGAGTTGGGCATTGAGTGATCAGGTCATTAAACATTTCCCATGACTTGTGGATCTGTTCACCTTTCAATTGCTTGAAGGTGAGAATACCATCCCCGAACATCATTACCTCTAATGGAGAAAACTCCATTAGCTCCCGAATACTGCTCGCTTCCTTTATTTGGATTCAGACAAACCAACAAAACAAAAACTAAAAATTGAGTGAGTAAATTACAACTAAGAAGAACAAAAATTTCTACTAAACTAAAAATTCTCAAATAACACCACTCCCCGGCAGCGGCGCCATTTTGATGTTTACGTAATCAAGGACACAACTTCCAATGCAGGTGTCTACGATCGTGCAATAGTATAATAACCCAACCAAGGGTTGGGATTGTCCCAAGAGAGTGGTTTTGAGAATTTGTAGAAAAGTAAAATTTCTTTCTAACTAGTCGTAGCTAAAAACCTTAACGAGTAAAAACATTGTGAATTAAAAAGGGGGACACAAGTGTGTCAATTAACAATTGGGAGGGGGGGGGGCGTTGTCACATTTAAGGTAAAAACAACAAAATAAACAAGGGTTTCTAAGTAATGAGAGGGAATCCTTGGGATGTGACGGGAATACGAATTAAGCTAGATTATTGGGTACATGCTTGCGGGAGAAAATTGATAGAGTAATAGTGACTCGGCTAAGCTTTATGTGGGAATAAGTTCTATCTCGAGCGACTTACCCCATTTCAAATGGGTTCCTCTCAGACATGAGTAGAATTACATCAAGTCAACATTATGAAAATGTATCTAATAATAAAAAGAGTTGGCACAAGGAAAATGCTTAAATAAGAACCATTGGTGAAATAGCACATACATGAAAAATAGTCATTTGAGCAAATGGTGGGATCAATTGCCACCACCACCATGGCCCCATACTCCTCTTGCACCAAAACAACTACCACCATTTTGATCACCACCACCACCATTTTCACCCGATCCATGACCCTCACCTTCTCCAGTGCCAAAACCAGATCCTCCATCACTACCTCCTCCTCCACCACCACCTCTACCACCGCCTCCACCACCATTTGCTCTGAATTCGTGACCTCACCATATCCAATGCAAAAACTACAACTCCGTAAACAACAATTAGCATCAACTTGCATCTAATCTTTGTAGTATCTACTGTCATTACTGCACACAAAAATAGCATAACTTCGATTAGTGACAAAACTAGAAATTCTATTAATTCTAACAAGAAAATTCAAAAAAAAATGTTTTACTTTAAATTTGAATTGAGGCATAAACTAATTTTTAAATCACTTTTACTACAACACTGAAACTTTCCTAAATGTTAAGGGAATTTAACAATGTGTATATATACAAAACTATTTTATCTTATTTACTCAGTTTTATATCGCAACTAAACAAATTCAATTAAACCTCTTTCAATAGTTAGCTCCACTTTTAATAACCACAAGAAGAAATGAAATTTTAAGTGGCAAACTTTTTTGGCGGCTCAGTCGGACACCAAAAATAAGTAAGAGTTTTTTCGATGAATGCGCCACAAAAATATCGAAGTGAGCACTAGTCATTATTATGACTTCCGTTGTTAGCTTAAAATATGTATGCATGGATTATAATTATGTAAAACTATGTAACTCGTATGAAGTTCTCCAAAAATATATTATTATTAAAGTATCTGACATGTGCTTGTTAGTATTTTTTGAAAAGTTCAAGCAACATAAATTTGAAGAAGAATGTGTCTTACTTTGCTTTTGTGGCCTTTGTTTTGCGAGCCTAACTACTCGCCATGAAATTGCTAAAATATTACTTAGAATATCGTATTAATTAATATTTGAGATAATATGAAAAATCTTAATTGATAGGGTTATGTAATATGTAATGGCATGGTTAGTGACTATTAATTAGAAGTACAATCAATTAATCTATAAATGATTGCAAAACGTAACAAGCAAAAAGAAAATTGAAGTGAATGTATACGTAGTTGAACACCAATAAAGAAAAAGGATTTACAAAATTCTACAAAAACAAAAAGAAAATTCTTTCAAGAAATTCATCAAACACTCGGGGGCACAAATACTTTTACTTGATATCTAACAAAAAATGAAAAACAAATGTTGGGATACTTAAATTCTACCAAGGCCTCTCCCTCCTTTCGTTTCCACCACTGTTTGCACCAGATCCATGACCTTCGTCATATCCCATGACATCACCAAATTCACCATTACTAGCTCCACCACAAACGTCACCACAATTTTTTGAGTCCATGAACCTCGCGATGACCTATGCCAACACAAATTTAGGTTGTTCTTGTTATAGTTGTTGCTTTTCAATTTCTTTTTTGTAGACTCCCTCTTCCAGATGTAACATTCTCCTTTTTTATTTTTTGGAGCATTTTTAAACAACTTTAACCTTTGGATTAACAAAGAAATTCAGTAATAATAAAGTAAATTGTCTTGGCATCTTAACATAACAATAAAAGTTAGTATCCTATAGTTAGGAGGTCATCATGGAATTCACTTCTTGTAACAATCAGTTTGGTAGATTTATAATAGGACCATTTTCCCTTAATTCAGAGAGACTTGGGGTAGGCTTTAAATGTATATCATGACTTGGAAGGGTGGGTAATACGTAACTCGAGGTAATTAGATGTGTATTAGAGAAGAAAATCAGAAACTAGAAAGCTAAAATTTTCAGAATTGATCAATGTTAATATTTGGGATAAACGAGCTCAGAATCGAGGTTTGAAAGTCCGTATACATCCGAAGGGTGATTTATTACTTGAATGGATAGTTTGAACAAGTTCCAATGAAATCAGGAGAGATTCAGAAATGTAAGTTACAAACTAGTAAAATTGAAGATTAAGAGATCATCACAATCAAATATGTGCCTAGATACCTCAACTTGGTATTTAAGCATCCCAACAAGTTTGCAGAGCATTTTGGTGAAATTTGCATATTTGATTTTCTTCTCGATAGGTTCATGCATTTAACCATATAATGGTAGGCACCTGATTTTTGTGAACTTTGAGGTTGCAAGCTTGGGTTTCGCAATCGTGAAGAGGTGATGGGGTTCTTCTTATTAAGGGTTACAAGGGTTGTTTTACGATTGATTAGGGGAGAATGCTGGGCAGAGCATTGTGATCATGAGGGTTGAGGTCTGCGTTTGGAAAGGGAAAGGAACAAGCGGTTTGTGGGATCTGCGATGATTGAAAGTCAACAATCTATTTACCTTCGTAAAGAAGGGGTAAGATTGTCTACACACCATTCTAGCAAGAATACACTTGTGAATTAAATTCGCTATCATTGTTGTTATTGTTAAAAGAAAAGTCCCCAGGTAATAATTTATCTAACTAACTATCCTATTTATAAATAACTGCATTAAACTATGGAATAATCCTTTACTAATATCTGAATATTAAAAATATAGGCTCTTCAAAAACATAATAATAGGAGTATTCTAACATGATATAGAATACTATACATTTTCACAACAGCTTTATCTTATTCCATACCTTTCTTATAGATTTATCATTCAAACTGTAGATGTGTTACATTATATAAAAACATAAAATGATACAATTTTTCCAAATATTATATTCATTAAAACAATACAGTACCATATAATATAATACATTATGAAACAATACATAATAACTATCCAAGTAGACATTGTAATATAGCAAAAATAGAACAATTAAGATCATGTTTCCAGAAAACCCAAATGTTACTGATAGAACAAAACACAGAGAGATTTCTTTCAAAAAATTCATCAAACACTTAGGGGATAAATAGTTTTAACTAGCAAAACTAAATTATTTTCTGAAAACATGGAAAACTAATGTTGGGATATTAAAATTCTACCACTATCATCTCTGCGACATCTCCCTCCTTCGTCGTTGCCACCGTTTGCACCATTACTAGCTCTGCCGTTGTCACCAACTAGACCTCCCACGTTGAACCTTGTGATGCCAACACCAATTTAGGTTTTTCTAAAAATAATTTCGTTGTATTTTTCCTTCGGTGTGAATAATATTTTTATTTGGTCTTTGGTTCCTGGCTCTCCATCCAGGATTGAAGATTCTATTTTTCTTTTTGGGGAGGAATATTCTTTAGACATTCCAACGTCCTTCCATTTTAAAATTATATATGTTGTAAGAATACATAAAATATATATAGAAAAATAACGACCAAAAAAATATAGTGCAACTACAAAATTAGTTGCCAAATAGCTTATAGCTAACAAGTATTTTTTATAATTTGTTGTTAATCTGTTATTAAATAAGATTATTTAATGATAAATTTTTTTATTCTAATAATGAGATTTATCAATTTCTAATTCCTATATTTACTGAAGTGTTTTTTTTGTAAAATAAAAATTGAGTCCACAATTTGGACTCATTTAGGGCTTTATTTTAATAGATTTAGTGTCCACAAATGCATATTTTGAACCAATAACTGATGTAAATCCTTGGCTTTTCAGGTATTTGGATTGAGGAACAAAGCATGTCCACTAATGTGCAAAAAGGAACAAAGCAAGCTAAAGGAAGGAAGAAATGAAAGCCTGGTAATTGCCGAGGTCACTCGGCGAATAGCCAAGTTGCTAGTCTAGTGCCTAAAGTTACAGAATGCTGCAGCTAAAATGGAGATAACTTCGGCGAGCAGCAATTCCATTCGGCGAGAATTGACTAGATCACCAAAAATGTTGATGGAGATTCAAACAAGTGTTGATGGGCGATATGAAAGGAGAAAGGGTGACTCGTGGAATCATCCAACGATCTCAACCAGGATCACCTAAAATTACAGTGGCTGAACCAAGAAGACTCTAAAATGAAGGCGAGAAGAAGGACAATCGGTGAGTCGCCAAATGTTCGGCGAAGCCCGACTTACCTCGCCGATTAGTCTTAAACAGTGACACATCAGACTTGTTTAAATTAGATTTTGCTAAAGAGAGAAGGTATTCAAAAATGTGAGGAACGATAGATTGAGAGAAATACCATTGCTGGAGGGGATTTCTCAGCTATTTTTAGCAAGATTTTCTTGGAGTCTTGTAATAGAAGAGATTCTTAGTTTATTTTAACTTTCAATTTTCATTTGACCCAGTTATGGAAGACCTGATGGACGCTGATTTTCATCTTTTCGCTATGATTTGTTAAAACCCCCTTCTTGAGGTTTTGACTATGAGACCAATTGTTGAGTTTTACTAAGTGGGTGTCATTGATTTGTGAATAATGTTGTTAAGTTGAAGTGGGTCTAAATTGCTGATGTGTTTTGAGGTTATCTTGCATGATTATTGTCACTAGTTCAGTGTTTTGTGCTTGTTCGAGAGAAGTACAAAGCTAAAGTAGCAAGTTTAGCATCCTTAGTAGTGGGTCGCCATGATTTCAGCTTGATAAAGTGAAACATGGAATCTATCCTTTGCATCTAGCTTGAGAGAGTGGATTTGATGAGGACAAGGGCTGGGCATCATCCATCTAGTGTTGAAGTTCGAGGGAAAATTGCTTTACATCTAGTCCTACCTACCCATGACAATTTATCCCATTGTGAGCATCAATACTCATCTATTAAAGTGAATTCAACAATTGGTTGGTCAATTCCCCAAGTTTTACCACATTATTTGATCTTTTCGTGTAAAGTGTTGAATTGGATTGATAAATATAATTTGAATGAGTTTAAACCAAAATGGTGCAGTAAGTGCTCAGTTGAAGAGATTGTTGTCATACTTTGGTAACGGAATTCGAAGGAAAAACTACTCTCTGTGGGATCGACCTCAACTCATTTAGTTGGGTTATATACTAACTAACGATCATTGGCACTTAGAATTGGAAGAAGTGTCTTTGAAATGTTAATCATATAATAGCTAATTGTAACATTAACTTACATTGTTATTTTTGTGTTTGACATCCCTATTTATGAGGTTGTTCATTACTTCACCAAGAAACCTTTTGACCTCCCTCTTGCCGTAGTTGTTGCTTTTCTGTTTAATTGTTGCAGACTTCCTTTTCAAGATGGAACGTTCAGTCTTTTTTTCATGGAGTGCTTTTTAATAACCCCAACCTTTGGATTAATAAGAATGTTATCATAAGAATAATGTAAATGTCACTGTGTCTTAAACTTTTTTATCTTATTTCAAACTAGACTACTAAATTACAATAATACTATCATATTCAAACTTATTTGGATATTATATTTTATAGTTTTCTTTTGTTGTATAATATTTTATATATAACTAGTTTTTATCCTAATTAAGGACCAATGAATCTCTAACCAATGATTAATGAAATAAATGAGAGTTAGTAATATAATTACTTTGTAATGTCTGTACTTTCTAAAAGCATATATATAGTTAGTTCTTAACAAAAACTTTTTAGATTGCAGTATTACTATCATAAGAGAAAACAATATCATCCTAACTATATAACACAAACTTTTATTGTCATGTTAACACACACAGACATTGACATTATTCTTATTAAATCTTTCTTATTTATCTAAAGGTTGGGGTTATTAAAAAGAACTCCATGAAAAGAAAGGCAAAATGTTCCATCTTGAAAATAATGTCTACAACGAAGAAACAGAAAAACAACTATTCCAAGAGGGAGGTCAAAAAGTTTCTCGGTGAAGCAATGAACAACCTCATGAATAGGGATATCAAACACAAAAACAAGGTAAGTTAATGTTACGCTAGCTATTAGACAACAATTTTATCTTACAGAAAAAACTACTATAGAAAATATAGGAATTAGAAATCGATAAATCTCATCATTAGAATTTAAAAAGGTAACATCGTACAATCTTATTTAATAAAGGATTAACAACAAATTATCAAAAAATACTAGTTAGCTATAAGCTATTTGGTGACTAATTTTGTTGTTGCACTATATTATTTTTTTTACCGTATTTTTTTTAGTAAATATTTTATGTATTATTACAATATTAATAATTTTAAAATGAAAGGATGTTGGAATTTCAGAAGATTCCTCTCCAAAAAAAGAAAAATAGAATTTTCAATCTTGGAGGGAGAGCCTGGAACAAAGGACCAAATAGGAATATTATTCACACCAAAGAAAAAATACAAGTGAGAATATTTACTGAACAACATAAATTAGTGTTGGCATCACAAGGTTCAACAAATTATGGGAGGTCTAGTTGGCGACAACGACAGAGCTAGTAATGGTGCAAATGGTGGCAGCAACGAAGGAGAGAGAGGCCGCAGAGATGATAGTGGCAGAATTTTAATATCCCAACATTGGTTTTTCATGTTTTCGGATAATAATTTAGTTTTGTAAGTTAAAACTATTTGTGCCGTAGGTGTTTTGATGAATTTTTTGATAGAATCACTGATTTTAGTTCTATCAGTAAGGTTTGGGTTTTCTGGAAACAAGTTCTTAACAGTTCAATTTTTGCTATATTAGAATGTCTATTTGGATGATTGTTATGTATTGTTCCATAATGTATTGTATTGTGTGTACTATTTTGTTTTAATGAATATAATGTTTGGATAAATTGTATCATTTTATGTCTTTATATAATGTCACACGTCTACGGTTTGAATGACAAATCTACAAGAAAGGGATGGAACAAGATAACGTTATTGTGAAAAGGTAGAGTATTCTAGTTCATATTAGCATACTCTTACCATTAGTTTTTTGAAGAGCCCATCTCTTTAATATTTTTAATATTCATATATTAGTAAAGCAATATTCCTTATATTGATTCAATTATTTATGACTGTGCGAAGCACGCGCACATTACCTTGTTAATTATAAATAGGATTGTCAATTAGATAGATTCTTACCTAGGGACTTTTCATGTAACAATAACAACGATAACAAATTCAGTCTAATAAATTCAACAAGTGGAGTCTCGCTATAATGGTGTGTATGGTGTGTAGACAGTCTTACCCCTACCTTACGAAGGTAGGGAGATTGCTGATTTTTTACATCATCGCAGACCCCACAAACCCACTATTCCATTCCTTTTCAAATTGAAGACCTTACCCCTCATGATCACAATGCCCTGCCCAACATCCTCCTCTACGCAATCACCCAACAACCCTGAAGCAAACACAACCCCATCACCTTTTCGCGATTGCGACACTCAAGCTTCCAACATCAAAGTTCATAAAAATCAGGTGGCTACCATTATCCGGTTAAGTGCACAAACCTATCGAGATATAAATCAAATATCCAAATTTCACAAAAATGCCCTACAAACTTGTTGGGATGCTAAAATACAAAGGTGAGGTATCTAGGCACATATTTGATTGTGATGATCTCTTAATCTTCAATCTTACTAGTTTTCAAATTAAGCATTTGAATATCTCCTGATTTTATTGGTGTAACACCCCCTAACAAGAAAGAAGTTAAAAAGTGGAAATTGTCATTTGTCACGCCTCAAACCCCATTAAGACGGACAGGCACTCGATGCCCTAAAGGCCCGAGAGAACCCACATGTGACCTGTGCTTACTATGCATGTAACTATGAAAGTTTTGTGACAAGTTCGCCAGGGACAACGATATGAACCGACATATGTAGACTCCAAAACTTATATACAAGACTTGGCCATTGAGGCCACAACTTGTTAAGATGCAACTGAACCATATACATAAGTCTACAAAGCCTCTAAAAGATAGAAACCTTTAGAGTAGGTCGGGACAGACCCCGCCTTACCCCTAGCTACGATACAATACCAAAATGAGTATACCAAGGGCTCAGTAAAGCTCCGAAGCAACCTGGAGCTCACCAAAAGTAGCTGAGTGTCGTATGCTCCTTCTGAGGAGATCTACTAGCGAGAGTACCTGTGCCTGCAGCATGAAATGCAGCGTCCCCCGCGAGGGACGTCAGTACGAAAAGTGTACTGAATATGTAAGGCAACTACATATATAAAATAAGAGTTCAAACGAAACCAGGTATCAACGTATAAGTGCATAAATCAGAATAGGAGGCTGCCTCTGTTAACTCTGGTGGGGTCATTTATGTTACATTCTTGTCTTTACCTTTATGTGTGTTGTGATCTTTATAACGTATGTGATATAAGTGACCAGCTGATCAGTGGTAGAAGAGGGTGACCCATGCTAGGCATTTTAACCCCTGGGATGCGGTCCTCAACATTGCACAAATCGGGATCGGCCCATGCTAGGCTTTTGCCCCTGAGCTGCCACCCTCCTATACCCATTGGGATCGGCCCATGCTAGGCTTTCGCCCCTGAGCTGCTACCCATAGTTATACAAATTGCTTCACTTAGATTCTTTAATCTTTGAGATTGTTGTTTTGGTGGTCACGATAATTTTTTAGATTTGGAAATACGGAACAGTAGTAGGAGACATGAAAATAATACTTTAGGACAGTAGCTACAATATAAGGAGCTACGTAACATTAATGCATTACTTGAGAGTTTGAATGACACAAATGACTTCAATTGACTATAGAGTACTGAACGTGTAACTAAGTAATTATGTACACTTAGGAGGGGGGGAATATTGTTAGCTATTTGGATATCGTACGTTGCCACTATGTTTCCTTTACTAGGAATAGAACTTAGGAAATTCACTTATTGACATTAATCGCAAGTATCAGATTTCATGCCAAGAAATATGGAATCGAATCGCCCTACATACCTTTTTTTTTTGACCAATACCACTGTCACAATTCAACCTCCCTTCTTGAATGCTAATCTACAATATAAGTCACAATTAAGCTAATGTTAGCAACTAATCAAGGCCCTAAAAACAGTAGCTAACACTTGACGGAAAGTAGGCCCATACAACCCTTGCACCAATGGTGAACCACCACACCCTTCTTCTATACATTAATACAACTTCATACATCCTTTTCCAAGATACCCAAACAGCCCCCAACAACAATATACATAAGGCAGCCACTATCAATCCCTAAAAATCTTTCAGCATAATAGGAGCATATTAACTCAAAGATTTATCACCATCCATTAGTTCTTGATAAATATATACAAAATTTTCCACCCCAAATCTGTATTTAAAGAGAGGAAAAAAATGGGCAGTAGTCTTACCTTAGTTTCTAGGAATTTATCCTCTAAAGTTGTACTCCAAGAACTGAAACTCTCCTTCAAACTTTTACTTGAAAATGGGGCAATATTCAAGGAACCAAGGTTTTCTAGGGCTGCTGATTGAAGCCAAGAGAGACCAAGAGAGAAACTTAAGAAATCTGAAAATTTTGCAAGTTAAAAATGAGGTAAAAGATCTGATCTTTATCCCTTTAAAAAGGAGGTGTAATGGCCGAATTTCTTGACTAATTTTGGCCATATATTGTCAAGTAGGTGACCCACCTACTTGGCCCCACCTACTTGGCCTTTTAACTTGGGCTTTTGGGAACTTCAACACTTGTTGGGCCCTAATCCGAATTATCCCTCTATTCATGTCAATTTGGGCCATAATTAATGCAAGTAGGTGGTCCACCTATTTGGACTTTTCACTTGGGCCTTTTTGGACTTAAGACTATTGGGCCTTGGCTGTCCATTTTCCCCTTATCCTTCTACTCAACTTGGGCCAAATTAATGCAAGTAAGTGGCAGTGCATTTGGCCCAATTACCACTTTACTACCTCTAGTTTAAATACTTCTGTTGGAGCTAACTTGCAGTACACGTGTTGAAACGTGCAAGGTGTTACCTCACCTTGTGAGCTAGTTTAAACCAACACTAATCATATAAGGAGCACGGTCCCTCACCTATACTATAAGGCTATGTCAAGTATCACGTGAATAGAACTAGCATACGCATAATACAGGTTGTTACATCATTTTTGGAAAGAATATCAAAATTTGGAAAATTTGTGAAGTATGTTAAGTTGGATTTTTGTCAACTTCAAACAACCATAACTCCTAGCTCAAGATGAGTTAAGTGTGTTTCCAGATATAGTAGGAAACATCTTGGAATAATATTTCTAATGCCGCCAAGTTTGCATGATTCCGAGTTTATATGAGTGAGATATGCCTTTTGGAAGTTGGGTTGTTCAAATAAGGAAATGTCCAATCCGGATTTTTAAAGGGTTTATTGGTCTTTTCCATACCCTATTATTTTAATTCATTTTGGTGATTTAATTAAGGGTCAAAAATGAATCGGTTCAGTTTAGGCAATTGGAGATTTACGCTAGGGTTTTTGTAGAATGAACGCAAGAAGAGAATAGAGGAGAAAGAGCAAAGTTCATCAATTCTCGGAGATTTTCGTATGAATTTGGTCAAGGGGTGATCCCTACAAGGTATGTGAGTCTTTCATAGCGTTGGGTTCGTTCACCGACACGCCAAGCATGTTTATTTCAGCGAAGTTCAATCTAGAAAGTTGAAAGTTGATGAATCTTAAATGGTGTTCTTGAATTTTTTGTAGTTCTTGAATTGGGCTGAATTGAGAAGTTTATGAGATCTTTGTATCGAGTTTTAGAGTTGGTTTGAGTTTGTATCATGGGTTGTAAGGGCTATCCTATACCTTATCGTGTTATAGGATGATACTGTAACTATGGATCTAGGACTTCTCAGTGGCAGTGATGAGGCGCACGATGAATCAATGCTATCCTATCCTATGTAGGCTACGTAGTTTTATGAAACTTTTGAGTTATAAAATACTCTAACCCAATTCGGTGCTCGATACTACTCCCAAAATAATAAATATAAAATATGCTCAATTCACCCTTTAAAAAGAAAGGGATTGTTACTTTACTAAAGTACTTTTCATAAACATCAATCATACTTTTTTCTTTTTCTCGACTGCCAAATAGTACATTGAAAACATTTGGTTCACTTTTCAAGGATTCTGGTCAAAACTTACACTTTTAAAACATATGCTAATGAACTTATTTTTGAAGCCCAAAATCAATATATGAGGAACTTTTGTTCAATTTTCTTTGAAAACATAACTTTACTAAATTAATAGTGTTCATGTGATACTAAGCATGAACAACATTTTAAGATTCATATGCAAAAAATAGGAATCAAAACCTCAATTGTTGAAGAACTTAATTCAAATATGAAGAACTATGACTAGATATTATAGATGTGATGATTTCTTACTGAATTGAGATGTGGGGAGTGAGAACAAACTAGTCCATCACTATGAATAATCTTACATACCTGAAAGAAAAATGTTCTTGAAGAATCTTGAAGAAGAACTTGATTAGAATCCTTGAAACCCTAGTTTAAAGGAGAACAATCAAGAAATCCTTTCTTGAGATTCTTTAATTAGTTTCTTGAAATCTCTACGGCCAAGAATTTGGATTTTCATTAGTGATTCATAATCGTATGGAGGAATTTGAGTTTGAAAGAATGGAATTCTTGGACAAGGACTTACATTGAAGAAGAATCTTGAAAAAGATTGAAAGAATCTTGAATGGAAGTTTTCTACTTTGATTTTTCCTTACGGTTTTGCCTTAGGGTTTGAGAGAGAAGAGAATGTTAGATTAAGAGATAAAAATCATATTGGTTTGGGCCTTTCATTAGTCAAGAAATTCGTTTAGGGTTTTCTTAAAGGTAAAAGGACAAAAAGGACCCTTTTTAGTGTTTTCTCGTCAGCCAATGCGTCAATGCACTGTATAAAGTTACTAAAATGATCATAACTTTTTATGCGAAACCCAGATTGTTCCAAATTATCAGGTTATTAATTTGGAATGTTTATATAAATATTTTTGGAATAATATTTTTTCACTTATACAAACTAGAAAATAGTTAACAACCCTATTTATTTACCAACAAAACATTGTCCACTTTGTTATTTCCTTGAGAGAATGATTGTCAATAAAAGTCAGGCATCATGTTTGCCTCAATGCAACATATCTTGATTATGTGGATTTGAAGGAATTTGATTATTGAATAAAAGTATCTGCCATTTGAGGTTTACTTTCTGTCTATTTGATATAGAAAATTTAGGTATCATTCCTCACTCCTTTTCAAATAGTTGATATTTATATTTGGCATACACAATAAAAATAAACAAAGTTTGATTAAATCTTACATATTATAATCTAGCAAATATAGAACCACTAAAATCATGTATCCAAACACCCCAATCTTATTGATAGAACAAAACACAAAGTAAATTGTGTCAAGAAATTCATTAAATACTTGGGGTACAAATACTTTTACATAAAAATCTAATAAAATATGAAAAACAAATGTTGAGATATTCAAATTCTACCAAGGTCTCTCCCTTGTTCAATGCAACCACTATTTGCACCAAATCCACCTTCACTTGCTCCATCACTGTCGTTGCCAACAAGGCCTCCCACAATTTGTTGGCGAATGAATGAACCTCGTGATGACCTATGCCAACACCAATTAGGTTGTTCCTTGTATCACCAAGAAAAAATTTCACCTTACTCTTGTTAGAGTTGTTGCTTTTGTGTTTTGTTATTGTAAAATACTTCTTCAAGATTGAATATTCTTCTTTCCTTTTCATGGAGCATGTTTCAACAACCCCAACCTATGGATTAATAAGGACAATTTAGTTATAAGTGTCTTGGCGATTAATTGTCGTGATGATAAAAGTTAGTGTCATGTAGTTTAGGATGTCGTTGTGAAAATCACTTGTTTCATATATGCAAGGAAAGTCTAGGTAATCATTTCTTTAAAAGAAACTTGGTCAAACAAGATATTGTAGTCCAACAAAATGCAGATGATGTAAAGGCTTACTTATGTTACTTCAGTGGTTTCTTGTAACCACCGGGTTCCATCGTTATATAAAAACCAACGAGGAAAAATTTTGGGTCGAAAAACTTTTTCTTAGTAACTTCGAATATTCCTACCTAGACCAGATTTGGACGAAATGGGAGTGATTGAAGTGTAGGGAGATATGGTAATAATTGGGTGATTTAGTTATGATTTTGATTACATAAGTAGTTAGATAAGTTGTTAAGGAATCCGTATGACATTGCGGAATTGAATTCGGGTGAGTAGAACTCCCGAAATCGATCTTAGCGTAAACGGTTTTTTTCTGATGGTCATTGGTTAAAGGTGTGTTTTGAAATGGGGATTTTGGAATTATTAAAATAGTTCACTGTTTTGTGCAACCCACCTTGGAAGAGATTTCGGTCGCTCTGGCGGGGCCACTGTAGCAAGGTGAGGGCCGCTGTGGCGGGCTAAACGCGACTTTAAGTCGTAAATAAAATCCAAACCAACTTTATTCTACACTTTTTGATTTTTAGAGCTAAGGAATAGACCCTAGGAGACTCTTAACAGTTTCCACCATTCTTTAGGCAAAAGGTAAGCTTTTCATTCCCCGGATATATTTTTTGATCCGTAGAACCTAATAAAATGGGTAATTATCGATAGGGGAGGATTTTGATCTAGATTCTACGATGGAAACAACCCTATTTTAGATACTTGGGATCATGGGTATGATTTAGGGTTCATAGAATTGTTAGCAATTCGGGTAATTAGTGATTGTTTATTGATTCATGTATTATATTGATTGTTTGTAGACCAAGAACAAGCGGAACAAATTCAGAAAGGGATCGATCAGGTAGGTGATAGTTGTGATTCTATGATTAGTTGATGTATGGTTGTATTGCTTCATTCTAATGCATATGTATGTGAGAATGTTGCATTATTGATCACACTTGTTGTAAATGAGATAGATGAATAGCTACGTGCCATGAATCACTTCTTGATTGTATGATTATTTAGAATGTACTTGTGATTGTGATTGTGGTGTGTTGATTGGATCAGTTGCCACGTTCCGACTTAACTAAATAGGATCGTTTGCCACGTTATGGCATAAATATGGGATCTGTTGCCATATTCCGGCATAATATTGGATCGGGTACCACGTTCCGGTATGCTAACTGTTTGGGTTTGGGTTCTATGAGAAAATCAATGACATGTTGTAATTGTATATTGTTGAGCATGTGTTAATGTTGTATATGTTTGATATATGCATGTGATTATATTGTGGTATTGACTTCCTTATGTTACACTTAGTGGGATAGTCATGTTATACTACCAGTACACTGTGATTGTGTACAGAAATTATACTTGCTCTTATTTTTGTTGAGTACAGGGAATCTTCAGGCGGCTATTGACAAACCTCATCTAGAATATCCACGATCTCGTTCGAATTCAATGGTGAGCCAATTCTTCCGGGCTGCCATGAGTTTTCTTTCGTCTATGTCTACCTTTCGAAGTTAGGCGTTTCTAGTGAGTTTAGTTCATTAGTTGGGGTTCTGACCTTCTTAATAAGACTTTGGTTCATTGTTAGCTGTTTTGATATATTGAGTTTCAGGCTCTAGGTTATTTCTTCTACATTTGTTTAGTTTAGTTGTCAGACTTTTGTTGGAGTTTATGGGAACTACCTAATTCTTTCATTAGTATTTAACTTGTCTCGTATGCTTAAATGCTTAGTTCCTAGTTTACTTGCTTGGTTTGGGTTGTAGTAGTGGTTCTCCCACCGGAGAGTTAGTATGGGTGCCAATCACAACGGTCTGGATCATGACAAAATTGGTATCAGAGTCTAGGTTTGTTGAGCTCGATGTACCGAAATGAGTCTAGTAGAGTCTCACGCAATGGTATCGGGACGCATTCAATTTTCTTCAAGAGTCTATAGGACTTTAGGAAATCTCTCTATTTTTCTTTTGTCTCCTTTAGTGCTATA
Source organism: Solanum stenotomum (assembly GCF_019186545.1). NCBI lineage: Eukaryota > Viridiplantae > Streptophyta > Magnoliopsida > Solanales > Solanaceae > Solanum > Solanum stenotomum. Next base: position 43,075,479 of record NC_064285.1, on the reverse strand, counting down.
ACTTGAATCCAATTGGTATTTGTCGATTCAAATTGATATCTAATCTCCTTTACTCTTCTGTCCGCAGATGGTTAATACTATGTTCAACGGCGTCAGACCGGTAGCTCCCGTCAATTCTGCAGGTGGGGAATCTATAGCGAGAGGTCGCGGTCGAGGCAGGGGTAGAAGAAGAGCTTGGGGTAGAGGTCGTGGAAGAGTAGAACCTACTAGAAATGGAGCACCTATTGAGAATGCTCTCATGAATGAGAACCCTCATGCGCAACATGAAGAAATAGAGGAGAATGTTGATGTTGAGGATGCTGAGAATGTTGAGGAGGTTGGACAAGAGGAAGAGGTGCAGGCTGGAACTGCATGTGTTCCTCCCTTAGACCCAGTGTTAGCTCAGCAAATCATGTATTTATTGAAGGGATTGGTTGGTCCTGGAGTGCTTTCTTATGTTCAAATAGCTAAGGCTCCCGCCCGTCCTCCTATTGCTAACACTGCCCCCCAGACGGGTGGAACGGAAGGTAATGATATTTTCTTCCATCCTTTGTTGGGTTCTGTTGTGACTGGTAATGAGCATGAAATGTTGACTAAATTTTTGAAGCTAAAGCCTCATGTGTTTCTTGGTTTTGAGAATGAGGATGCTTATGAGTTCATCTTAGATTGTTATGAGAGGCTTCATAAGTTGCGAATTGTTCATCAGCAAGGGGTTGAGTTTGTGTCCTTTCAACTTCAAGGTGAGGCTAAGTAGTAGTGGAGAGCTTACATTGAATGTAGATGTTATACTTTACCTCTACTTACTTGGACCCAATTTCATGCTCTGTTTCTAGAGAAGTATGTGCATATGACTTTGAGGGATCAAAAGAAGGATGAGTTTGTGGCTTTGAAGCAAGGTGGTATGACTATGGCTGCTTATGAGGCAAAGTTCCATGCTTTGCCTAGAAATGCTACTAAATTGGTGACTACTGAGGAAGAGAGAATCCAGTTATTTATTAAGGGACTAAATTCTTAGTTGAAAGTAATATATGTTTCATATGACTTCTGCAGGGAGGAGCTTTAATGAGGTAACATACTATGTTAAGAAAGTGAAGGGGGTGAGGCGTGACGGTCAAGCCAAGGCATTGGCAAAAAAGGCCAAGAACTCGGGTAGCTTTCAAGATTCTTATTCCACATGTTCCAGAAGGCCAACGCTTGCAGCCAACCCAATTCAGTCCGCTATGCCCGCCTCTACAGGCAATCACTTGGGAACTCCACCTCATAATTTGATTTACGATAGCTAGGGAGTCACACCTTCAGTGGGCAGAAGGCCTTCTTTTGATCGTGTATGTTGTGGAGAACTTGGGCACATGAGGAGAGATTGTCCCCACCCACGTGTGGTTGAGTCTGCGCAGTAGCAGACTAGAACAGTGGTACCCGCGGGAAATGGTAATAATGGTAGAAGGCTTCCATAAGGTAGTCGATGAGGTAATCAGCAAGGTCGTGGAGGTAGAGGAAATGGTATTGCATGTAGGGGTAATGTGCAACCAGGCAGGGAAGTGGTTTGTCAAGATGATGGGCCCAGTGTTACGCCTTTCCAGGCAAAAATGAGGCAGATGCGTTTGACGCAGTGATCAGATGTACTGTTCTTGTCTGTGACCGGATGGCTAATGTGTTATTAGATCCGGGTTCTACTTATTCTTATGTGTCTGTGTGATTTGCCTCAGAGTTTGATATGATTTGTGATGTACTTGATGCCCCTATCCATGTTTCTACCCTAGTTGGAGAGTCAATCATAGTCACCCATGTCTATCGTGCTTGTCCTATTTTGTTTATGGGTTTTCAGCCTTGGGCTGATTTGATGATTTTGGATATGACTGACTTTGATATTATCTTAGGCATGACTTGGTTGTCCCATATTATGTTGTGGTTAATTGTAATACTAAGTCTGTAGCTCTAGAAATTTCGGGAAGAGAAATATTAGAGTGTGAAAGGGTGTACAAGCCTAAGCAAGCTAAGATCATATCCTCTATTCAAGCTAGAAAAGTGGTAGAGCAGGGTTGTTTGGCTTATTTGGCTCATATTAGTGATGTTGAGATTGAGGCTCCATCCATTAGGTTTATTCCTCTGGTGTCAGAATTAAGAGAAGTGTTTCCTATTGTTTGTGAAGAAAAAGGATGGTAGAATGAGAATGTGTATAGATTATCGGCAATTGAATAGGGACACTATTCGAAAAAAGTATCCTTTGCCTCGAATAGATGATCTTTTTGACCAATTGCAAGGTGCATCAGTTTTCTCCAAGATTGATTTAAGGTTGGGCTACCATCAATTAAAAATTAAGCATGAGGATGTGCCCAAGACGGAGTTTAGGACTCGCTATTGGCACTATAAGTTCCTAGTTATGTCCTTTGGTTTGACTAATGTGCATGCACCATTCATGAGTTTGATGAATGGGGTGCTCAAACCATTTCTTGACTCATTTGTTATAGTCCTTATTGACGACTTGTTGGTCTATTCGAAAAGTGAGGAAGAGCATGCCGACCATCTTCGTATTATTCTGGGTGTTCTTTGGAAACAAAGGTTGTATGCTAAATTTTCTAAGTGCAAATTTTGGTTGACTTCTGTTGCATTTTTGGGACACGTAGTTTCAAAGGAAGGGGTAATAGTAGATTCCCAAAAGATTGAGGCGGTTAAGAATTGTGTTGGACCTAGTTCTGTAACTAAAGTTAAGAGTTTTGTGGGGCTCGCTAGCTACTATCGTCGATTTGTGAAGAACTTTGCTTCTATTGCCACTCACTTGACTTATTTGACCAAAAAGGAGATACCATTTGAATTGACTGAAAAATGTGAGGAAAGCTTTCAAAAGCTCAAGACTCTCTTGACCACCGCACCGTTTCTAGCATTACCGATGGAAGGTAAGCATTTTATAGTTTATTGTGATGCTACTCATTTTGGGTTGGGCGTTGTGTTAATGCAGGATAAGAATGTTGTAGCCTATGCATCATGCCAATTGAAGGTGCATGAGAGAAATTATCCAACGCATTATTTGGAGTTGGCAGAGGCAGTATTTTCTCTTAAGATCTAGCGGCATTATCTTTATGGCGTTAAGTGTGAACTGTTTACCGATCATTGTATTTTTCTCCATGTGTTCACTCAAAAGGATCTAAATTTGAGACAACAAAGGTGGATGGATTTTCCTAAAGATTGTGATGTCACCATTCAATACTATCCGGGTAAGGCTAATGTGGTGGCAGACGCTTTGAGTTGAAAAGCGGTGTGTATGGGTAGTTTAGATTGCTTGAGTATAGCAAACCGACCTTTGGCTAAGGAAATTCAGACCTTAGACTCTAAGCTCATGTAGTTGGGCATCTCAGAAAGAGGTGGGCGTGTTAGATAGCATTGAAGTGAGGGCCACATTCAATGAAGAGATCAAGGCCAAGTAATTTGAGGATGAAATTTTGAATGAACTCAAGAACAACTATAGGATCGGGTACCACGTTCTGGTATGCTAACTGTTTGGGTTTGTTTTCCATGAGATAACCAATGACTTGTTGTAAATGTATATTGTTGAGAATGTTATAATGTTGTATATGTTCGATATATGCATATGATTGTATTGTGGTGTTGACTTGCTTATGTTATACCTAGTGGGATAGACGCGTGATCCTACCAGTACACTGTGGTTGTGTACTGATATTGCACTTGCCCTTATTTTTGTTGAGTACAGGGCATTTTCAGGCGGCTATTGACAAACCTCGTCTAGAAGATCAATGATCTCGTTCGAATTCAAGGGTGAGCCAATTCTTCCGGGCTGCCATGAGTTTTCTTTCGTGTATGTCTACATTTCAGACTTAGACTTTTCTAGTTAGTTTAGTTCATTAGTTGGGGTTGTGACCCTTCTTGTTCAGACTTTGGTTCATTGTTAGATGTTTTGATACATTGACTTTCAGGTTCTAGGTTATTTCTTCCTCATTTGTTTAGTTTAGTTGTTAGAATTTTGTTGGAGTTTATGGGAACTCTCTAATTCTTTCCTTAGTATTTAACTGTTTTGTATGTTTAAATTCTTAGTTTCTTGTTTAGTTGCTTGGTTTGGGTTGTAGTAGTTGTTCTCCCACCGTAGAGTTAGTGTGGGTGCCAATCACTACAGTTTGGTTGTGACATTTCTTGATCTACTTCAAGCTTGGATAAATTTCCAAAAAAATATTTTCTTACCTTCACAATAGAACAATATTGTTTGTTCTTATGACAGTAATACTGCAATCCTATAAGATTTTTGTAGCGAACAATCTATATATATGATTTTACAAAGTTCAAAGTGCAGACATTACGAAGTAATAATATTACTAGATCTCATTTTTCTTGATATATCATTGGTTAGAGATTCGTTGGTCCTTAAGATAAAAAGTAGCTATATATAATATTAAATAACTAACGAAAAATATACAATATAAAATCCAAATAAGTTTAGAATGTGATAGTATTGTTATAGTTTAGTAGTTACAACTTCATCTCATTCCAGTCTAAAATAAGAAAATAGGTTTACTTATTGCCTATCACACACAAAACAAATGTTTTGACTCTTCTTTTTTAGGAAAAAAGAAAAGATAAAATAAGAGATAATATAATTATGTGGAGGATTCACGATAGGTAGTTAGCAAATCCCAATTTGTAACATGACATAAAGAAAAGAAAATGTCATACATGTTGGAGGTAATTTTGAGACCTTTCATCTGGGCAACAAACAAATATAGCTAGATAGATGAATATATATATAATGCATTTGTGTACTTACTTCAACAAACTAGAAAATCTCGACATTAGGATAAAAAGAATACATCATAGAAAAAGTTGTATTTATCATGTCAAGTGCTCTATTTTCACACTGTCTCCTTTCAGCTAGCTATCCATATAGCCTCTTCTGGTATTTACGGTTAAGTTTTTAGGGATCACTAGTTGGTTCTTCTGCAGGGTCTGTACTAACCTTTTCTGGTTTATAAATGGTGTAATAGTTAGCTTCACCTTTAGAAGGTTCAATTCGAAAACTAACATTACGAAAGACTGATCTATTCTTCTTCTCATCATTCATGTTTTCCGATACTCTCAAAGGAATTAGAACAAAAACTAAAGAATACTCAAGAATAACAGTGAGAAGTAAAGTGATTTTAATCTAATTTTTGTATTTGTAAAAACCCATTGGGGTATCTATAATTAATTTTACAAGAGAATTAGTGGAAAATAAATTTGGCCATCAAAATAATAAATCAAATCATCATTGAATCAAAAGAGTCATATATCATACGTGTGAGAAGAATGAAATATATTTATTACATCGATTTTTTTCGAATTAATTTTTTTAAAAATTAATCTATTTTTTTTTCACTTTCATTAGAGGAAAATGGTATATGTTTGCATTTGTATAATTGTATGAGTATATATAAGCCACTTTAATAATGAGGAGTATATCAACTCTAATTGATAAAGTTGAGGGTATATCAGAGCTTTTTTTCTCTTAAAAAAATGTAATACAATACAATATTTTTCTTTATGAAACAATAGTAACAACCATCCGAACAAACATAATTACTCAAATCTAGCAAAACTAGACCAATTAAGATCTTGTTTCAAGAAAAACCCAAATCTTACTGATAGAATAAAAGTCAAAGTGATTTCTTTCAAGAAATCATCAAACACTTAGGGCACAAATAATTTTAAGTAACAAAACTAAATTATAGTCTCCACTACCTCTCCCTCCTTCGTTGTTGCCACCGTTTGTACCATTACTAGCTCTGTTGTCATTTCCAACTAGACCTCCCACAATTTATTGAACCTTGTGATGCCAACACCAATACGTGTTGTTCAAAAAATATTATTTCTTGTATTTTTCCTTTGGTGTGAATTTTCTTATTCGGCCATTTGTTCCAGGCTTTCCCTCTGAGATTGAAGATTCTAGTTTTGATTTTTGGGAGGATTCTTCTTCTGACATTCCAATATCCTTTCATTTAAAAAGTAATGTTGTAAAGATACATAAAATACAAAAAAAATAAAGTTGTATAATAGCTAGTTTAACATAAACTTACCTTGTTTATTTGTTTGAAATCCCTCTTCAGGAGGTTGTTCCTTGCTTCACCGAGAAATTTATTGACCTCCCTCTTGCCAAAGTTGTTGCTTTTCTATTTCTTTGTTGCAGACTCCCTCTTCAAGATGGAACATTCTCCTTTTCTTTTCTTGAAGCATTTCTCAACAACCCCAACCTTTGGTTCAATAAGGACAATCTAGTGTGTGTGTATATATATATATCACTTTTAGTTTTTTTTTAAAACTTGGTCAAACAAACAATTATTATCCAACAAAATGCATATAAAGTAAGAGCTTATCTTTGTTACTTCATTAGTTTCTTGATCCACTTCCATCTTCAGCTTATCAAAACTTTGGAGTATATAATTTCTTACCTGCACAATTGATCGATACTTGCGACCTTTGCTCTTGTGAGTGTAATACTGCAATCCAATAAGATTTTTCTTAAGTTTATGTATAGTAATTATTAAAACATTAGAAAGTAAATATATTGACATGCTGTCATTTTCTTGATTTATCATTTCGTTAGATATTTATTGGTCCTTAGGATAAGAACAAGCTAGACAATTTTTGAATAATTAAAAAGAAAATCATACAATATAGAACTCTGCATAAGTCTTGAATGTGGTAGATAGTTACAACTTCATCTCATACTAATTTGAAACAAGAAAACAATTTTGATTATCGCCTAACAACAACATACCCAGTGGAATCCCACTAGGTGGGGTCTGGGGAGGGTAGAGTGTACGCAGACCTTACCACTACCTCGTGGAGGTAGAGAGGCTGTTTCCGGAAGACCCTCAGCTCAAGTACATCAAATCCAAGTAAAAGACAAAAAATATATAAAACATAACATCCAATAAGAAAATAGTGTAAAATCACCAAAGGAGACAATAACATCAAGAAAATAGTGCGAGAAGTGAACGCAGTAAACACATTAGGCTATGGGTAACACAGACAAGAACTACAAGCGCAATGCTAAGACTACTACAAACGCTAACAACCCATACCCTCGCAAGGAAAGACAACACGCTAACCCAACTAACCTTCAACCTTAATACGCGACCTCCACTCCTTCCTATCTAGAGTCATGTCCTCGGTAATGTGAAGCTGAGCCAAGTCCTGTCTAATCACCTCTCCCCAATACTTCTTAGGCCTACCTCTACCCCTCCGCGTACCCTCTACAACCAGCCCCTCGCACCTCCTCACTGGGGCGTCTGCGCTCCGTCTCTTCACATGCCCAAACCATCTCAGTCTCGCTTCCCTCAGCTTGTCCACCACAGAGGCCACTCCCACCTTCTCCCGGGTAACCTCATTCCTAACCTTATCGCTCCTAGTGTGCCCACACATCCATCTCAGCATCCTCATCTCCGCAACATGCATTTTTTGAACATGTGAGTTCTTGACTGGCCAACACTCCGCTCCATACAACAAGGCCGGTCTAACTACCACTCTGTAGAACTTACCTTTGAGTTTAGGTGGAATTTTCTTATCACACAGGACTCCAGAGGCGAGCCTCCATTTCATCCAAGCAACCCCAATGCGATGTGTGACATCATCGTCGATGTCACCACTTCCTTGGATTACAGACCCAAGATACTTAAAACTTTCTTTCTTAGGAATGATCTGTGTGTCAAGTCTCACTTCCACATCTACCTCATCCAACGCATCACTGAATTTGCACCCCAAATATTCTGTTTTGGTCCTACTCAACCTGAACCCTTTGGACTCCAGCGTTTGTCTCCACACCTCCAACCTCGCATTAACTCTGTCTCGCGTCTCATCAATCAGTACTATGTCATCCGCAAATAACATACACCATGGGACCTTCTCCTGAATGGACCGCGTCAACTCATCCATCACCAAAGCAAATAGAAAAGGGCTAAGGACTGATCCCTGGTGCAATCCCATCTCAACTGGGAAATGTTCCGAGTCTCCTCCAACCGTTCTAACCCGAGTCTTGGCTCCACCGTACATGTCCTTTATCGCCCTAATATAAATCATCGGGACACCTTTAGCCTCCAAGCACCTCCAGAGGACATTCCTCGGTACTTTGTCATAGGCCTTTTCAAGGTCAATGAACACCATATGTAGGTCTCTCTTCCTTTCTCTATATTTTTCTACCAGTCTTCGCATAAGATGGATGGCTTCGGTAGTCGATCGGCCCGGCATGAATCCAAACTGATTCTCAGAGATCGACACCCCTCTTCTCACCCTCATCTCTACTACTCTCTCCCAAACAAAATAATTTCACTTTTTTTTCAGAAAAAAAGAAGAGAAAATGAGTGATAATATAATTAAGTGGAGGATTTACCAAATTGGTATTCGATAAATTCCAATTTGAAAGCATGACGTAAAGAAAGTAAAATATCATACATGTTGGGGTATTTTTGAGACCTTCCTTTTGAACAACAAACACATATAGCTAGATAGATGAATATATATATAAGTATAATTTACTTAAATCCCATAGTGTTAAACGCTAATTACATTATATCCCTACTCATTTTAAAATTACAAAAAATTCTTAAAATTTATGAATCTCGGATACATCAATGGACTTATTGATACATCCTTGGACATTAGGATACATAGGTGAGGGATGTATCCTAGAGGGGTGGGATATATCAGAGAGGAAGAGGGATAGGACATCTGGATATAGCACTGGACTTTTGGATACATCATCTAGACATCTAGATACGTAGGTGAGAGATGTATCAGAAAGGGGAGGGATGTATCCGAGAGGGGGATAGGGATATATCAGCAAGAGGAGAGTGATGTATTCGAGAGGGGACTTTTAAAAAAAATTCAAATGGTAGGAAATTTCAGAGATTATGGTAAAATAAGATGTGTATTTAGGTAATTTTTCCTATACATAATGCATTTGTGTAAATACTGCAAGAAACTAGTGAGTTTCAACATTCATATGAAAAAAATACATCATAAAAAATTGTACTTACCATGTCAAATGCTCCACTTTCACATTGTCTCCTTTCAGATACCCACTCATGTAGCATCTCCTTGTATTCACAATTAAGAGGCTGAGGATCACTATTTGATTCATCTGCAAGATTTGTCGTAACCTTTGGTGGTTTATAAATGGTGTAACAGTTAGCTTCGTCTTTACAAGGTTTAATTTGGAAGCTAACATTACGAAAGATTGATCTTTTCTTCCTCTCATCAGTCAATTTTTGGGTACTTTTAAAGCTTCAACATCATTCTGCAATTGAGAAAATATGTTAAAGTTTTGGTGCTATATTAGAAGCCATCTCTTATTTCCCAAATTAAAAAAATAATAATCTCATAGACCTTTTTTCAAAAATATTTCAAACAACTTAAGTAAAAAACAAATTATTGATAGAGTAATCTAAATTAGAAAAAAAAATAGTTAGAAGACATCATACTACCATTTGATCACTCTTTATTGTCGAAACTGGTGCCATATAAGAAACTGTGTCTCGACAAGTTTTCATTTCATATGAAAAAGTCATAATAATATAAAGATGGATATTAGAAAATCTTGGTAGGAAACAACAAAAAGTAAACAAAACTTAAAGAATAATAGTTGAGAAAAATGTGGTTTGAGGATTGAAATATTGAGGACTATATATAGACAATTAAATTGAGAAGATGAAAGTAATTTTTAAGATAGATAAGGATGCAATTGATAAGATAAGATTGATATATAACTTTAGCTCTTTTAGAAAAAAAATCACGATATTTGTATATTTGGACAATACTTATTTATTATTTGTAGAGTGTGGTTCTTTTAGAATTTTTTTTACGATATTGGATATTTGGTCAAAGTTTATTTACTATTTTTAGAAGGTATCTCTTTAGTCTTTTAGAAAAATAATCACAATATTTGGATATTTGGTCAATAAATATTTATTATTTGTAGAAGGTGGAATGCTCGAGGAAACACTTCATCTTATATCCTGATTTGACTAAACTTATGTGGCATTAAGTTTGCTGAGTCGGATAAAGTATGCGGTTACACATATATAAAATTGAGTGCAGACAAATTATAAATATAAATATATATATAAAAAAAGATTATCGGGGTGGTAGTTTGGGGGGGGGGGTTTATAGAAGAAAAATGAATTAAAAAAATCCTAAATTTTCTTTCTTCTTTGAACTTTTGAACTATATATATAAATGGGATAAGGTTCAAGTGCCCCCTAGACTATGAAGAAATCCCAGAGATACACCTTAACTAAACTAAGGTCATATTACCCCCTGAATCCTTTTTTTTTTGTAATTTTGTACACCTTTTTGGCTTATGTGACATCTAAATATCTCCCATACGCCTCAACTGTGTGGAGTCACGAGGTGTGCCACGTAAGCCAAAAGGTGTACAAAATTTCAAAAAAAAATAAATGAATTTAAGCGGGTAATAGGACCTTAGGTTAGTTAAGGTCTATCTCTGGAATTTTGATCATAGTCTTGGGGGTTACTTGTGCCTTATCCCTATATAAATAAAAGGCATAATACATAAATATGCCATTTAACTTTCCTTTAGTTTGTATCTATACCCTCAAACTTTTGGTGTGCACAGGTAGACACATGTGTCGTACGTGGCATAATACATGTAGGGTACCGTATTAGACACGAATTTCCACGTATAACGCCAAGTAGGACATGTGTATCTTCTTGTTCAACTCTATACAAGTTTACGTACCTACTTGTGCACACCCAAGGTTGGAAGGTTTTGGTTCCAGATAAAGTCATATTAAAGAAAACATTAATGTATTATGCCTAAACAAAATGATTATTTCTTAGGTAACAATTTGAACTTTATTTCTTATAAGAAAGATAAAAAAAGTCACCTTTGAGTGGTATGATTCTTTAAAATTAGAAGAAATTAAGTTCTTCTGAAAGATTTTTCCTTTCAATATACCCTTTAATTTGACCTCATTTCATATTTATGACCTTTATATTTTGGTGTGTACAGCTAGACACTTAAACTTGTAAAAAGTTAAACAAATAGACACACGCGTCTTATGTGGCATCCTACATGGCGATTTGTGTTTTATGGTGTGTCATAGGTATATTTTGCCACCAGGGACTCTTGTATCGACATGTTCAACTTTACACACGTTTAAGTGTCTACTCATGCACACCCAAAGTTAGCGGGCATAAATGTGAAATGAGGCAACCGTGCAGAAATTTCAAATAGCTACATTGTTTTGAAGAGGCCTTCACAATTATTATTTTCATTTTTCTTTCTTTAAAATTTAATAATTGGATTTTAAATAATTGAAGGAGATTAAAACTAATCCGTTTTTTAAAAAATGCATTTCTTTTTTATATTTTGATAAATTTTTAATTTTTACAATATTTTTTACCTTGTGTTAGTCAGAAAAGGACAATATTTTTGTCAATGAATTGAAAGTGTGGTTGTTTAGGCATAGAATCGTTGTATACTTGTGTGTTGTATGTGCTTTCGATGAATGGATTGGTTATCCATTTTGTTGTTGTAGGCTAGGGTAAGGGGTAGCCCCCGATCTCCCTCGATCCCTATTTTGAAATTATAATTTAATCGTTTAAATCATGGATGTTTTTGATCAACGGTGAATTGAAAAATATTCATTACTATAAATAGTTTAATATGTCAGGACATGAGTAGAATTACATCATGTCAACATTATGACAATGTATCTAATAATAAAAGAGTTGGCATAAGGAAAATGTTTAACTAAGAACCATTGGTGAAATAGCACACACATGAAATATAGTTATTTGAGCAAATGGTGGAATCAATTGCCACCACCACTATGGACCCATACTCCTCTGGCACCAAACCACTACCACCATTTTGACCACCACCACCGCCGTTTTCTCCCCATTCATGACCCTCACCATAACCAATTCCAAAAATAGATCCTCCATCACTACCTCCTCCTTATTCACCACCACCTCTACCGCCGCCTCCACCACCATTTGCACTGAAGTCGTGACTTCGCCATATCCAATGAAAAAACTAGATCCACCATCACCACCTCCTCCTCCACCTCCACAACGACCACCACCGCCACCAATTAGGCCCCTTACAATTTGACCAAATCCACCATTTTCACCCAATTCATGACCCTCGCCAAATGCAAATCCATCACCAAATCCCCCATCACTACCTCCACCACCTCCACCGCCACCACCACCACCGCCACCAAGACCTCCTATAATTTAGTTGAATTTACCATTGAAGTTAGGTAAATTGGGTAATAATGGATATATTGTATGGAAGCTTCCTTGCTGAGGAAGTTTGCACTAGAACTCCCTAAACAACAATTAGCATCACCTCGCATCTAATCTTTGTACTATATATTGTCAGCACTGCACACAAAATAGCATAACTTTGATTAGTGGCACAACGAGAAAGTATGTTACTTCTAATGAGAGAATTCAAAAATCAATGTTTGACTTAAAATTTGAATTGAAGCATGAACTAATTTTTAAATCACTTTTACTATGACACTAAAATTTCCCTAAATGTTTAGGGAATTTAACAATGTGTACGTATACAAAACTATTTTATCATATTTACTCAATATTATATCGCAACTAAAGAGATTCAATTAAACCCCTTCCCATAGTTAGCTACACTTTTAATAACCACAACAAGAAATGTAATTTTAAGTGACGACTTTTTTTGGTGGCTCATATTGCCACCAAAAAAAAGTAAGAGTTTTTGCGACGAATGCGCCACAAAATACATCGAAGTGAGCACTATTCATTATTATTACTTCCATTGTTAGCTTATAATATATATGCATGGATTATAATTATCTATTACTATGTAACTCATATGAAGTTCTCCAAAAATATATTATTTATAAAGTATGTGACATGTGCTTATTATTATTTTTTGAAAAGTTCAAGCAACATAAATTTGAAGAAGAATGTAACTTACTTTGCATTCGTGGCCTTTGTTTTGAGAGGCGAAATGCTCGCCATGAAAATGCTAAAATATTACTTAGAATGGTGTATTAATTAATATTTGAGATACTATGAAAAATCACAATAGATAGGTAATGGCATGGTTAGTTGCTTTTAATTAGAAGTACAATTAATTAATCTATAAATATTTGCAAATTCTAAAAAATAAAAAGAAAATTGAAGTGAATGTGTACGTAATTGAACATCAATAAAGAAACGGGAGTTACAGAATTATGTCTTGCATTTTGATTATTTATTGGAAATATAAAAAAAATAATATGTTCTCCACTTCAAAATATTTGTCAAATTTGCTATTTACACGTCCGTTAATAAACATTAATTCAGAGGGTATTTGGCTTTGAGATTTTGATCATAGTTGTCACGCCCTGAGCCTACACCCTGGACGTGACCGGCACTCGAGAACCATTATTCGCCCAGGTGAACCCTTAGCCTGGCTCAACTCTCAGCGAAAGACTTACTAAAGTGAAATAGAATCACACAAACAACTCAACTCATAAGTAAAGTAGTTCACTCAAAATACTGAAATGAACATAAGTGCTCAACTCAAAGTCTTTAAAACATTAACAAGGGAAATGAAAGAATGACTCCTTAAATACTACTGTCTATCTCTGAAGTCTCTAATACTATGAGGGATGTCAAGACAAGACCACCGATTACCCTAACAAAACTAAAATAATGGAAATAAGTGAGCTAGTTCCTAAATGTTGCAGTCTCCTAATTATGGATGTGGCACGCTTAACACCTATAACTAGGACTCAACAAACACGGCTTCATAGACTCCCTAGGACTCTTGAACTCTATTCTCTGATACCAACTTTTTCACGCCCCAAACCTACAACCTTGGCGGGACTGGCACTCAAAAACCATTGCTGGCCCCAAGTGAACCCTTGGCCTGGCTAAAATCTCAATAGAAGACTTTAAGCATTAAGAAGAGAATTCAAATGCAATATAACTCAACCGTCTCAAACTAAACTCAGAATGTTTTAGAAACAAACATTTAACTTACCCAAATTGGCAACTCAAATATCAACATAAGCAGCCCATAAGAAGATAATGACAAATGAACTAACTAACTGTATATCAAGCCTCTAACAACTGATATGGACATCGGGACAAGACCCACTACATCCTAAATAACTAACTAATCAAAGCAATGAAAAGGGAATACTCCAAAAAACAAGAAGGCTCATTAACTGATTCTGAGTGCTCGACTGGATCAACGAGGCGCTGAATGCTGATTCTGGTTACTTATATCTTAATCATAGAACGATGCAGGCCAAATGGCATCGATACATTAAATGTACGAGCATGCGAGGGGAAAACTAAACATGACATAAGCTTGAACTGAATTCTGAAAGAAACATTTACCTCAACTTTACTCAACAAGTGGATACTCAACTCAATGCAGAATTAAACAGCATTAAAGATGTAGTTTATATGAAGCTTTTAAAATATTAAGAAACAACTCAATATACATACATACAATAAAGTAATATAACTTTGTGGGAGTTTCTCCAACCGACAACCATCACTATAAGCTATGTGATGATACAATGTCTCGCCCCCTCTGCCAGAACTATCCTATAACTTGTTGGGATATAGAACTACTCAACTAAGTAGATCAACTAGTGTATGCTAAAAAGCATTAAGGAATCATCTAAAAAGTATGACCCTTTCTACCTACGATGGCTACATGGTTTATGGAGACATTGAGTTGTTATGAACTCGTCCCCACATCGGTGCTCAATACTACTCAAAAAATACTCAGCTCATATGTTATAAAAATAAAAACTCTTTCTGTGGTTTGAGATAATTACACAAAAACTAGCTCAAAAGCTCTCTTGGAATTCAGTGTTTCCTCTCTTATTTAAATGTGAAAACGTTTACTCTTTGGGAATACATAGTACCCATATTCTCTTTTTGAAGAAATAAAGTTCATTTTTTACTCTTACTTAAATAAAAAGTCAAGTCTTAAAACAAGATTAAAACATTTGTAAAAGACTTCTTGAAAAGACTGTATGAACTTTCTAGACTTGGCTCTTAACTTTCCATGAGTTTGAATTTATGGATTCAAGGTTATGATTCAAGTTTATGGATGATTTCTAGGTCTTTAGAAGCCATATAGAGTAGTTAGAATCAATAGGAAGTGTTAATACACTTTAGAAGGACTTAAACAGGCTAAACGATGAAAAATATGTGGGGGAAAACGACTCATGATGTAATTCCTATAAGGGAATCACACTAAAATGCAGAAATCAAAGATGAAAATTAAAGATAGATAGATAGACACAAATAGAGGAAACAAAAAGCAACCGAAAGGTATATTAAACCCAATGACCTCGATCCGTTAATCCTAAAATAGGCACCTAACTCTTACGAAGACCTCAAGTGAATCAATATCCCAAGCAACCAATGTTTCTAAACAAAGTTCGATAAAAGCTTTACCAAGCTCGCAACACTCAAACATGAGTTTTAGGTTTTCAATATTCTAAATAGTCTCAGTCTAAAATGAACCCAAACTAACTATTTAGAGTTTAGGGATAAAAGGGCCCAAAAGTGACCCGAAGTGCCAATAGGAGAGCCAAGTCGGGCTCGCCTAGTGGATTGGGCGATGCGCCGACTTGGTTGGTGAGTATTCCTGTGTGGTCTTCAGCCATGGCCACATTCTAGAACTTTAGGCGAGTTGGGACCATAACCTAGTACCTTGGGTGATGCGCCAAGTGGGTCTTGCTCGCCAGAAGGACCCCATGCAATCTTCAAGGTATGAAATCTTTTGTTTGCCATCAATACCATCTCGAGCACCTCTATCTTCATGAATAACCCTTGCATCATTTGAATGTCTTGAGATTGGCTTCTAGTGAAAGGCCTTGATGTAATCTGGATTGCATCATTCTCTCCTTCTTGAAAAGAATTTGCCCTCAAATTCGACGGATCATCATCAACAACAGTTAGGAAAGGTGACAGGTCGCACACATTTGAAAGTGCTGTGCACTTGATACTCTGGAGGCATTGTTGTTGAGCCTTTCAAGCCCTAGAAATGGTCCGTCACCTCTCAGCATCAGCTTTGTCCTGTGATGGGTGGGGAATCACTCCTTATGAACGTGTACCCACATCCAGTCACCCGATTCAAACACGTTCCTCTTGCGGCCTTTGTTAGCCTTTTTTTCTACATCTTGGTTCTTCTTCTCTAAGTGCAGCCGCACCTTTCCATGAAGCTTGGTCATGGCTTCAGCTCGCTTACTCCCATCTAGGCTTAACACAACATCTTGATAAAGAGCAATGAGATCTAAAGGGGTTAGAGGGTTAAAATCATAAACCACTTCAAATGGAGTCATGCCAATAGTTCAATAAATGATTCGATTATAAGAAAATTCAAATAACCTAGTCACAACTTTAGTTTCGCCATCAGTTTGTGGATGAAAAGAAGTTGAAAACAACAACTTAGTACCAAGTCTACCCCACAATTCCTTCAAAAAGTTACTAAGGAATTTTGGATCCCTATCACTTACAATGGTTTGAGGAATTCCATGCAATTTAAAAACATGCCCAACAAACAAAGATGCTACATTGGAAGCATCGTCACATTTATGACATGGAATGAAATGAGCCATCTTTGAAAATTGATCAACAACAACAAAGATGCTATCTCTACCTCCTTTTGTCCTTGGCAAACCCAAAATGAAGTCGATAGAAATATCAAGCCATGGTCTTTGAGGGGTGGGGAGTGGAGTGTATAAACCATGGGGACGGAAGCGTGAAATTGCACGTCGACATTCAACATATTGACCACAAATTCGAACAACATCTTTATGCATTTTAGGCCAATAGAATTGTTCCTCAAGAATTCCCCTAGTTTTGTCAATACCAAAATGACCCATTAAACCCCCATCATGTGCCTCCCTCACAAATAGTTCTCTCCAAGAGCTCATGGGCACACAAAGTCTCTTGCCTTTGAACAAGAAACCATCAAACTTAGAATAAAGAGTAGAAGAACTATCCCTCATCCACCTTTCCCTCTCCCATTCCTCACAATCCTTGATAATTTGAGCAAACACGGGATCCTTGGGATACAATGTCTTCAAACATTCAAACACAATTAATTTAGAAGAGAATGTATTTATCAACACATGTTTTCTAGACAAGGCATCAGCCACCACATTTTCCTTTCCCTTTTTTTTATTGGAATACATAAAGGGAAAGTTTCAAGGAATTCAAACCATTTGGCGTGCCTCTTGTTCAACTTCCCTTGGGCCCGTATATGTTTTAGATACTCATGGTCAGTCCTAATGACAAATTCTTTGGGCCACAAGTAGTGTTTCAAATTACCCAAAGCCCTAATCAAGGCATACAATTCAAGATCATTAGTGAATAATTCAAAGTAGCACCTTTTAGCTTTTCACTAAAATAAGCAATGGGATTTTGGTCTAACATTAAGACGGCTCGAATGCCTACTTTACAAGCATCACATTCCACTTCAAACATATTATCAAAATCAGGTAAGTGCAACAAAGGAGCGAAGCTAAGCATGGATTTTAAAGCCTCGAAAGCTTTGGATTGTTCCTCTCCCCACTTAAAAGGTTTATCCTTTCGTATTATCTCTGTCATGGTGTCTACAATGGTACTAAAACATTTGACAAATTTCCTATAAAAACAAGCCAACCCATTAAACCTTCTAACATCGCTTATGGATTTTGGAATTGGCCAATTCTTAATAGCAACAATTTTACACTCATCAACTTCAACCCCTCTTGAACTCACAAAAACCCAAGAATACAACTTCATCAACATAAACTGAACACTTATCAAGATTAGCATAAAGTTGTTCCTTCCTAAGCATATCAAACATACATCTCAAATGCTCAACATGATCATGCATGGTCTTGCTATAAATCAAGATATCATCAAAATAGACAACCACAAATTTCCCTATAAAGGGTTTAGTCACATTATTCATGAGACGCATAAAGGTACTAGGAGCATTAGTGAGACCAAAGGGCATCACCAACCATTCATATAGACCAAACTTGGTCTTGAATGAGGTTTTCGATTCATCACCGGGGTTCATCCGAATTTGATGATAACCACTCCTGAGATCAATCTTTGAAAATACACAAGAGCCATTCAATTCATCAAGAATATCATCTAACCTAGGAATAGGATGATGATACTTTACCGTACTTTTGTTGATGGCTAGACAGTCAACACACATGCTCCATGTTCCATATTTCTTTGGAACCAATAGAACCGGCACGACACATGAACTCATGCCCTCCTTCACATAACCTTTGTTGAGGAGTTCCTCAACTTGTCTTTGTAGCTCCTTGGTGTCCTCTGGATTGCTTCGATAAGCTGGTTTGTTTGGCAAATTTGATCCCCGCATAAAATTAATTTTCTGCTCAATTCCCCGAAGAGGGGGCAATCCACTTGGAAGCTCCTTCAGGAAGCTATCCTCATAATCCTTTAACAAAAAGGAAATATAATTGGGAAGAGAAGAATAAGATTGGTTAGTTTGTCGCACATGATCCCTATGTGTGATAAGGATCAAAGAACTTTCAGACTCAATTTCCTCCCTTATCTATTTGTAATTAGCCACCAATACTTGGGCCTTTCCTTTCAACTTCCTCCTCTCCTCCTCTTCTTGTCTCTCATTCTCCACATGTTCTTCACACTTTTTCTTCTTCGTTGACTGACTCATCCTTTGATATACATTATTGACTTGAGAGGGTGACATAGGGTGACAAACATACTTATGATCATTCAACACAAGTGAATACTTGTTGGTTCTCCCATCATGTTTGGTTGAACGATCATATTGCCAAGGCCTCCCGAGTAGCACATGACAAACTTGCATTAGGACCACATCAAATAGAACCTCATCTTGATACTTCCCAATCTTAAACTTGATCATCACTTGTCGATGCACCCTCAATTCTCCACAGTCACTCAACCATTGAAGTTTGTAAGGTGTAGCATGCTTAGTGGTAGGAACTTTCAAGAATTCCACTAATGCAGTAGTAGAAACATTTGCACAACTCCCACTATCAATGATTAAGGAACACACACTATCCTTGATGAAACATTTGGAGTGAAATAGATTCTGTCTTTGGCTCGGATCATCCAAGGCCTTACTAATAATTGCTCGCCTCACCACATATAGAGGAATGACACTCTCTCATTTTTTGACACAAAGGTCTTGTTCCTCATCTTCCCCATCTTCAAACTCATCCTCTTCTTGAGGATCTTCTTCACAATCACCTATTGGCTCTTCTTGAGGATCTTCTTCACAAGCACCTATTGGCTCGGATCATCCAAGGCCTTACTAATAATTGCTCACCTCACCACATATAGAGGAATGACACTCTCTCATTTTTTGATACAAAGGTCTTGTTCCTCATCTTCCCCATCTTCAAACTCATCCTCTTCTTGAGGATCTTCTTCACAATCACCTGTTGGCTCTTCCTCAACACTAAGATAGATTTCCCCTCCTTGCATTAGAGCATTCAGTTGATTGGGAAATTCACGCATTATATGACCCTATACCCTACATTTGTGACATTGAATACCTTTAGGCAACTTGGTTGGGTCAATGATACCTTTGTCTCTTGGCGGATACTTTGATGTTTTTCCTTCGAAGGGCTTCTTCTCATAGGTCTTCTTCACATCTACACCCTTGCTCCAACTCGACGAGGTTTGAACTCCCACCTTGTTTTTGCTCCAAAAATTGGAAGATGAATTCTTATACTTAGACACTTTCTCCTCCTTCAATTTCATCTCAATTTCATTGGCTGGCTCAATCACATCATTCAAGGTAGTAAATCAATAAATGGTCATCTTTGAAGAAATCTCTTTGTTCAACCCTACCCTGAAGCGAATCACAGCATGCTATTCAATCTCTCTATGTTCTAGCTTCATGACTATGCTTCAACATTTATACTTCCTTGCCTCAAGTTGCACAATTTGGCAAGTCATCCTTGGTGGTATCGTTCTGGCACATACTTGGCTCTCATCAATCTTTTCAACTCGGGCCATGGTGGATGATGACCTTCTTGAAAAACCAAGTGATACCTCTTCATTTATTCCCACCATGTGACAACATACCCTTCAATTTGGGCGATAGCATAAGAACTACTTTTAACCTCTGTCAAGTCATTGACATTGAAAAGGCGGTCATATTGAGACTCCCATTCTAAATAAGCATCGGGATTGATTTCCCCTTTGAATGATGGAAGAGTCATTTTGATAGAGTTTATGCCAACATCTTGGCCTCTATGGCCACCTTTGTCGTTGTGGTAGTAACGTTTTTGATGTCCTCCTTAATAGCGGTTACCATGTCCTTATCTAGCTTCTTGACAAACTTTTTGATTGACACTGACTTCCCATTGTTATCCACCTTGAGGGTGGTTCCCATGTTGTCTCCTATCAAATGGCATTGGACCCAATCTACCTCTTGGTCCACCTTGCAGGATTTGACCTCTTCATCGATTCCTTGGTGTCTCATTCCATGGCGCTTCTTCACATTCACCTTTATAACCTCCTTTATCTTCATCATTTCACACCACATTCATGGGATTTGGTGGTGGTTGTGGTCTTTGGTAGGGAATATTTTTGTTAAGTGGTGTTTGGTAAGGATGGCTTTGACTTTGTGAAGCTTCACGACTAAGCGGAAAATGGAACGGTTGATTGGTACTTTGGCTAGCTATTTGAACCCAATTGATTGAAAGTTGGGTGCAACGCTTAATGGAGGGTTCCGAGTGTGAGAGTAGGACAATGAGTGTGATCGTGTCCACTTGTGGATGCACGAAATGTAGCTTGTGGTGTGGAGTCATTGGAGTTGAGTCAAAGCCCCAAATTGCATGTTGAAGGACGAAACCACGGACAACTAGTACGGCTCGTGGACCGACCCACGGTCCGTGGGTGGGGTTACGTGAGTCCCACCTGTGATGTTGTCCAAAATTCGGCCAACGTAAGTGGTTTCCAATTAATTCCTTTTTAATTAGTTTTCATTAGGAGTCGTTTAATATGGTTTTATTTCACCTATATAAAGAATTTTAAGTTATTAAACACCTCATTAATTCATTATAACCCAAGACCCTAAATCAAAACCCAAATACTCCTCACCAAAATCTTCCCTCTAGAACTCCATTGAAGAACAAGAAGAAGGTCAAGTCTAGGGGTCAAGGAGCAACCTTTTCTTTTCAATTTCGTGAGAAAATTTACATGAGGTATGTCAGTTTTCATCCTTGGGTAGCTATCACCCAAGGAGTCCCTTCAAAAGGTTTTATATCAAATCTAGAAATCTTCAAAAGCTAGGGTTTCAACTCAACCCCATGGATTTCTTTCAAAGTTATTTTTAGATGATGAATTAGGATTGTTTATGAATGTATTATGGAGTTTATATGATTTTAACTCGAATTCCTAAAGAATTCATGAGTTTTCCTAATCCTAGCTATGGTTCTTCTATACACTATAAAATTGTTGCAAGTTCACCCAATTGATTGGATGTGAGTTGATTATGATGTATTAGATGATTTTAGAATGATTCTACATGTATTCTTGATTAACCTAAGATTCTAAGGTGAAATTGATATAGCCTAGGGTTATGTCATGAAAGGCAAATTGAGGGTTTACATGTGACCTTCTAGAATTGATGAACTTCGTGATGAATTGCCTTAGATTAGATCACCTAAACATGAAATGCCTATGAGCAAAGCTTGTAGACGTGAACTAACTTCATTAGGTCTAACACGATGTATCATTATTGAGGTAGTATTGAAATTTAGTTTACTTGATGTTATATGACTATATTTGAATAAGAATGAAGCATATGGTTAGTATACCTTGAGAGTTAGGGTTACATGATGACCATGTGAGGTATTTATTGAGAGTAATGTTCATAATATGAATATGACTCCTAGGGATTTAAAGGTAAAAGCTAAAAGGAATGAACTATGAATATTGAGGCTTTAAGAAGGAAGCCATTGTGCATGTTGAATTGTATATTATACTATTATGGAAGGAACTTACCCACATGACCTATAATATGAGTATATGAGCTTATACATGCAATGAATGAACTGCTTGAATTATGAATATGTCCATGTTTAGTGTAATGAATGCTAGATATGTTGATTTATATGGTCTATAATCCTTGGATGCAATATATGAGAATTATGCATGATTGTGATATTATTTACATGCTTATGAACACTTTGAGAGGAAAGTGTCTATGATGATAATGTTAATGTTGTGTCATTGCATTGACAATCAAACACACACTCCATGGATAAACATGATTATGATGTATTAATGGTGTTAATTGAAAGTATAGTTCGTATATGCACCTTTACGCATAATTATGCATGAAATGTACATTACCATGATGATCCTATTGTGTTGATTGAAAGTACATTGTCGTGAGAACACATGATCTTAGTGTGAAAGGTTTACTCACATACTAATGATGATTCTAAGGTGGAAAGTTAGTTCTCATGTATTGAATCTATGAGCTATGTTATGAGTTGTATTGAATGAAGGGTAAGATACTCTTTAATGCATGTATCAATTTAAAGACTTAAACAAGTAATTTGGGAAATAACGCTTAGCAGCGAACACATATGAAAAATGAGGTAGAGGCTTTCCCGTCAATACAATACGGTGGGTCTTCTGCACATGATCTCATAAGATGGAACATCTCCCGTCAATATAATAGGCCGGGTTTCTAGAAGCAATCTCCCTATCCCGTAACTATGTACTCACATAGGTCTATAACTAGTGGATCCACCTAAAAGTTAATACATTTAGTTCTACCTTAGGCAAGCAAACACCTTCTTGTGGTGTGTGATTACACTACATCGGATTCCATGTAGCTCACATATTCTTGTCGGTTAAGGCTATCTTCCCTCTAATGAACAAGAAAGTGAGTTATGTGTTATGGTTCCTTAAAAGGGTCTACTTAGTATGAGTGGTATTATGGGATGCCATTCATACATGGCACAAGTAGACTTTGAGAGTAGCCACGGTGTGTTTCTCTTATGTAAATGAACTATGAACATGAAACATGAACTATGACTAATGACTCCTCAAGAAGATTTACTTAGTGTGACTGAGGGTGTGGGACTTCACTCATACATGGAACAAGTAGACTTTGAGAGTAGTCATGGTGTGGTTCCCTTACATTATGATGATTTATGAATTAATGCATGCTCTATTTGGATTGTTGTTATGATTTACTTTCCTTGATATGAGCTAATGAATATGAATATTTCCTTGTCTATGAGCATTAACTATGGATGAAACTAATGTATGATAAGTATGAACATGGTGACCTAAAGGTGGTACTTAGTGTAGACAGGGTTATGGGATCTTATTTATGAATGGCCCAAGTATAATCTAGGGTCACTTATGTGATGGTTCCATTATGATGAGCTGGGCTTTGTATTTGACTATGTATGTATAATATGCCTTATGAATATTGATGTTTACATTATGCCTATGATTGGAGACTATGTTTATGATTATGTTGTGCTTATGCTATGATGCATTATCTATGCGTATGTTCTCCAATTAGTTTCAAATTTGATGTTAAAATTGGCATCATGGTTTTCAACAAAAATATCTTTTTTAGCATGTTTCAATGATTTTTATGCATGGCTACCACACATAGTACATATGTGTGCTAACCCATATTTCTACATTTTCTATAAGCGTAGGGTCGATTCTTGAAGGTTGTCTTCTAGTGATTCAAGCTTGGGATAGATAATCACACTTGCTAGTTTGTGAGTCCTCAAGATTCGAGGACGAGTATCTTTAGTTAGTAGTTTCTTTTATAATGTCATTTGAGAAATATTGTAAAGGTTGTGTCCCTATTCGTTATTCGATTGTAGTTAGATGGCTAAATGAGACAATGTCTAGACTCCCATTCTCTTTTATGAAAGACCTCGATTGTAAAGTATTTTTTAATACCGCATTATTCTATTATTTTTATGTTTATGATATGCTAAGGGCTTGTATGTGACCCCTTCGGGGTAAAGTATGCCGTTTTACATCTAGGGGTTACCCCTGGCTCGTGACAAACTTGGTACCAGAGCATAAGATTTTGGGATAATTTTAGGTTAATGTCTCAGAAGCTATGTCTAGTAGAGTCTTGTTCATAGTGCAAAGCGCGCCACATTTATTAATGAGAGGCTATAAGACGATTAGGAAATCTCACTTCTTCATTCTCTAGTTGTGCCATAGAAATTAACACTATAAGGTATTTCTCTCTAACCGGTGGTCTTCAAGATGTGACTACTCGAAGGGCTCATGCTATAAGGAGCAAGGGAGAAGATGTTGGTTGTTATTCCAATTATGGCTATATGACTAGATAAGACTTGATATGCTAGATTTATATGTCATCCTTAGGATGGATTGGTAGTGTTATTGTCATGCTACTATGTGATGATAGAACCCGTCTAGTCAAATTGTTAGTTCTCGAATGACCCTATCAGAAAGTGAAAGGGGGAAAATTATATGCCATAAGTTTGGATTATGTTGTGTCTTAAGGTTGACTTTGAGGTTGCATGTACCACCTAGTTAAGGTGAAGAAGAAGAGTGTAAGTGTTGACCAACTTCCAAGAGTTAGTTATCTTTTAAGATTTATCTTATGTCTGGTCATATTTAGTGGAGTGTTTAGATAATACCTAGATATGATTGGTCAGTAGATCCCACCAAAGGTGATGATATAGGTTGAAATGGTCTAGAATCCTCTTGATCCAACCTTAGTAGAATTGAAAGAGACATGAGGGTAGATATTTGACCTCTTATAAATTAAAGGATGTTGCTCAACTTATGTTTAACCAAGAGAGGGTGTCTACCCCTAGGTCTCAAAGAGTGAGTGGTAGTGGATCTTATGTGATTAAGCCTACTTGTGCTAGGTGTGGAAAAAGGCAAGAGGGTAAGTGTCTAGCCTGCATGAAGGGTTGTTATGATTGTGGTGATGAAGGTCACAAAATGAGAGATTGCCTGGTGCTTAAGACTAGAGGAAGAGAGGGTAAGCAAGTTCTTCCTAATGGTTTTGGTATGTTTTTTGTGCTTTATTAGATTCCGGTAGTACTTGTATTTTGTGACTTGATATGTTAGACGTTTATGTTGCCCTTACTATGAATGATCTACATTGTGGTTTTATAATAATCGTATTAGAAACCTACTTGACCATTATGAATTTAGGATGTGGTGGAGGATTTGATGAATAGTGGTGTTTAAGTGATGCCTAGAGGTGTTGAGTGAGTAGACTCATCTAATAAAGGATAGAAGTGTAATTCTCCATGGTTTAGAATCACCTTGTATGATAGATGGGAAAGTTGAGTGATAACTTGCTCCGACCTTAGAAGTTGAAAGAAATGTTCTTAAATAGCAAGGTCGTTAAGTGTGCTAGATGTTCATGATTTAGATTGGCTTGGAATTCTCACCTTAAGAGGTGTAATGAAATTGAGAAGTTTAGTCCCAGTTTGGTAGGCTCATATGAGACCTTGAGAGGTGTTGGTAAGGTTTCTTGTGAGCTAGAGTTGGTTAATGAGAACCTCTCTAATTTAGAAGTACCAATTGGGATCTTAGCGGCTAGTCAAGAAATGGAGGAGTAAGAAAGTGCTTCCATGAAAATGTTGAGAAATGGTATTTTAGTAAGGGTTTTGTTGAGGTTGCTACTTTGGAGGCCAAGGGCCAATGAGATATCCCAATATCCTTATGTTCTCGTCTATTTCTCCTCCAGCTTAAGATGATAAGTCTTCCTTAACACATTTCATGATTGTGGAGTCTTGGATGCTATGTGTTCCCATGACTCCCTTGTCCCATAGAGTTACTCTTGTTAACCTTGGTAGGGTTTGGATGCATGTTTATTAGACCTCTATTGGTTTTAGAACTCGGCAAGGTTATTATGAGTTTTGGCTATGTATTTGGGGACTGGTTGAAAGGAGTGGTGATTAAGGTCTTAGTAAGGGTCCTTACTCCCCAGCGGGAGATAGTATGTTCTGATATCAAGATCTTGAGAATCCCGATATCCACATCTCTTTTTTCTATTCCTATTTTAGCTTGAGACAAAGAGTTCCTTGTGACTTGTTTCAGTTTGGAGTCATGTGTGATTTATGTGTTTCCATGATCTCCTTATGTTATGCATGTTCTTAAAAGGATTCATGGTTTGGATAAAATGAGTTTTCATGATTTATAAGTTCCTCTTCATGTTGTGTATTTTAGTATGATGATGGCATATTTGACTTCATGAGTTGATTTGATGAACATGCTTCGTTATGCTTTTGATGAAATGGCATATTGGCTCCATAATGTTGTGTTGAGCTTGCTTTTAGTTGGAGAAGCTAGTTCCTTCTATTATTTATGTGACAAGATGATATTTAGAAAAGTTTGTGTAGGCTTGCTCCCAAGGGGGGAGAGGGTATGCCTACCTAGTAAGGTTATTGTGTATTTATGTGTTGCCATGATTTCATTATATAATGCATATTCTTGAAAAGTTGTGTTATTGAAAGAAAATAAGTTTATGTGAATTGTTTTCCTTATTTCGTAATGCATTTAGTATGAATGCCCATTGTACATCATGAGAATAATATGTGAGCATGCTTTAGTATGGAGTTGAGAAATTCCTCCTTGAATGAAATGCTTTTTGAGAGTAAATTGCATAATGTGCATAATGATGTTATGATGAGCATGATTTGAGTTGGAGAGGGTAATTCCTCCAATGAAATGAGAAATGACTGATGTTTGATGCATAATGAGTTTGTAGATGGAGTTCCTACTTTCTTGTGTTGCATGGAGTATGTTTGAGATGTAGTTGATGTTTCCTCCTAGTTTTATGCATTGTTCATGATATTTCATTTGTGATGGGCTGCGAGTCTTGAGTCTTTATTTCCCTAAGTGTTTAAAGTGTCATTCGAGGATGAATATTCCTAAGGGGGAGATAATGTAAGAACCCGAAAAACTAGTATGACCAAGCTAGAGCCTAACGGAAACTAGTAAGTGAAACTAGAGCCTAACGAGTTTATTTTTGAGTTTGATGTGGGGTTTTAGGTTGTATATTGACTTCCCAAGCTTAGAATGCGGGTTATAGGGGTTAAACATCAAGGTACGAACCCCCAAGGACCAACCAAGGGTCCTTGACGGGGACCCTAAAGCCTAACCCCAATGCTGCCCCTAAGAGCAAAAACATGTCAAACCTTGATAACTCGCGGATGGGGCCTATGCCCCGTAGTTCCATCCACTCCCCATGGATTGCCTCCGTGGGTCAAGGCACCAAATGTCATGTTGTAGGACTAAACCACGGAGAGCCAGTACGGCTCGTGGACCCACTCAGGGTCCGTGGGTAGGGTTTCGTCAGTCTGACCTGTGATGATGTCCAAATTCTCGGCCAAGTTAAGTGGTTTCCAATTAATTCCTTTTTAATTAGGGGTTATTTAATATGGGTTTATTTCACCTATATAAACTATTTTAAGTTATTAAACACCTCATTAATTCCTGATAACCCAAGTCCCCAAATCAAAACCCAAATACTCTCCTCACCAAAATATTCTCTCTAGAAATCAATTAAAGAACAAGAATAAGATCAAGTCTAGGGGTCAAGGTGGAGCCTTTTCTCTTAAATTTTGTGAGGAAATCTACATGAGGTATGGTAGTTTTCATTCTTGGGTAGTTATCACCCAAGGAGTCCCTTCAAAAGCTTTTATCTCAAATCTAGAAATCTCCAAAAGCTAGGGTTTCAACTCAACCCTATGGATTCCTTTCAAAGTTGTTGTTAAATGATGAATTATGATTTTTCATGAATGTATTATGGAGCTTATATGATTTTAACTTGAATTCCAAAAGAATCCATGAGTTTTCCCAATCCTGGCTATGGTTCTTCTTCACACAGTGAATGTAGTTGCAATTTGATCCAATTGATTGGATGCGAGTTTATTATGAAGTAATTACATGATTTTAGTATTATTCTACATGTATGCTTGATTAACCTAATATTCTAAGGTGAAATTGATATAGACTAGGGTTATGTCATGAAAGAGTCAAATTAAGGGTTTAGATGTGACCTTCTCAAATTGATGAACTTCTTGATGAATTGCCTTACATTAGATCACCTAGACACGTATTTCCTATGAGCAAAGCTTGTAGACATGAACTAACTTCATTAGGTCTTACATGATGAGTCATGGTTGAGGTAGTATTGAGATTTAGTTTACTTGATGTTATATGACTATAATTAAATAAGAATGAAGCATGTGGTTAGTATACCATGAGAGTTAGGATTACATGATGACCGTGTGAGGTATTGATTCATAGTGATGCTCATAATATGAAGATGACTCCTAGGGATTTAAAGGTAAAATCTAAAAAGAATGAAGTATGAATATTGAGACTTTAAGAAGGAAGCCATTGTGCATGTTGAAATGTATATGGTACTATTGTGGAAGGATTTTACCAACATGACCTGTAATATTAGTATATGAGTTTATACATGCAATGAATGAACTACTTGAATTATGAATATGTCCATGTCTAATGTAATGAATGCTAGATGTGTTGATTTATATGGTCTATGATTCTTGAATGCAATATATGAGAATTATGCATGATTGTGATATTATGTACATGCTCATGAACACTTTGAGAGGGAAGTGTCTATGATGATAATGTTGTTGTTGTGTCATTGCAAGGACAATACACACGCTCCATGCATAAACATGATTACGATGTATTAATGGTGTTAATTGAAAGTATAGTTCTCATATGCACCTTTACACATTATGATGCATGAAATGTACATGACCATGATGATTCTATAGTGTTGATTGAAAGTTCATTCTCATGAGAACACATGATATTGGTGTGAAAGGTATACTCACATACTAATTATGATTCTAAGGTTGAAAGTTAGTTCTCACCAATTGAATTTATGAGCTATGTTATGAGTTGTATTGAATGAAGGGTAAGATACTCTTTCATGCATGTAAATTCAATTCAAAGACTTAAACAAGTAATTTGGGCAGTAATGCTTAGCACCAAGCGGATATGAAAAATGAGGAAGAGGCCTTCCTGTCAATACAATAGGCTGGGATTTCTACACATGATCTCATGAGATGGAACCTCTTCCGTCAATACAATAGGCCGGGTTTTCTACACATGATCTCATGAGATGGAACCTCTCCCGTCAATCCAATAGGCCTAGTTTCTAGAAGCAGTCTCCCTATATTGTAATAATGTGCCCACATAGGTCTTTAGCTATTGAATCCACCTAAAAGCTAATACATTTAGTAATACCTTAGGCAAGTAGAACAACTTTTTTCGGTGTGAGATAACACGACATCGGATTCCATGTACCTCACATGGTATATATCGGTTAAGGCTATCTTCCCTCTAATGAACAAGAAAGTGAGTTATGTGGTATGGTTCCTCAAAAGGATCTACTTAGTATGAGTGGTATTGTGGGATGCCATTCATACATGGCACAAGTAGACATTGAGATTAGCCATGGTGTGTTTTTCTTATGTAATTAAGCTATGAACTATGACTAATGACTCTTCAAGAAGATTTACTTTGTCTGAGGGAGGGGATGGGACTTCACTCATACATTGAACAAGTAAACTTTGAGAGTAGTCATGGTGTGGTTCCATTATATTATGATGATTTATGAATTAATGCTTGTTTCATTTGGATTGTTGTTATGATTTACTTTCCTTGACATGAGCTAATGAATATGAATGTTTCCTTGTGTATGAGCATTAACTATGGATGAGACTAATGTATGATAGGTATGAGCATGTTGACCTAAAGGTGGTAATTAGTGTAGATAGGGTTATGGGATCTTATCTATGCATGGCACAAGTATAACCTAGGGTCACTTATGTGATAGTTCTATTATGATGAGGTGGTCTTGGTGTTTGACTATGTATGTACAATATTCCTTATGAATATTGATGTTTGCATTATGCCTATGATTGGAGACTATGTTTATGACTATGTTGTTGTGCTTATGCTATGATGCAATATCTATGAATTGTCTTATAAGTATGTTCTCGAATTAGTTTCGAAGATGATGTTTATATTTTCATATGCATGGTTTTCAACCAAAATGTCCTTTTTAGCATGTTTGAATATTTTTTATGCATGGCTACCATACTTAGTACATATTTGTGCTAACCCATATTTCTACATTTTCTATAAGCGTAGGGTTGGTTCTTTAAGGTGGTCTTCCAGTGATTCAAGCTTGGGATAGATAATCCCCTTGCTAGTTGGTGAGTCCTCAAGATTCAAGGACGAGTATCTTTACTTAGTGATTTCTTTTACTATGTCATTTGAGAACTATTGTAAGGGTTGTATCCCTATTCGTTATTTGATTGTATTTAGATGGCTAAATGAGACAATGTCTTGACTCTCATTCTTTTTTATGAAAGACCTCGATTGTAAAGAAAAAAATTTATTATGCATAATTCTATGAGTTTTATGTTTATGATATGCTAAGGGCTTGTATGCGACCCCTTCAGGGTCAAGTACACCGTGTTACATCTAGGAGATACCCCTGGTCGTTATATAGAAGAAGAAGGTTAATGTTCTTATCGTGATAATGATGGTGTGGTAATTCCATCCAAGGTTATAAATAAGGATGAAGAGGAGGATGAGATTTTACTATGAGAAATAGTTAAATAAGAGCCCTTATTTGGTCTCGAGTAGTAATGCGGGAAATTCTAATTGGTATGGCAAAGATGATAAAGGAATGAGAACTTCTTAAGAAGCTGGTTAGTAGGAGTCCATGGAGTTGTTAAAGTACTAAGCTTGAATGTGGTACTGTTAAACATGGGGTAGTTCTTGATATGATCCCAATGTTGATTAAATGTGGTGGTAAAGTGTAATATTCTTGGGATGAGATTCCCTATAGAGAGGTATAGAACCGGAACCTTAGGACTTGGGTTAAGCTCATACAACAAGAAAGTGACATTAGACTCAGACCTAGGCAAGAGAAGTCATGTACCCTTGTGGGAGCTATGAGTTGCAGCCAATGAGGCATGGTATTCCTATTCTTACTTCATGCCTAGATTTCCTTTGTCCCAAAAAAGGTAACTTCAAAGAGAATGTGACTATGTTCACAATAGCATTGTTCTTGACTTAGGTGCTATAGGAGGTCCCAACTCTTGGTATGAATCAATCCAAAATGCGTTAGTAGGCATGTTCATGAGTCAGAAAAGATAGTGAGAGTAAACCCGTTCCATTCCCATTTCAGCCGTCATTCGAGGACGAATGATCCCAAGGGGGAGATAATATAACACCCCAAAATTTTTTGAGCTAAGATTCGAACCATTCTTCGTTGTGAGTAAGATTTTATTAAGGAATTTAAAATTTTCTAAAGTTTTAAGGTTGCTAGATTGTAACATCCGGCAATTTGAAATATCTATGAAGAGGCTTAGGAGTGGAAATAGTCATTCTTGGAAAGAATTCAAAAATCTGGAAATTTCTTAAGTATGTGAAAAAAAATGGGTTTTTGGCCAACTTTGAACAGTCATAACTCCTATCTTAAGATGAATTAGGTGTAGTTCCAGTTCTTTTGCGAAGCCCATGGAATGATCTTTCCAACGCCACCGAGTTTGCTCAATTCCGAGTTCGTATGAGTGAGTTATGCCCTTTGGAAGTTGGGCAGTTGGCAGGGAAATTACTCCAAAAATTTTAAGGGTATTTTGGTCTTTTCCCTAACCAATTCTTTTGGTTATATTAGTGTGTTAGACTGATTTTTTTGATCAGTTCTTCCCTTTTAAAAGAGTGAGAGTCAGGGCTTTTGAGAGAAGAGAGAAAGAATAGGAGAAAAAGAAGGAGCAAGGTTTCGTCAAAGATCGTCGTGGATATCGTCGGGGTTGATCCCTACTAGGTATGTGAGTTCATAGTGTTGGGTTGGCTCTTTTACCCACATGCCAAACTCGTTTTATTTCCGAGAAAAGATTGGTTGTGTTGTTGAAGATGTTGGTTGTGTTGTTGAAGTTGTTGTTGGTTTACTACATGATTTGGTTGTGTTTTTGAGTTCAATCTCTTGTATGTTGAGGGATTTTATGATTCTTAGTGTTTGAAGTTGAAACCCTTGAAGTTAGGGTGGTTTAGAGTTGGACAAAGGAGGAAGAAAAGTCAAGTTTTCGGGGAAAAGGGGTGGCGCGTCGCGCTTGCCAGCGCACCCCAAAAGGGACTCTGAAGTCCAGCCCTTGGGGCGGCATGCCTAGCAAAGCGCCAGCAGGCCACTTCTGAGCTTTGTGGTCTGGCGCCCCGCGCCTTTCAAACCGCCAAGGACGCCAACCTTTCCCATTCATTCCCCACTTTTTCATGCATGTTCCTTGGCATTGTACCTATGTTTCATAGTTGTTTCCAACACTCCAAGGTACATCTAAACGTCAAGAACTCATCCATAAACGTATGATCATATACCTTGACTCCATAATCCAATTCAAGGCGAGTTCGGATCAAAGTCAAGTGAAGTTAGAAGTCAAGTCTAGAAGTTAAGAAGTAAGTCAAAGCAAGTTTTCAAAGTTTTTCAAGAGTCTTTATTGAACGTTTTAACTTCGTTTTAAGGTTGAAGTTTCAAGTCAAGCAAAGAGTATAGAGTTTCAAGCTAAGTAAAGAGTCTCAAGTTTCAAGTCAAGTAAAGAGTATCGAGTTTCAAGTTAAGTCAAGAGTTTAAAGTTGAGTTCATTTCTCAAAAGCTATTAGGGAACTAAGTATTCCCAAAGAAGTTTATAAATATTTTTACATTTGAGTAAGAGGGGAAACATGTTTTCCGAAAGAGCCTTTGGGCTAAGTTTTGAGTAATTACCTCAACTAAAGAAAGATGTGTTTAAAGACACTTATGAGCCAAAGTATTTTTGGGAGTAGTATTGAGCACCGAGTTGGGGACACGAGTTCATATTAACTCAACTCTTCGTAAGAACCATGAGCCAACATGGGACTTGACGGGTCATTCTATTTAGATCATCACGTAAGATTAAGCTAGTGGATCCACTAAGTTAAAGTAAGGTCCTATATCACGGCAAGGTATAGGATTGTTCTTGGGCAACGTGACGTAAAACGTTGTATCACCACTAGGGCTCATAGTGGTGGTTGTCGGTTAAATAATCTCCCACTAAAGTTATATTACTGTTATATAAGTAAAGTTGGGTTTGTTATTGTTTTATCATTAACGAGCTAAGTTGTTTTCACTGTTTTACAAGCTTTATATATTGCATGTGTCTTATTGCTTTATATATTCAGTTCAGTTATTCATGAGTCGAACAGAGCCAAGGTAAGTGTTCTCTTGCACTTCTTTCAAGCTTAAGTTGTGGTTTAGTTTTCCAGCTCGCATACTCGTACATTCCATGTACTGATGCAAGTTGGCCTGCATCTTATTATGATGCAGACGCAAGTACCCAGGATTAACATCCAACACGCCGTTGATCAGTTGAGCACTCCAGAGTCAGTGGTGAGCCTCCTTGCTTTCCGGAGGACTCGGTTGTTCTGTTCTCTTAGTTTTGTTTTATTAGGATGTTGCGGGGTTTGTCCCAACATCCATCTCAGTATTATAGAGGCTTCATAGACAGTCAGTCAGTTAGTTTTGAGTCTCTCATCTGTATATACATAATATTTTATTTTGAGACTCTGCCTTTTTGGCCAGATTTTATTAGTTGGGTTGTTTTAAGACCTTGCATATGCATTCAGTTATTTTGTTGAGTAAGTTTCTGTTGAGTTAAGAAAGCCAGGCCAAGGGTTCGTTTGGGGGCCAGCAATGGTCTTCGAGTGCCGGGCACGTCCATGGTGTAGGCTCAGGGTGTGACATAGATAAAGCACCTTCGGTTCCAAATAAGAACTAAAGATAATTCCTTGAAGTCATTCCTAGGTTCTTTTAAATTTTGGGTCAACTTCAAACGACCATAAATTTTAGCACAAGATGAGTTCGGAGACCCATAAGATATCAAAAGAAAGAGCTCTGAGTCCTCTTTCCAACGCCACCAAGTTTGCTAACTTTTGAGTTTGTACGAGGGAGATATCCCCGTTTGAAGTTAGGTTGTCCAATTACGAAAAGTTACCCGAAAATATGATGGGTATTTTGGTCTTTTCCTTACCCAATCAGATTAAAATGAATTTTAGTATTATTTTAGGGACAAATCTGATTTGGGTCAGTTTTTATAAATCCAAATATGCTTAGTATTTTAGAAGAGGGTTAATTCAAGTCATTCCTAAGTTCATTTAAGTTTTGGGTCAACTTCAAATGACCATAACTTTTAGCACATGATGAGTTAGGAGACCCATAAGATATCAAATGAAATATCTCTGAGTCATCTTTTCAACGCCATTGATTTTGCTAATATTCAAGCTCGTATGAGGGAGATATGCCCTTTTTAAGACAGACTGTCCATTTAAGGAAAGTTACCCAAAAATAGGAGGGGTATTTTAGTCTTTTACTTACCCCCACTTATTCTAAAAGTGAATTACATCTAATTAAGGGTCTAAACTAGTTAGAATCAGTTGCATTCATCCCCAAAATCATTTAGGGTTCTAGAGAGAAGATTCAAGAGGAGAAAAAGTTCAAAGTTTTGAGCATTCGTTCAAGAAA
Organism: Solanum stenotomum; assembly: GCF_019186545.1. Classification (NCBI taxonomy): domain Eukaryota; kingdom Viridiplantae; phylum Streptophyta; class Magnoliopsida; order Solanales; family Solanaceae; genus Solanum; species Solanum stenotomum. The sequence goes on along the minus strand of NC_064285.1, from coordinate 43,040,897 downwards.
TTCATGATTTCGCCAAAAACCTAGTTCTTTAAGGTATGTAAGCTATCATAGTGTTGGGTTTGTTCACCCACACACCAATCATGAGTTTTTTTTACGAATCTATCCATAAATATTGCGCAATTTAAGTTCTTGATAAGTGTTCTTGAATTTTCATTCTAAATCTTGTTTTGTTGAGGTTTTGAGGAATTCTTGAGATGAAAGTTAGTGAATTTTATTATCCAACCTACATCCAATCATCAAGAAATCCTATATATCAAGTCATGATCCTTGAATTCATAATTAAAATTCAAGGAAGAGTTAAGAGTAGAGTTAAGAGTCAAGTCTTGAGAGTTCTTTCAAGTCTTTTGAGAAAGTCCCTTTGGGTCTTTTGAGGAGTCTTCGACAATTTCTAATAACTTGTTTCAAGACTAAAGTAAGTGAGAATGAGAGTGAGGAGAATGTATTCATGAGTCTACACTATCATCGAGATCCTTCATATCATAAATCATAACTCTTGAATTCATAATTCAAATTCAAGAAAGGGTTAAGAGTAGAGTTCAAGAAAGTCTTCAAGTTGAATTGTTAATCCTTTGAAATCAATTATCGATTTGAGCTTAGTTTTGAGAAAGTAAGTATGAGAAGAAGAAGAAGAAGAAGAGGAGGAGGAGTTACAATAGTCCAGGGGGTAATTGTGCTGTAACCGTATAATAATTAACAAAAAAACTGAAGACATATTTAAAAAAATTTAAGGCACTAACTAATATATATATATATATATATATTGTTGAAAATAATAATTCAAAGTTAGAGTAGAAATCTTAAGTTGTTTAGGATTTGTTATTTATGGTATTTACTTATTTATATTTTGATTAGAATTTGTTAGTTAGAGTATTTCCTAGTCCTAGTTTAATTTGATCTTTACCTTTATAAATAGTGTTATTAAAGATATAAATATAGAGAAATACAAATAAATAGATAAAACTTGAAGTAAGATTCATGAATCTTTGAGCTTCCTTCGAATTGGTATCAAAGCTTCACCGATCCTAGTAAAAGATCAAAGAGTTTCGGATACGTCATCCGTTTGGCCAATAATCATGTTGACAAAATTGCACGAATAATATATGCATGAAAAAAAAAACATGCTAGGAGCAAAGACTTACAAAAATATTGCAGATATAAAGAAGTGCAACCAAGTACAACAGGAAAAAACTCTTCTCTAAATTAAAAGTTGGAGAAAGTAAAAAAATAAACAAAAAACAAAACAAATAAAAAGAAAATGAGTTGATGGGAAGGGCATCAACGAGAGATGTAGAGAGAGTGCTCCAACACCAAAAAAGAAAAAAAACACACAAAAAGAAAAGTAGTTGATGGGAAGGGGCATCAACGAGAGTTTGAGAGAGATTGCTCCAACACCAAAAACAAAACAAAAACAATAATAAAAGATGTTGGTGGGAAGGGTATCAACATTGGAAGTTGGAGAGAAGTTCTCCAACACAACCAACAGAAAAAAAATATCGAAAAAAACAAAAAGAAAAGGTGTTGGTGGGAGGGGCATCAACCTTTGAAATTTGAGAGAAGTGCTCTTACACAGCCAATAGAAAATATATCATGAGTTGGAGAGACAGTGCTCCAACACTTTGAAATTTGAGAGAAGTGTTCTAACACAACCAAGAAAAAAAATGTCATGAGTTGGAGAGAAAGTGCTCCAACACTTTGAAGTTTGAGAGAAGGTGCTCCAATACAACCAAGAAAACAAATAAATGAGAATTGATGATTGAAGACAAGTACTCCAACAATTGAAAGATTGGACAGAAGTGTCCAACAATTGAAGATTTCAAAGAAGTACTCCAATACAACAACAATAACAAGAAGAAAAAGGCAAGAGTATACAACTTTGAATTACAGGAAAAGGTTGGCAATAATAATTCAAAGTTAGAGTAGAAATCTTAAGTTGTTTAGGATTTGTTATTTAAGGTATTTACTTATTTATGTTTTGATTAGAATTTGTTAGTTAGAGTAATTCTTAGTCCAATTTTAATTTGATTTTTACTTTTATTAATAGGAATGTTACTAAAGATAGAAATATAGAGCAATACAAGAAACAGAGAATGGCCTTAAATGCCTCTCAAGTCTATGAATTGGTACAAAATTACCCTTAATCCACCTATCGGCTCTAAAATACCCCTGACGTCCACTTTCCGGCTCAAAAATACTCTTATGTCTAACGGATCATACTCATTAGGTGATGGAGGGTAATATTTTACCAAATATCACATTTTAAGGGCATTTTAGGCCCTGTTCCGTTAAAATAATTTGAAATTACTTAATATATAAGCTCACATGATTGACTTGATTTTGAATTTCATAGTAAATTTAAAATTATAAAAAGGTTAGGCGTCTACTCTCTACTCCTCCCTCCCGGACCCTGCACTTCCTATCTTTTCCAAAAAAATATTCTATTTGGATCTTGTCCACCATTTTAATTTTTTTTTAATTTCTGACAAACAAGAGACAAAAAAAAGGAGGAAAATAACAATGCATTCATATATAAATAATTAGTTCAATAAAAGATGACTCAATTAAGCAAATATGTACAAATATTACATTTTTCTTTTGTGTGTACCCAAAATTAAAAATAAAATAATAAAAACAATCATTTCTCTTATCCCCACCCTCATCCATCATGATAATAATACTAATTAAAAGAATATAAATATGTGAGTTCATGTTAAGTTTGAGTCCCAGATATCCTAATTAAGAAAAAGAGATTACAAAAGGGAATAAAAGAGAAAATGAACAAGACATTTTGATAATTTAGAGAAATTTTTATATCAATGAAAATAATAATTTTTTTAGATGGACAATAAGTCAGGGTAAGTTTGGATTGTAGTTGGATTCCCATTTATGAGTTGGGTTACGTTATAATAATTGGGGTCGATTTAAAATAGGCCAATAGGAAGATATCATGAAATTAATTAGTTTTTCAATATTTTTTTCAAGTGTATCGGGTCAAATTATTGATCATAAGTGGTTTTTATAGAAAATTAGAATTTTAAAAAATATCATTTGTATTATTTATTTGAGAAGGGTTTAAATTTGGACCGATCACATTAAGAAATATAATAAATAAATATTTAATAATTTTACTTTAAGGGTGCTATTAAAAATAAGGGTAAATATGAGTCAAAGGATTAACATCAAGGGTATTTTTGAGCCGAAAGAAGGACGTCAGGGGTATTTTACGGCTGATAGGTGGATGCAGGGTAATTTTTTACCAATTCAAATAAATGCGGGGCATTTTAGACCCTTCTCCATACAAGAAAATAGATAGAACTTGAAGTAAGATTCAAGACCCTTTGAGTTTATAAATAGAATATTTTTCTCCATATATATATATATACTAATTTTGTTGCATGTGAATATCAAAGCATGTATCACATTATTCTAAAAATAATATAAATATTATTAAATAAAACAATTATAAAATGAAAGATAAAGTACAAGTTCCTATGAATAGTGAATCTAAACTTTCTTACGATTACTACTAAAAGATAACCACTGTTAAAATCTCTTTGTTACACCTCTTAAATATACTTTCTCCTCCATTCCTCATAGTGCATTACTTAGTTATTATTGTGTTGTTGGAGTTCTTACTTTTATAATATAATATAAATAAGTATTGATTTATGTATCATCTCGGAAAATTTTTGACCTCAGACTCGAACAATCCTTCATTTTAAGTAGGATTTTAGCAAGGAATTTAATATTTTCCTAAGTGTTAAGGTCACTAGATGTCGCACCTTGAGTTCCAAGAAGAACTAAAGTGAATTCATTCACGTCATTCCTAAGTTCCTTTATGTTTTGGGTCAACTTCAAACGAACATAACTTCCAGTACAGGATGAGTTAGGTGGCCCATAAGATATCATATGAAAGGTCTTTGAATTATCTTTCCAACGCCACAAAGTTAGCTCAGTTTCGAGGTCAGATGAGTGAGATATTCCCTTTTGAAGTCAAGCTGCCCAGTTAAGGAAAGTTACCCGAAAATAGTAAGGGTATTTGGTGTTTTCCTTATCCAATCAGATTTAATTCGGCTTTAGTAAGGATTTAGGGTTCTAATATGATCAGATTCAATTTTATAATACTAATATACGCCTAGGGGTTTAGTTGATTGTTCAAGAAGAGAAAATAAAAGAAAAGTGGAGAAAAGAGGAGGAGAGTCCTAGATTACGTCGAGTTCTTGAGGATTTGATTTTGGATTTCGTTAAGGTTTTAATCCCTAAGAGTTATGTAACCTTCCATAGTGTTGGGTTTGTTCACCCACACACCAATCATGTTTATTTCAGCGAAATTCATTCTAGAAAGTTGAAAGTATGATGTTCCTGAATTATGTTGTTGAAATTGGCTTTCGTTCTTGAGTTTAGATGAGATTGATGAGTTCTTGAGGAAATTGTGTCGATTTCAAAGTTGTGTTTGATTAGATTCTTGTGTACGTGTACTAGGTATCTGAATCTAAAGAGGAATTCAGAAAAAGAATCGAGTTTAAGCGAATCGGGGTTAGAAAACGAAGAAGGAAAAAGTCGGGCGAATCTGATACTCCACTCCGCGTCACAGACCTGCCCTCCCTGTGCACAAAATCTTTCTCTACATCACGGAGAGGTCACGGACCCCTTTTCCTCAAAATTTATTTTTTGACCATATATTAAAATGCATCTCCGCGTCGCGGACTTGCTTCCAGAAAGTGATTTCTTGATCGTTTCTCATGTTTAACTATCTAAAAACACTCCTAACCATTAAAATATTCTCTCCTATCACAAATCATAACCTTGAATTCATAATTCAAATTCAAGGAAGAGTTAAGAGCCAAGTCTTGAGAGTCTTTTGTGGAGTTTTCTACAAATTCTAATAACTTGTTTCAAGACTTAAGTAAGTGAGCATGAGAGTGAGGAGAATGTATTCATGAGTCTACACTACCTATGAGATCCTTCATATAATGAACCATAACTCTTGAATTCATAATTCAAATTCAAGAGATAATTAAGAGTAGAGTTCAAGAACGTTTTGAGTCCAATTGTGAATCCTTTGAGATCAACTATTGATATGAATTAAGTTTTAAGGAAGTACCTATGAGAAGAAGAAGAAGAAGAAGAGTTGTATACATGAGTTCCATATCATTATGTAGACCCTCGAGTCGAGTCATTCATACCCATAAATTCTGAATGAGATTCATAAGTTGAGCATTTTTTAGAGGAGTAGTATCTTCAAGCTCTAAGTTCTTGAGTATCATTTCCTAACCTTTTTGAGATTATATTCCTTATCATGGGACTATTACATGTTACCCATGAAGTGCTTGAGTTGAATTATTCATCCCCATAAGTCCGCATGAACCCTAGAGTCGAGCAGTCTAGGGATGAGTAGTATCATTGTGTCTTGAGTTCTAAGTAGTGAGGTTCTTTATTGCTCTTAAGATCCCTGAGTCTAATCGTTCATGTTAAAAAATTTCACATGAACCCTATGATTTGAGTTCTAAATTTTAAAAAGTTTTTTAAAGCCAACACTAGAGTTCTTAAACTGTGTTTTGAGAAAGTAGAGATGAGTTTTGAGAAAAGAGTGTTCTGAAACATGATTAGTATTACAATCGAGTATGCCATCAATGTATGAGCAGTATGGTATCTAGATATACTATCAATGTTTATGTAGTATGACTTATGGAGTCATCAATGATCATATTATATTATGGTTTTTGATGTATTTTTGGGAAATAGTTTTCAAGTATGAGTTGAGCAAGAGTATAATGGACTATGTATTCCCAGAGGTGTCAAATCTTACATTGATAAAATAGAAACTGAGATTTCTAAATGAATTATGAGTTTAAAATATTTCAGAGTAGCTATCTCTTTTAAGAGAAATATTTTGAGTAATAATCTCAAACCAAAGAAAGAGTTATATTTTTAAACATATGAGCTGAGTTTATTTTGGGATTAGTATTAAGCACTAATATGGGGACGAGTTCATAATAACTCAAGTCGCCATAAACCATGTAGCCAAAGGGTCATACTTTTTAGATTATTCTTTAATGCTTTTTAGCATAGACTAGTGGATCCACTTAGTTGAGAGGTCTTATACCTTGGCAAAGTATTGGACAGTTTTGGGAGCAAGGATGAGATGTTGTATCATCACATAGCTCATAGTGATGGTTGTCGGTTATAGGAACTCCCACAGAGATATTTTATTTTTATATACGAACTGAGTTTTTATTATATTCTTCAATACATTGAGTTGCTTTCTACTATTTTAAAAGCTTTCACTGTTGTTTTATCCTGAGTTGAGTATCTTGAGTTGAGTATCTTTGAGTTGAGTATGTTATTCTTGAGTTGATTTTGGTTGAGTGAGTTTAGAAGAGGTAAGTGCGTTTCCTTTTTATCAATTTCAACATTATGTTATGCTTTAGAATCCCCCTTACATGCTTGTACATTCAATGTACTGAGCCATTTGGTCTGCATCGTTTCATGATGCAGATACAAGGATTCAAGATCATCACCTTGTGCTTAGTTCATACCACATGTTGTTCGAGTTAGATATGGTGAGCCTCTTTGCTTCCGGAGGCTTCCACATGTACTTTGAGTTATATCAGTTGTTAGGATGTCGTGGGTCTAGTCCCGACTTCCATCGTTGTCAGTTAGAGGCTTCATATATAGACAATAGAGTTTTAGAAGTCTGTTCATTTATCTGGTTAAATGTTATAAATACTTGAGTTACCTATTTATGGAGAGTTGAATATATTATTTTTATTCAGTGTTATCTATTCAGTATTGTTCAGATTATTTGAAAGTTGAGTATTTGAATTTAATTCAGTTTTTAAGCTTTTGTATGTTTGAGTTAGTCTTCCGCTTGTAGTCAACCAAGATGAGGGTTCGCTTGGGACCAACAATGGTTCTCGAGTGCCGGTCAAGTCCAGGATGTAGACTCGGGTTGTGACAATATGACATATAAAAGATCTAATAAATTGGATGTTTTTAGTTGAAGAATTAGATTAATTTAACATTCATATTGGGAGTGTTCTAATTTGAGTAAACTTTGAGATTGTTCACATCTAAAAAACTATTTATTGTGCTTTATAAAAAAAATCACAACCCTTTAAAAAATTACAACCCTTCCAGAAGGTCATAACTCATCAAAAAATTCATAGATCTTTGGAAAAGTAGCAATTCTATAGAAAAGTCACAACCCTTCGGAAATATTACAACTCATCACAAAAGTTATAAATTCTTGGAAATGTCACAACCATTCCATGTTAAAAGGTGTTTTACTTTACTATAATAGAAATAAATAAATATAATGCAATATAAAATATAGAAGATATACTAAATTTGGAGTTATTACAATAATTTAAAATTTAAGTTAGGTAGTTCATTCTTTTTAGGTAGTATTGACAAAAAAGATAGATATAGATTTGCCTAATTTTAATTTGATATTAAATTTTAAAAAACAAAGAACACTTTTAATTAAAGGATCATATGTAGAATATAAGAAAAATGTCTTCAAACTTTGTGGTCTTAAAGATGCGCCCCTACCCACAAGAAAAAAAACCATTCTATATTTATCTAAATAAAAATAAAAGAACAACAAATAAATTGGAAACAAAAGAGTACTTATTATGTCACGCCCCCAGCCTATACCCTAGGCGGAACTGGCACTCGAGAACCATTGTTGGCCCCAAGCGAACCCTTGGCCTGACTAGACTCTCGGCGGAAGACTTTAAGCATTAAGAGGAAAATTCAAATGCATGATAACAACTGTCTCAAACTAAACTCAGAATGTTTTAGAAATAAACATTTAACTTAGCCAAAGTGGCAACTCCAATCTGAACATAAGCAAATAACAAGATAATGACAAATGAACTAACTGTCTATGAAGCCTCTAGCAACTGAGATGGATTTCGGGCCAAGACCCACGGCATCCTAATGAACTAACTATAAATCAGTAAAAAGGGGTCCTCCGAAAGCAAAGAGGCTCACCAACTAACTCTGAGTGTTCAACTGGATCAACGAGGCGTTGGATGCTGATCCTGGTTACCTGTATCTGCATAATAAAACAATGCAGGCCAAATGCCATCAGTACATTGAATGTACGAGCATGCGAGGGGAAAACTAAACATGACATAAGCTCGAAATGAATTCTGAAAGAAACACTTACTTCAAGTTTACTCAACTCAATGAATAAAAAAACAACAGTAAAGATGCAGTTTATGTAAAGCATTTAAAACAATAAGTATAAACTTAATATACATTTATAGTAAAGAAATAAATCTTGTGGGAGTTTCTTTAACCGACAACCATCACTATGAGCTAAAGTGATGATACAACGTCTCACCCATGCTGCCAGGACTGTCCTATAACTTGCTGGGATATAGAACACCTCAACTAAGTGGATCCACTGGTCTATGCTAAAAAGCACTAACGAATCATCTAAAAAGTATGACCTTTTCTACCCAAGTTGGCGACATGGTTTATGGAGACATTGAGTTGTTATGAATTTGTCCCCACATCGGTTCTCAATACTACTCCAAAAATACTCAGATCATATGTTTAAAAACAAAAACTATTTCTGTGGTTTAAGATAATTACTCAAAACTAGCTCAAAGGCTCTCTTGAAAATTGATGTTTCCTCTCTTGTTTAAATGTGAAAACATCTACTCTTTGGGAATACATAGTCCCCCTATACTCTTATGGAGAAATAAACTTCACTCTTTACTCTTTACTTTACTCAAAACTCAAGTCTAAAAGAAAGTTTAAATCATTTGTAAAGAGACCTAAGTACAAATCCTTGGAGATGAAACCCTCTTCTTCCTCAAGTTTTCAAAACCCTCTCAAACTTAGAGCAAAATATGAAAAATTAATATTCTCTAAGTGAAAATTATAATAATTTTTCCACAATAAAACTAAAAACTCTAACTAGTATTTATAATTATCATAGATTTGTGCTGCATCGGATCGTTTGGCGTCATTAATCAAAATCATTGATTAACTCGATGATTCACCCTTTGGTGTAATTCATCGTCGTCTTGTACCAACCTTCAGCATCCTCGTGCTCTGGGATATGGGAGGCATGGTACTGCTTTGTGGAACTACTCGGCGATGTGCCGACTGCTCCCTTTTTCTACCGACTTGATCCTTTTCTTCAGGGCTCAGCACACTGGTAAAAAAGGTGAAGTAAGACCCTTTCTGCGACTCACCAAGTGGACTTGGCGATCCTTAGGCGTTCATTTCTTCATTCTTTTCAGTCTTTTCTTTCCTTTTTGCGACATAGTGTCCATTGTCTCCTTAAAACTTCAAATACCTGAAACCTAAGGGTTTTCATCAGATATTGAGAAAAAATAAGCATTTGAGGACACAATTTCTATTAAAATATGGCCCTCAATGAGTCCAATTTGTGGACTCATCAACACCCTCAACTTAAAATTTTGCTTGTCCTCAAGTAAACTTAAATTCAGCCGTTCGAAAAGGGTGTCTCGAACAGTGCTACAAAAGACTCAATCATGAATGCACACAACAACATTCAATTTACTTATGCAAAAGTCAAATGTGCACTCAAAGATTCAAATTGTGAGTCACCAATATCAACGAATCTCATGATCACAATACTTGTTTTAAATGCAAGTTCAAGCTCAACTGTAGTGTTCCAAAGCCCTCACACTAAGAATGATTCCATATTCACACAATGGTTTCACAGTTTAAAGCTTTGGAATCAGAGGCCACACTCACACTCACAAAGAAGAACATAATCCATAACTTCACCCATAGGTTTGCCCGTATTTTCCAATCGACATTTACTTCAGCTCACTCAAGATAAAAAAGAAAGATGTTTTCAAGGATTGTAATGGGGCTGAGTGCAATGGTATGGTCATTTACGCTCAGTGACTTTTATCCTCATGAGATGTGGTGCTCGAAACACTTCCTTTCCTTTTTCCTTCATCATTTTCATTAGTGCATCATAGGTCATCCTATTATTCTCTTCCCATGAATTGTTAGGAAACCCCATTTCTTTTGTACTTTATTCCACAACTTTCTTTTTCATTTTTTTTATTTTTATTTTATGGAGGGGTTCCATTTTCCTCAAAACCATGGGTAGGAGGGACTTTCTTGTACTACTTGATTTGCCTTCTCTTTTCACCACACCCCCAACTTATGCTTTCGGCCTATGTTGGCTATTCAAACTAACCAGAACTTCATGAGGATCATGGGTGATGGATTAAGAAAGGTCTAGTTTTCATCAAGTTTCTTCCAAAGAAAGGTAAGGCTCAAAGGGTGTTCAAGAGAGAATCCTACAATCACAAGGTATGTCACAAAAGAGGTATATGTCAAATTAGTTCACACTATTTGAAGTTGCCTAAGATCATATCAAAAGATAGCATCACTTAGTTAACCGGACCAACCGAGCAAATTCTAAGATCTATCATGCATATTTCACAGGTAAGCTCATCACACTAGGCATTGATACTATAAGTTAAACAAGACTCCACACTTTTGCTAGTGTGAAATGATCATCACAAGAGAATCAATTTGATACAAGTTTAGTCATAACGAGATGGAAAGGGTTCATATATTGTTTATGCAATTTCATTTGTCCTCATCGTAGCCGCGCATTCATGTTCATTCGATTGAGAGCACTATTCAAGTCATCGGCATTGATTGGAACCGAGACTCAAATTTTTGTAAAAGAATAGCCACATTCAAGAGCGTATAAAGGGTGGCGAAAATGTGCGAAAAATTCAATTTTTTTTGAAAAGGTCAAAATCATTTTACAATTTAAAACGAAAAAGGGAGCCATAAGCTCAAACATCCACGATAAGCAAATAAAACAATTTAATCGGAATACCCCAAATATATATATAAAAACATAGATAATATAGTCGCACAAATGGTAGGCTTCACCCCACCATAATAAAAAAACTATTTGTCCTCAAATGCATATAACAATAATTCAAGGGTCAAATGAGAGAACGACAAAGAGAGGGCTAGAGAACAATCCTGGTGATGCATTTGCTCCATCTGTCAAGGTGGTATGTTCCTTCTTGCAACTCTATGTCTGGATATATCTGCTACTTCGAGTCATAGTTCCTTCAACAAATTTTGCAATACAAGGAAGGTGAGGTGGGGACATTAAGTGGTCCGCTAAGTGGTTCGCTAGCCATACACAACTTTACTAAGAAACCCAATGCGCTTATTTTCAACCCACGTTCTCGAATGCGTCACAACCACCCTTTTGCGCTAGCCAATATAGGGTGTGATCTATGTGCCGAGCACAAATTGCTAACTAAAACACTTAGGTAATGCAGGAATATATGGAAATTAGTGTGCACCGATACAGTTGGAGGAATGGAAGCATGTAAGAGTGAGCGAGTTCGAGAACTTAAACCTTTTTCTCGCAAAAAGTACAGTCCTTTCCCATTAGGCGACAACACTCGCGATCGCTAAGTCATTCGACGGGTCACCGAGTTATCACTCACTCGCCGAGTTTTACAGATCTTCCCAGTAATCCTGGAAGTTCAAACGGTGGATAAAGGTGGGTCAGCGACCTCATCAGTGACTCGCCAACTAGACCTGTTGCTTGCAACCCTGCACTTTTCAAGCACCTCCCATACTTCACCCTATGTGAACAACACACTATTACTTTACTAATACACAAATATAAGTTATTAAGGGGTTTTGGGTTGCCTCCCAAACAGCGGTTTAGTTAACTTCGCGGCATAATGAAAGTCAGCAACTAATCTTCATCCTCGGAGTCGCCCATGTTGTAGTTAGGCAAGTCCTCGGTGAATGGTGGGTAGTGACCTGATATCAAATGGCAGATTTGAGCATCATGCAGCTGAATAGTCATGGAGTGAGAGGTTGACTCTTCATTTAGCACTTCGATGTTTTCCTTCATCTCATTCAACATCTTCTCCTATGCCTAAATTTTTTGCTGAATGAGTGAAAGAGATTCGTCATCCTGCACACCTCCCTATTTCTTTCCATGGCTACACTCTCGGAAGGCGACGTGATTTTCTTTTCCCATGGCTTGTACTTCCAATTCCGTGACTCAGTTGGATAGAGAATCCAACTAGGTGACTACTGCGTCCCACTCCTGCTTCGTTTTGGATTCTTTGCTGGCTTCTACCATGCCATCAGGGAGTTTTTGTACTACTTCATAGGGCTGGTATAGCATGCCACCCTCGCAAAGTTTATCGGCTACACTTCTATTCTCGGGTCCAAGACCCCTATAGAAGCACTCCAGTAGCGCCTTGTCCGTCATCCCATGAGATGGGCATGGTTGCAGCATCGCTTGAAACATCAGTCACATTTACATAATTTTCTCAACCCCTACCCGTTTAAATGTCAGGAGGTTATCCCTGAGGTTCAATAGTTTCAGGAGGGGATGGTCTGTGTGGTAACCATAACGATCATCCATTCTTATTTCCCTGCGTTGATATTCAAAACTAGCGAAACAAAACTACATTTTAGATTAGTAAAGCTAAAACTAAGAAGGATCACAAATTCTATTTAACTAAGAATTCCCAAATAACACCATTACCTAGCAGCGGTGCCATTTTGATGTTTGCCTAATCAATGACACGTCTTACAGTACGAGTTTCTACGATCGTCCAATGGTATAGTAACCCAACCAAGGGTTGGGGTCGTGTCCCAAGTGAGTGATTTTGAGAATTAAAAGAAAATTAGAAATTCATACTAATTAGTCGTAGCTAAAGAAGTTAATGAATAAAAACATAGTAAATAAAGGGGGTGACAAAAAAGTGTCAAATATCAAATAGGGGGTATTGTCACAAGTAAGCTAAAATTAGCTAAATCAACAAGGAAATCTAAGCAATGTGAGGGAGATTCTTGGGATGTGACCGGAATATGGGTTAATCTAAATTATTGGGTACATGCTTTCGATAGAAAATTTATAGAGTTATAGTGTTTAGGCTAAGCTTTATGTGGGAATAAGTTCCCTCTTGAGAAACTTACCCCGTTTCAAATGGGTTCCTCTCGGACACCCACTTGTTGCATGAAGACCAGCCTACGCCTTACCCCACTCACTGTCTCAAGCTGAGTGTTAGGATATGGGACTAGGGCTAACCCTCTCAGGATAAGCCTCATGTCAACCCACTCCATAGGCCATCAATCTAGTCGTCTTGGTTTCACAACTTCTCATCGAGCAAGCCTAAAATACATGAGTGAACTTGTATCTGCAACTACAAATCCATTAGATTCAACCAAAACTACTAGACCAAATCACCATTATACTACATTTAATCTATCAACAAGCAAGACCTAACAATTATCTTAACCCATATTCGTTAAATCACATCCCAAGAATTGGGTTTTTAGCCACACATCAAGAGATAGAAATTTATACGAGCTTGCATTCAAATGGGTATGAAGATTTATGTCTTATTACATGCAAAGAATGAAGAATCCGAGAGACCTAAGTCCAAATCCTTGGAGATGAAACCCTCTACTTCTTCAAGTGTTCAAAACTCTCTAAAACTCAGAGCAAAAATATGAAAAATTAATATTCTCTAAGTGAAAATTATAATAATTGTTCCACACTAAAACTAAAAACTCTAACTAGTATTTATAGTTATCACAAATTTGTGCTGCAGCGGATCGTTCGGCATCATTAGATGGAATCGACGATCAACTCGGCAATTCGCCCTTTGGTGTAATGCATCCCCGTCTTGTACCAGCCTTCAACATCGTCGTGCTCTGGGTTATTGTACGGCATGGTACTGCTTCATAGAATTGCTCGGCGATGCGCCGACTGCTCCCTTTTTCCGCCGACTTGATCCTTTTTTTCAAGGCTCAGCACACTAGAACAAATGGCGAAGTAAGACCCTTCGACGATCCTTAGGCCTTCATTTCTTCATTCTTTTCAGCCTTTTCATTCCTTTTTGAGACGTAGTGCCCATGCTCTTCTTAAAACATCAAATACCTGAAACTTAAGGGTTTTCATAAGATATTGAGATAAAATAAGCATTTGAAGACAAAATTTCTATTAAAATATAGCCCTGAATGAGTCCAATTTGTGGACTCATCACATACTAGGCAAATATGTAGGAAACACTTCCTTAAACTCAGACACCGCAAGAATAAACTCAATAGAGGGAGACTCAATCTCAACATCCCTAACATGAGCCAAATACGCCAAACAACCCTGCCCTACCAGTTTCCTAGCCCAAATGAAAGATATGATCTTAGCTAGCTTAGGCTTGTACACCCCTTCCTACTCTAATTTTTCCCTACCAGGGATCTCTAGAGTTACCGACTTAGTATTACAATTATAATAGGGGGACAACCAAGTCATGCCTAAGATTATATCAAGTCAGTCATATTCATCATTATCAAAGCAACCCAAATCTGAAAATCCATAAACACAACAGGACAACACGATATATATGGGTGACTATGACTTACTTTCAACTGGGGTAGAAACATGGATGGGGGCATCAAGTATATCACAGACCGCATCAAATCCTAAGGCAATTGAACTGACACATACGAATAAGTAGAATCCAGATCAAACAAAATAATAGTTATCCGGGCACAGACAAGAATAGGACTTGTGACCACTGCATCACACACCTCAAACTCGGTCTTGCTTAAGAAAGCATATAACTGAGCCCTGTAGTCTTGATGGGCAACCTCCTTGCGTGACTGCACTGCTCCTCTACCTTCGTTACCATTTCCCCAGCTTCCACAGCCTTGCCGATTTCCTTCTCAGATGCCCAGGTTCTCAACAATTGTGACACTTTATAACTTATATTCGATTGTTGAACACTGAGTTAGATCGCGGGGGTTAGTTCGGGTACGATTCGAGGTCCATGATTGTGACTAGGGGAAAACAGGGGAGACATGCACAGAACTTTTCTCGCCCTGTCATGCTCTGGCGGGAGAAATCCCACACTGGCGGTCTCACCGTGAAGGAGAAAATCCCGCCCCAGCTGCCCTGATGGAAACAAAATTCCTGCCAACAATTTATGGGGTTCTTTTTTTTTTTCTATATTTCCCCTAGATTTCCTGGTTATATCTAGGTATTTAAGAAAATCCCTTTAGCTAGGACAATCATTGTATACCCCCTGGTCAACCCAATGAAGTATGCACTTTAGAATCCTTTTACATCGTTTAAACACTACCACACAATTATCCAGGATACACCTAGACTCTCACAAGGTTATCAGTTGGTCACAAAGCACATCCATATTTCTCGCTAAGGAACCACATCGTAATTTATATAGATCTTTGCACCTAATCTCGTGATAACTTTCTTTTCACAACAAGTTTCATGACACTCAAGCAGTTAGTACTTGCAGACAGGTCCAAATTCTTTAATTAGTTCATTCCATAGACGACCATTCCTGATCATCTATGCCTTATACGACCCCTAAGGCCAGATACCAATTGGAACCTTCTCAGTTCCAATTAACTTACTTGTGTCCCTTCAATTGCGAGAACAACGTCTAATTCACTTCGTTGCGATACCAATTGGAATCGGGAGATACCAATTGGACTTAACTCATACCACAAGTGACAATAGTAGCTAGCGAGCCCCACAAAACTACTAATTTCAATCATAGAACTTGGTCGAACCCAATTCTTAACCGCCTAAATCTTTAACTGATGATAGTCAGACCTTAGATCAATCTTAGAGAAACTGATACTTGTCAAAAGATCATCAATTCGAGGCAACAAATACTTGTTCCGAATGGTGACCCTATTCAATTGTCGGTAGTCTATACACATCCTCTCTTGCTAGTGATGTTGTTAACACTTTGTTGCTCTAGTTCGGACCATAGAGTGAAGGAGGAAAGATACCAACTTGTATTTCCCAGTTACCAATTCAATTCAAATCATAACATGAAAAAGTAGAAATAAGTGAGTTTTTCCTAAAGTCCTATAGCCTCTCGAAGAAAAGTACGGACGTCTTCGTACTGTTCTACAAGACTATACTAGACTTGTTTTGGTACAATGAGATCAATGAACCTAGGGCTCTGATACCAACTTTGTCACGACCCAGACCGTCGTGATTGGCACACACACTAATCCTTCGGTGGGAGAACCATTACTACAACCCAAAACTAACAAATTTTGTGAAAACTACGACATTTAAAGATACGGAAGCAGGTTTAAATGACAATAAAATTGGAGTACCCATAAACTCCAAGCTTTTAACAAACAACTAGCCAAACTAAAGCGGAAGAACAACCCATAGAACCTGAAGTCATTTTACCAAATCTCTACTACAAACAAGTCTAAGAACAAGGGGTACAACCTCGAAACTAAACAAACACCTTAAACAAATAGTCTGAGTCCGAAAAAATGGAGCTAAACAAGAAAGATCCATGACAACCTGAAAGAACTATCTCACCCTTGAATTCGATCAAGCTCAATAGTCACCTAGCTTAGGTTTATCAATAGCCGCCTGAAGATGCCCCGTACTTAACAAAGAAAGACCAAGTGCAGTATTAGTACATAACCAAAGTGTACTGGTAGGATCACGCTGCTATCCCACTAAGTGCAACATACATAAGTCATTACAACAATATATAACATGCATACATCGAATATACACAATATCGATATCTGATACGAACAACAAACATTTTCACATTTATCAAGATATACAGTTATGTCAAATCAATGCTCCTCTCATAGAACCCAAACCCAAACTATTATCATACCGGAATGTGCTACCCGATCCCATGTTTATGCCAAAACATGGCAGTGATCCCATGTTTATGCCGAAATGTGGCAACAGATCCCATGTTTATTCCGGAAGTGGCAACAGATCCGTGTTATTGTGTTGGAACTCAACACCCGATCCATTCAACATGCCACAATCACAATCACAAATATATTCTCAAAATCATACAATCAATTCATGATTCATGACATTCATCATTCATCTATCCTCATCCCCAAGTACTGTGATCAATAGTGCAACATTCTCATACATACACATATTATAATGAATCAAGAACAAACATATATCACACAATAATGAAATCACAACTATCACTTTCCTCGAATCAAAGCTTGAATCCCCCAAGGCACTTGAATCTTCCCTTTTCCGATTCTTTCCGCTTGTTTTAGGTCTACAAACAATTAATATAGGCAAGGATCAATAAACAACACCTAATTACTAGGATTATATCAATAATATCAACCCTAAGTCAAACCCTTGATCCCCATCAGGGTTGTTTCCACCATAAATTCCAGATCAAAACCCTCCCCCATTGATAATTACCCATTAGATTATGTTGAACGGAACAAAAATGGATTTGGGGAGTTAAAACATTACTTTTAGCCTCAAGAATGGTGAAAAATGGTCTAGAAATAATTCTGGGTCGTTTCTTAGTTCTCAAGAATGAACTTTTGCAGAAAATAACATTTTTTGGGGGGTTTTACCCTATTTAAGTCGCGATTGTCCCGCTACGGCTGCATGCACAAAGATAGAATATTCGAATTTCAGTTTCGAGCCCCCATTTCACCACACACCTTCAACCCTTGAGATTCAACAACTACCCATTCACGCTATGATCATTTTCGAAAGTTTTAATCGCCTGAATTCGATTCCATAAAGTCGTACGGGTTACTTAGCGCCTTAGCTATCTACTCATGTGATCCGAATCATAATTAGATCTCTCATTTATTACCAGATATTCCTAGACCTCACTGACTCTAATTTCGTCCAAATCTGGACGAGATTAGGAAATTCCAAGTTCCTACCAAAAAGTTTCCTGACCCGAATTCTTTCTCCATTGGTTTGTCCCTAACGACAGAAATCAGGTCGTTACAAATGGTGTGACTGAATCGTAATTGACCACTTGTCAAAAATTAATTTGAAAATCTAATGTTTTAAGTGAACAAAAAATGGCATGGATAAACATTTTTTCAAACGGAAATGACATAAATGAGCCAAACTTTTAACGGATGACTTAGTTGAACCTTTTATCAAAATTTGATGACAAGTTTGAGCATTTTTCCAAATTTAGGGTCCGTTTGGTAAGACGATATGAAATCGTGATATGAAATCAGGCAATGAGTTTTGTTTAGATATGCAATTTGGACTTTTTATGTTGTATGTTTTCTCATAAACATAAAAAATCTATACATTGTAAAATTATTAAAATTGTCCTAATTCTCCTACAATCTTACCAAATAAGCAAAAGTTTATAAAATTGCATAATAAACTGTCACAAAAATATTCTAAAAATATACAACATTTATTAATCAAACTTTAATTCAATAAAAAAAATTGAAAATAAGTTGGAGTGTGCAGTGTTTAATATAATCCCCTACATAGTATAGATCAGTGCTTTCAAAAACACTTTTTGGGGCGAGTTTCGGAGTAAGGCGCACCAAAAAGGCTCTGCGGGGGAAATAAAAGACATAGATCCATAGGACGTAAGCTTAAAATGTAAAAACGTAAGCCATGAGCGTAACAACGTAAATCCTGGGCGTAAAAACGTAAGCCTTGAGCATTTTTTTTTGGTTTTTGAATCTTTATTGCTTTGAATCATATTTTTTTATTGTTGGTATATATAAATACATAAAATATGAATTTGTATAGATGGCATGGTGAAAAATATGGAAAAGGCATAAATTTTCCCTTGAATTTGTTCCAAAAAGTCAGTTGCACGCTTAAACTATCAAGTGACCTATTACACACCTATACTACTCAAAAGTTAATTTTCTTACCCCTAAAACTGATGTGGAAAAAAAAACAAAAATAAAAATAGGCGCGTCAGTTTGAAATTAAAGTAAAAAAAGAACAAGTTAGAATCCTCTTTTCCACCCCCACCCGCGACACTTCTTCTTCAACCCCTCCCCCCACAATTTTCCTATTCTTCTTCATTCTTTATTTTCATCACACTTCTTTATTTTTTACTAGTAATATTACACGCGCTTAGCGCGAGAATTGAATATCACGGAATATATAAAATAAAACTTAAAACCTATCAGTCACTAAAAATAAAACACTATATTATCCTACATAAAAGATTAATAATGTAAAGGAAAACGAAAATTACTACATCTTATCATTTATCCTTAATAACATAAGCATATATTAATGACGGTAAAAATATATACGAGGATTTGTAACTTAAGCAATGGTCTCACTTAGCCACTCAACATGAGTAAAGTACACAAATACTTAATTGTGAAGAAGAAGAGGTTCAGAATTGTTGTTGTTTTAAAATGAAATAACATCCCTCTATTTATAGACAACAGATGGTAGTGTGAACATATATTTATTGTACCTTATCGGTAAGGTTACAACTATTTTTAAAAGTTGCAATCCTTCAGTAAGGTCATAACCTTTCATAAAAGTAACAACTTTTAATAAAAGTCGCAACTCTTCATTAAAGTCGCAACTTTTCATAAATGTAATAATTTTTCATAAAAGTCACAACTTCTAATAAAAGTTGCAACTCTTCATTAAAGTCGCAGCTTTTCATAAAAGTCACAATTTTTCATAAGTGTCACTACTTTTCATGAAAACTAACTCAAACATAAAAAGCTTGAAAAGTGAATAAAAATTCGATAAACTCAACTTTGCAAATCATTAACTCAAATGAACAACTTTGAATAAAAAATATTATATTCAACTTGCCATAAAATAGGAAACTTAAATCTTTAAAACATTTAACATAATAAATGAAAAGACTTCTGAAACTCTACTGTTTATCTATGAAGCCTTTAAATCGCAAAGATGGAAGTCAGGACAAGACCTACGACCTCCTAACAACTAATATAACTGAAAGTAAAAGTGGAACGCTCCGGAAGCAAGGAGGCTCACCATAGCTAACTCGAACTCCATGTAGTATCAATGAAGTGCCTATTGATGATCCAGAATCCCTGTATCTATATCGTTAAACGATGCAGGCCAAATGACTCAGTACATGGAATGTATGAGCACGTAAGGGGAATTATAAAGTATAACGTAAGCTTGAACTTAAAAAAATGATACATACTCACCTCTTTTAAAACTTACTCAACTCAAGGAATATTCAAAGATAGTCAAAACTACTCAAACTTACTCAACTAAGAATTACACAAGGATAAGATACTCAACTCAGTAATAAGGTTCTAAACTCAATGAAACTCAACAATAAGGTACTCAATACAATGAAGAACAGATCAACTCAAGATACACAACTCGAAATACTCAACTCATGATACTCAAGGATAAAGCAATAGGAAAAGATGCAATATATATGGAAAGCTGTACAACTGTAGATAGTAACTCAATGTATTGAAAAATACAATATTACTCAGTGTATGTACAAAACTACAATATACTCTGCGGGAGTTACTCTAATCGACAACCATCACTATGAGCTATGTCATGATACAACGTCTCACCCACGCTGCCAGAACTTTCCTATTCTTTGCCAAAGTATAAGACCTCTCAACTAAGTGGATCTACTAGTATATGCTAAAAGCATTAAGGAATCATCTAAAAGTATGACCCTTTCTACCCACGTCAGCTACATGGCTTGTGAAGACATGAGTTATCTGAACTCGTCCCTATATCGGTGCTCAATACTACTCCCAAAATAGACTCAGCTCATATGTTTAAAAACATAACTCTCTGTGGTTTGTGATTGCTACTCAAAATCTTTCTCTAAAAAGAGGTGTCACTCAAGTGCTAAAAACACTTTTGAAAATCTCAGTTTCCTCCTACTTTAAATGTGAAAACATTTACTCTTGGGAATACTTAGTTCCCATCTATCATTTTAAGGAAAATGAACTCGACTCTACTCTTACTCAACTCAAGTTCTCAAGTCTTAAAAAAAGTTTGGAAAAAGTTGTAAAAGACTTCTCAAAATAAGGTTCATGCCGAATAATGGACGTGAAACACTCAATTCAAGGTTTTAAATAACCATACAGAGAACTCGATACTCATAACTCAACAACTCATAAGTCAATAACAACAATGATACTACTCATTTCATGAATTCTCAACTCATAAGGTTCATGTGGAATTATGGGCATGAACAACTCAACTCAAGGACTCAAAGATACTTCTCATCTCAAAACTGCTCGACTTAACTCAAATCAAGGACTTTTTGGATAACATGTAATAGTCCAATGGTTAGGATTATAATATCAAATGGGTTAGGAACTCAATACTCAAGACTTATAACTTGAAGATATTACTCCTCTCAAAGGTGATCCATTTATGAAGTTCGTGCGGAATTTATGGGCATGAACGACTCGACTCGAGGGTCTACATGACAATATGAAACTCATGTATACGACTCTTCTCATTCTCATACTTAATTCCTCAAAACAAAACTCAAATCTATGATGGATCACAAAGGATTCACAATTAAACTCAAAGGCTTTCTTAAACTCTACTCCTAACTCTCTCTTGAATGTGAATTATGAATTCAAGAATTATGGTTCATGATATGAAGGATATCGTGATGACAAAGTAGACTCATGTACACATTCTCCTCACTCTCACACTTACTTTCTCAAGTCTTGAAACAAGTTAGTAGAAGTTTTAGAAGACTCCTCAAAGGGACTCGAAGGGACTTTCTTAGAATGTTCAAAAGAATACTCAAAACTTAACTCTTAAATCTACCTTTAATTTGAATTATTAATTCAAGGTTATGATCATGTTATGAATGATTTCTATGTGTTTAGAAGTAGGTTGGAGTAGTTAGAATCAAAAAGGAGTGAAGGTACCCTTCGAAAGAACTCAAATGAACATACCGATTGCAAACTAGATGAGTGATGTACCGTGAGTTTACGGTATTTTTGATACATTTCACTTCAGATTTGTGTGTGTCTAGGGCTATTTTGTATTCGTTTATATGTGGTTTTCTCATGTTTGCAGGGAATAGGTTTAGGCGCTGAAACTTGAAGACACAACTGAAAGAAGTGCAGAAAAGGGCATCTACGGAGGCAACTTAAGGACTGTAGGTCCAATTACGCCCCGTAGATGATATTCGTAGAATGGTAGGAAAGGCATTTTTGAATATTAGGGAATTCTTGACCAAGTGTGGAACCACGGTTGTGACTTACGGATCGTAGATTGATCTACGGACTGTACTGTTGCTCCGTCAAATCATTCAGAGATTGGTTCTAGTACCTGATGTTGAACAAATCTAAGTGTGGCATCACGGAGAAGAGTTACAGATTGTAGATAGACTTACGGTCCATATTATTGAATGGTCGATTGCAACAAAATATTTTGCAGATTTTGACGAAAGAAAAATTGCCTAAGTCCTGAGCCACAGAAGGGACCTACAGACCATAGATTGACTTATGGACCCTAGGTCAGTCTGGTATAATGAAGACGCGTCCTGGAGCTTTATTTCCTTATTTCGTTTCCTTTTTAGTTAGGACTTATTTTTATATATATAGGGTATGTAAACCTCATTTTTGGAGGTTAGAGATTATTCTTTTTGTTCTAGTTTTTAGCTTGGGAGATTAACTTGCAACTTTAGCAATTCATAATTTCCTAAGCACGTTTTGGTGATTTTTAACTTGAAATTCAAGTTGAAATTATGGGATTATTCTACTCTACTACGTAAGTTCATGATTTATTCTTCAAACATTATGAATTGTTTTCTTGCTAATATGCGTACCTAAATCCACAACTAGGGTTGTGGGAACCATGAACGATTAACGAAGTATGAATACTAACTAAGTATTTCCTAAATATTGTGTTGCATGCATTGCTAATTCTTTCCTCTATAAGTCTTTTTAGCGGTGCGCAACGTTAGAACTCGCCTTGTTGCTACTTGTCGAACCAAGGAGGTTGTTAATAAGAAAAGAATAATCAACATCTATTTTGTATGATACTATCTAATAGAATTAATTTTTATTGGTGCAAGGGTGAAAACTAAGACATACATCGATGTGATGTCTAATATGAGGTAATGGTAAGGGTTAGTAAATTATACACACATAGCCAGACCAAGGTGCAGGGTGAAATTTTCTAGATACCGGACCAAGGATTTAGAGATACATACCTTATCGCTTTGCATGTAATACACTAGGAAGGGATTGATATTACTAGGATTACGAAGTTATGAGCTTATGGGGAACACGTACGCCTTAGTTTCCTTCTCAATTTGATTACAACAAAAGTTTGAATCATGATTACTAATTACTTTCATAATTTCCAAAAATTGTTCATAAATCCCCCCCCCCCTTTACTTATTTTTCTCGGAAATACATTGGTTAAATGAATATAATAATTAATGAACTTAAGTCTAAACCATATTCCTCGTGGGATCGACCCCAACCTACAAGTTGGGTTATTTACGTGATAACGATCGCTTATGCTTCTGAAAAGAGGTGTAATTTGAGTGTATCAATGGGGCAGGTGACCCTGGTGCTCTCAGTGTCGCGGGGAGCCAACCCCTAAATTTCAGAACATGATTTGGGGTGCACTGTCTAGCGCGACGCGCCAGGCCCCAACCCAGAAAACTCGACGAATTGTTTGCTTGTTTTCTCACCCTAACTTGCCTAGAATCGAACGGTTTCTTCCCCAACCACTTAGATTCGATTACTTAACATAAGTAAACTCTAATATACTCAATACAACCCTCAAAACACTCACTTTCATCTCAAGAAATCATCAAAAACCCAACACAACAAGATTTAGGATGAACTTCAAGAACACTTCTCAAAAACTCATCAAGAACTCTAATCTTTCAACTTTAAGAATGAAATTTCACTGAAAAAAACATGATTGGTGTGTGGTGAACAAACCCAACACTATGGAAGCTTACATACTTTTTAGGGATTAAACCCATGGCAAAAATCTTCAACAACGCGCAAGAATCTCGACGAACGCTTGATCCTCTCCTCTTTTATCTTTTTTCCTCTTCTTGAACTCTACACTAAAACCCTATGCGTATTTTAGGATTATAAAACTGAAACCGATAGGATTAGACCCTTTAAACCCTACTTAAACGAAATAAATCTAATTTGGTAAGGAAAACACCAAAATACCCCTTACTATTTTCGGATAACTTTCCTTAACTGGACAACTTGACTTTAAAAGGGCATATCTCAGTCATCCAAACTCGAAACTTAGCAAAATCAGTGGCGTTGGAAAGATAATTCAAAGAAATTTAATTGGATACCTTATTTCACACCTAATTAATCTTTTACAGAGAGTTATGGTCATTTGAAGTTGAACCAAAACTTAACGGAACTTAGGAATGACTTAAATGAATTCTGTTCAGTTCATCTTGGAACTCAAGGTGCTACATCTAGTGACCTGAACACTCGAGAAATTTTAATTTCCTTGGTAAAATCCTACTCACAGTGAAGGATAGTTCGAGTCTTAGCTTAAAAAATTTTTGGGGTGTTACAATATCTACCCCTTGGGATTATTCGTCCTCGAATGACGGCTTGACTGTGTATGTAATGGGGTTACTCTTACCAAGGTCTGATTCTAATGGTACGCTTTAACTATATTCAAGATTAACACAAATCCTTATGTTAGGGTTCTATACCTCTATATAGGGAATATCATCCCAAGACTATTACTCCTTACCACCACATTCAATCCTAGTACTCTAACAAGTCCATTACAAAAAGGACCTTTGAAAAGATATCTCCCATATTCTTTGGAAATCACTACTATATGATTCTCAAACACTTGACTTGATTTCTCAGCTTATCATCTCCCCCTTAGGTCCAAAACTGCCACTTGAATGTTATGGACCTATTCCATCATCTCTAAACTGGTCTACATCCTCTTTTACTCTAACATTCGGGAGAAGTTTATCTCATGACTACCAAACTCTCTATAAGTGGGTACTAGGATCTCTTTCTTAGGTGTTTCTCTTAACCTCTTCTGATTACATACCCTCGGCACACCTCTTAACGCTCTTGCTACTCTTGTGACTTAGCTACACTTCACTGCCCTTATCTAAAGGTTAGAGTCTCTCCTTTGTTTCACTCATATTTATTTCATCTAACATCTCAATTCCTCACCTACTCTATGTCAAGTCTTCTAGATCAAATCACAAGACTAACATCATCATCCTTATGTTGTCATTCTTTTGATCATAACAATTATCTCAAATTCAATCTTAATGTTCATTACTAAACCCGAATATTAATATGATTGCTTGCCTACTATAGTATACCTCTTTACTTGATCAGTTCTATAACCTTGTTAACAGCATGACCCTCTAAACAAATCATAAGCCTAGATTAGATCTATCACTTGATGAATACTCTATGCTTCTATTCAAAACATATATTTAACCTCCTATAACACGATCAAACATTGACATCAGCTATATTATGGTTAACAATATACTTAAACTTATCTTAACTAGTAATTATTCCTCATCCTTCTATTGAGAACTCTGTACAACCTCATTATTCCTTACTTGACTCACAAAGGAACTCATTGCATATTACTGACTGGGTACACGATTTCAATAGCATAATCTTCCCAATTGCTATCTCATTTTCTAGGATTACTAAACCTCTGCATACTCTCCTCTAACTCTGCTCATGATCTCGTAACTCATGCTACCTTTCCGGGTGAAAATGTTACCCAAGCTCTAAAAATACTTCATAAAAAGGTTCTCAGCTAAACAAGGCTTACGGAAAAGAGTACAACTCGCTTTTAGCTCAAATGCATGATTCATTGAATATGGGCATTACTCTGAAACTCAACACCTAACTCACTCATGGGCTTTTATTAAGCCCCTGTGGAATCTCATGACTTCCTCAAGATTTTTTCTTAGAACAACTCATCGATAAAGGACTGGCTTTTCTGTTCAACCACCTCTATTATGATGGGTAGTCGAATGAATATTAGAATGCACGAGTTAGAATTTATCTCTATGACATAGCTCTATTGCACGATTAAAAGTATGAAAGAAGGGACACTTTTCTTTAATGTTCGTAGTCCCTCATTTATAGAAACGGGGCACTAACAACTATAAACAACAACCTACTGACACAAATTCATAAACACCCTAGGAGACTTGAACTCTGTGCTCTGATACCAAGTTTTTCATGACTCGAGCCTACACCCTGGACGATGCCGGCACTCGAGAACAATTTTTGGTCCCCAAGTGAACCCTCATCCAAGCTAACTACAAGCGGAAGACTAACTCAAGCATATAAAACTTAAAAACTTAAGAAAAATTTGAAAAACTCAACTTTGTAAATCTTTAACTCAAAAGAACAAGTCAAAATAAAAAATATTATTTTCAACTTGCCATAAAATAGACAACTTAAGTCTTTAAAACATTTAACAGAATAAATGAACAGACTTTTGAAACTCTATTGTCTATTTATGAAGCCTCTAAATGACAAAGATGGAAGTCGGGACAAGACCCACGACCTCCTAACAACTGATATAACTGAAACTAAAAGTGAACTCTACGGAAGCAAGCAATCTAACCATATCTAACTCAAACTCCATGTAGTATCAACGAAGCGCCTGTTGATGATCATGAATCCCTATATCTGCATCATGAAACAATGCATGCCAAATGGATCAGTACGTGGAATGTACGAGCACGTAAAGGGAATTCTAAAGTATAACATAAGCTTGAACTTTAAAAAAAAGGAAACATACTCAGCTCTTTTCAAACATACTCAACTCAAGGAATACTCAAGGATTCTCAAAACTACTCAAACTTACTCAACTCAGAACTACTCAAGGATAAGATACTCAACCCATCAACTTAGTGAAACTCAACAATAAGGTATTCGACACAATAAAGAACATATCAACTCAAGATACTCAACTCAAAATACTCAACTCATGATCCTCAAGGATAAAACAATAGTAAAAGAGGCAATATATATGCAAAGCTCTAAAACTGTAGATAACAACTCAATCTATTGAAAAATACAATAATAATCAGTATGTATACAAAAATACATTAAACTCTTTGGGAGTTTCTCTAACCGACAACCATCAGTATGAGGTATGTGCTAATATAGCACCTCGCCGCCAAAATTGTCATATACTTTGCCAAGGTATAATACCTGTCAATTAAGTGGATCCACTAGTCTATGCTAAAAGGCATTAAGGAATCATCCAAAAAGTATGATCCTTTCTACCCACATCGGCTACATGGTTTATGGAGACTTGAGTTATCTGAACTCGTCCCCATATCAGTACTCAATACTACTCCCAAAATATTCTCAACTCATATGTTTAGAACATAACTCTTTCTGTGGTTTGAGATTATTACTCAAAATATTTCTCTAAAAAGAGGTGTTACTCAACTGCTCAAAACTCTTTTGGAAATCTTAGTTTCCTCCTATTGTAAATGTGAAAACATTTACTCTTGGGAATACTTACCTTCCATATATCATTTTAAGAAAAATGAACTCGACTCTACTCTTTCTCAACTCAATGCTCAAGTCTTAAAACAAGTTTAGAAAAAGCTGTAAAAAACCTCTCAAAATAGGGTTCATGCCGAATAATGGACGTGAACGACTCAATTCAAGGTTTTAAATAATCATACAAAGAACTCGATACTCGAAACTCAACAAATAAAAAATCAAGAACTTCAATGATACTACTCATTCCAAGAATGCTCAACTCATTAGGTTCATGCGAAATTATGGGCATGAACGAATCAAGTCAAGGACTCAAAGATACTTCTCATCTCAAGACTGCTGGACTTAACTCAACTTAAGGACTTTATGGATAACATGTAATAGTCCCATAGTGAGGAATATAATCTTAATTGGGTTAGGAACTCAATACTTATGACTTAGAACTTGAAGATACTATTCCTCTCAAAGGTGATCAATTTATGAAGTTCATGCGAAATTTATAGGCATGAACGACTCGACTCGAGGGTCTATATGACAATATGAAACTCGTGTATATGAATTTTCTCATTCTCAAACTTACTTCCTCAAAACTTAACTCAAATCGACGATGGATCACAAAGGATTCATAATTGAACTCAAACGCTTTCTTGAACTCTACTCTTAACTCTCTCTTGAATGTGAATTATGAATTCCAGAGTTATGGTTCATGATATGAAGGATCTCATGGTGACAAATTAGACTAAGGAATTAATTGTCCTCACTCTCATACTTACTTGATCAAGTCTTGAAACAAGTTACTAGAAGTTGTAGAAGACTCCTCAAAAGGACTCAAATGGACTTTCTTAGAATGTTTGAAATAATTCTAAAAACGTAACTCTTAACTCTACCTTGAATTTGAATTATGAATTCAAGGTTATGATCATGTTATGGATGATTTCTAGGTGTTTAGAAGAAGCTTAGAGTAGTTAGAATCGAAAAGGAGTGAAGCTACCTTTCGAAAGAACTCAAATGGAGCAACCGATTTCCAACTAGATGGGGCAGGAGACCTTGGCGCTCCAAGTGGCGCGGAGAGCCAGCTTAGAGCACCAGCCTCAAAACTTCAGAACATGATTTGGGGCGCGCTGGCTGGCGCGACACAGTAGGCCCTAACCCAACAAACCAAACAAATTTATGTGCTCGTCCCCAATCACTTGGATTCGATTACTTAACATAAGTACACTCTAATATACTCAATACTTCCGTCAAAACACTCACTTTCATCTAAGGAAATAATCAAAACCCCAACACAACAAGATTTAGGATGAACTTCAAGAACACTTCTCAAGAACTCATCAAGAACTCTAATCTTTCAAATTCAAGAATGAAATTTCACTGAAAATAACATGATTGGCGTGGGGGTGAATTAAACCAACACTATAGAAGCTTACATACCTCTTATGGATTAAACCCATGGATAAAATATGCAACAACACGAAAGAATCTCGACGAACGCTTGATCCTCTCCTTTTTTCTCTTTTTGAACTCTCAACTAAAACCTTATGCGTATTTAGGATTATAAAATTGAACCCAATAGGATTAGACCCTTAAAACATCACTAAAAGTGAATTAAATCTGATTTGGTAAGGAAAAGGCCAAAATACGTCCTACTATTTTCGGATAACTTTCCTTAACTGCACAACCTGACTTCAAAAGGGCATATCTCACTCATTCAAACTCAAAACTTAGCAAACTCAATGGTGTTGGAAATAAAATTCAAAGACCTTTCGTTGAATACCTTGTAGCCCACCTAAATCATCTTGCACTGATAGTTATGGTCATTTGAAATTGACCCAAAACATAAACGAACTTAGGAATGACTTGAATGAATTCTCTTTAGTTCTTCTGGAACTCAGCGTGCTACATCTAGTCACCTTAAAACTCAAGAAATTTTGATTTTCTCGATAAAATCCTACTCACAACGAAGGATGGTTCGAGTCTTAGATCAAAAAAAATTCTGGAGTGTTACACTTGTTTTGGAAATATATAAATTAAAAGTGAATTCTGGTTTGTGGTGGTGTCACCTAGGCGGGCCTAAGGTTCTCTTATATATATATATATAAGATATATGATTCACAATCATAAAGAACAATTTTTTTGATTCCCAATGAGGTTAATTCTCATAGATTTGTTAATGAATAATTGTATTTTATCTAGAAAAGTTTCAGTTGATTGTTTTTATCTTTTTGATTTTTTTTACCTTTTTTTAAAAAAATTTGATTGTTCATTAGTTTTTGGGTTTGGGGGTGATAGCAACTTTATGGGTTTGGTGGTGATGGGTGGCGAGTGACATTAAAAGAGGTAATTGAAGATGGTGAAGAAGAAAAATCGATATTAATAACGGTGGTGGTGATATTTCGTGTTGCTGGAAAAATAAGAAGAAGAAGAAGAGTTAAAGGTGATATAGAGGTGGTGAAGAACAAAATCAATAGTTAAGGTGGCCGGATATGATTTTTCCGATGAAATGAGAATTGAAATATGTGGGATTAAGTGATAAAAAAGATATAACTATTAGAGAATTATATTAATTTATCACGGATTAATGAGAGTAAAATATAGTTAACAAAACAAAAGTGAATTAATAAAGAAAAGAAAACATAAAAAGTATAATGTGTGACATGGCGCTGATGTAGTACTAATGTGGCAGCGAGTGTAATACACCACATAATGTGAGAGTGATGCTACATGTCTCAGGGTGATAATAGATTAACTTTCAGTAGTAAAGGTGTGTACTAGGTCACCGTGACAGTTTAAGTGTGTAACTAACTTTTCAGGACAAGTTCAGGGGGAAATCTATGTGTTTTCCCAAAAATATGTAGCATAAATACGGACTAGTTAAGGTGAATATAATAATTGGGAAAAGGTATAAGTACCCCCTAGACTATGACCAAAATTCCAGAGACACATCTTAATTAAACTAATGTCCTATTACCCCTCTAAACCCATTTTTTTTGTAACTTTCAACACCTTTTGGTTTACATGGCACCCTTCGTGACTCCACGCCACGTAAGACAAAAGGTGTACAAAATTATATAAATATGAGTCCGGGGGGGGGGGGG